>NC_034177.2:20556908-20875241 GCF_002021735.2 Oncorhynchus kisutch
GTGTATGATATATTCAGACTATTAAAGGTGTATGATATATTCAGACTATTAAAGGTGTATGTTATATTCAGACTATTAAAGGTGTATGATATATTTAGAATATTAAAGGTCTATATTATATTCAGACTATTAAAGGTGTATATTATATTCAGACTATTAAAGGTGTATATTATATTCAGACTATTAAAGGTGTATATTATTTTCAGACTATTAAAGGTGTTTGATATATTCAGACTATTAAAGGTGTATGATATATTTAGAAAATTAAAGGTGTATTTTATATTCAGCTTATTAAAGGTGTATGTTATATTCAGACTATTAAAGGTGTATGATATATTCAGACTATTAAATGTGTATATTATATTCAGACTATTAAAGGTGTATGTTATATTCAGACTATTAAAGGTGTATATTGTCTTCAGACTATTAAAGGTGTATATTATATTCAGACTATTAAAGGTGTATATTATATTCAGACTATTAAAGGTGTATGTTATTTTCAGAATATTAAAGGTGTATGATATTTTCAGACTATTAAAGGTGTATTGTTATATTCAGACTATTAAAGGTGTATGTTATATTCAGACTATTAAAGGTGTATATTATATTCAGACTATTAAAGGTGTATATCATATTTACAATATTAAAGGTGTATGATATATTTAGAATATTAAAGGTGTATATTATATTCAGACTATTAAAGGTGTATATTATATTCAGACTATTAAAGGTGTATATTATATTCAGACTATTAAAGGTGTATGTTATTTTCAGAATATTAAAGGTGTATGATATTTTCAGACTATTAAAGGTGTATGTTATATTCAGACTATTAAAAGTGTATATGATAGTCAGACTATTAAAGGTGTATGATATATTTAGAAAATTAAAGGTGTATATTATATTCAGCTTATTAAAGGTGTATGTTATATTCAGACTATTAAAGGTGTATATTATATTCAGACTATTAAAGGTGTATGTTATTTTCAGAATATTAAAGGTGTATGATATTTTCAGACTATTAAAGGTGTATATTATATTTAGAATATTAAAAGTGTATGTTATATCCAGAATATTAAAGGTGCATATTATATTCAGACTATTAAAGGTGTATGATATATTCAGACTATTAAATGTGTATATTATATTCAGACTATTAAAGGTGTATATTATATTCAGACTATTAAAGGTGTATATTATTTTCAGACTATTAAAGGTGTATGATGTATTCAGACTATTAAAGGTGTATGATATATTTAGAATATTAAAGGTGTATATTGTCTTCAGACTATTAAAGGTGTATATTATATTCAGACTATTAAAGGTGTATATTATATTCAGACTATTAAAGGTGTATATTATATTCAGACTATTAAAGGTGTATATTATATTCAGACTATTAAAGGTGTATTTTATATTCAGACTATTAAAGGTGTATATTATATTCAGACTATTAAAGGTGTATATCATATTTACAATATTAAAGGTGTATGATATATTTAGAATATTAAAGGTGTATATTATATTCAGACTATTAAAGGTGTATATTATATTCAGACTATTAAAGGTGTATATTATATTCAGACTATTAAAGGTGTATGTTATTTTCAGAATATTAAAGGTGTATGATATTTTCAGACTATTAAAGGTGTATGTTATATTCAGACTATTAAAGGTGTATGTTATATTCAGACTAATAAAGGTGTATATTATATTCAGACTATTAAAGGTGTATGTTATATTCAGACTATTAAAAGTGTATATGATAGTCAGACTATTAAAGGTGTATGATATATTTAGAAAATTAAAGGTGTATATTATATTCAGCTTATTAAAGGTGTATGTTATATTCAGACTATTAAAGGTGTATATTATTTTCAGACTATTAAAGGTGTATGATATATTCAGACTATTAAAGGTATATGATATATTTAGAATATTAAAGGTGTATATTATCTTCAGACTATTAAAGGTGTATATTATATTCAGACTATTAAAGGTGTATATTATATTCAGACTATTAAAGGTGTATATTATATTCAGACTATTAAAGGTGTATGTTATATTCAGACTATTAAAGGTGTATGACATATTCAGACTATTAAAGGTGTATGATATATTCAGACTATTAAAGGTGTATGATATATTCAGACTATTAAAGGTGTATGTTATATTCAGACTATTAAAGGTGTATGATATATTTAGAATATTAAAGGTCTATATTATATTCAGACTATTAAAGGTGTATATTATATTCAGACTATTAAAGGTGTATATTATATTCAGACTATTAAAGGTGTATATTATTTTCAGACTATTAAAGGTGTTTGATATATTCAGACTATTAAAGGTGTATGATATATTTAGAAAATTAAAGGTGTATTTTATATTCAGCTTATTAAAGGTGTATGTTATATTCAGACTATTAAAGGTGTATGATATATTCAGACTATTAAATGTGTATATTATATTCAGACTATTAAAGGTGTATGTTATATTCAGACTATTAAAGGTGTATATTGTCTTCAGACTATTAAAGGTGTATATTATATTCAGACTATTAAAGGTGTATATTATATTCAGACTATTAAAGGTGTATGTTATTTTCAGAATATTAAAGGTGTATGATATTTTCAGACTATTAAAGGTGTATTGTTATATTCAGACTATTAAAGGTGTATGTTATATTCAGACTATTAAAGGTGTATATTATATTCAGACTATTAAAGGTGTATATCATATTTACAATATTAAAGGTGTATGATATATTTAGAATATTAAAGGTGTATATTATATTCAGACTATTAAAGGTGTATATTATATTCAGACTATTAAAGGTGTATATTATATTCAGACTATTAAAGGTGTATGTTATTTTCAGAATATTAAAGGTGTATGATATTTTCAGACTATTAAAGGTGTATGTTATATTCAGACTATTAAAAGTGTATATGATAGTCAGACTATTAAAGGTGTATGATATATTTAGAAAATTAAAGGTGTATATTATATTCAGACTATTAAAGGTGTATATTATATTCAGACTATTAAAGGTGTATATTATATTCAGACTATTAAAGGTGTATATTATTTTCAGACTATTAAAGGTGTTTGATATATTCAGACTATTAAAGGTGTATGATATATTTAGAAAATTAAAGGTGTATTTTATATTCAGCTTATTAAAGGTGTATGTTATATTCAGACTATTAAAGGTGTATGATATATTCAGACTATTAAATGTGTATATTATATTCAGACTATTAAAGGTGTATGTTATATTCAGACTATTAAAGGTGTATATTGTCTTCAGACTATTAAAGGTGTATATTATATTCAGACTATTAAAGGTGTATATTATATTCAGACTATTAAAGGTGTATATTATATTCAGACTATTAAAGGTGTATGTTATTTTCAGAATATTAAAGGTGTATGATATTTTCAGACTATTAAAGGTGTATTGTTATATTCAGACTATTAAAGGTGTATGTTATATTCAGACTATTAAAGGTGTATATTATATTCAGACTATTAAAGGTGTATATTATATTCAGACTATTAAAGGTGTATATTATTTTCAGACTATTAAAGGTGTATGATGTATTCAGACTATTAAAGGTGTATGTTATATTCAGAATATTAAAGGTGTATATTATATTTAGAATATTAAAAGTGTTTGTTATATTCAGAATATTAAAGGTGTATATTATATTCATAATATTAAAGGTGTATATTATATTTAGAATATTAAAAGTGTTTGCTATATTCAGAATATTAAAGGTGTATATTATATTTAGAATATTAAAGGTGTATGATATATTCAGAATATTAAAGGTGTATATTATATTTAGAATATTAAAGGTGTATATTATATTTAGAATATTAAAAGTGTATGTTATATTCAGAATATTAAAGGTGCATATTATATTCAGACTATTAAAGGTGTATGATATATTCAGACTATTAAATGTGTATATTATATTCAGACTATTAAAGGTGTATATTATATTCAGACTATTAAAGGTGTATATTATTTTCAGACTATTAAAGGTGTATGATGTATTCAGACTATTAAAGGTGTATGATATATTTAGAATATTAAAGGTGTATATTGTCTTCAGACTATTAAAGGTGTATATTATATTCAGACTATTAAAGGTGTATATTATATTCAGACTATTAAAGGTGTATATTATATTCAGACTATTAAAGGTGTATATTATATTCAGACTATTAAAGGTGTATTTTATATTCAGACTATTAAAGGTGTATATTATATTCAGACTATTAAAGGTGTATATCATATTTACAATATTAAAGGTGTATGATATATTTAGAATATTAAAGGTGTATATTATATTCAGACTATTAAAGGTGTATATTATATTCAGACTATTAAAGGTGTATATTATATTCAGACTATTAAAGGTGTATGTTATTTTCGGAATATTAAAGGTGTATGATATTTTCAGACTATTAAAGGTGTATGTTATATTCAGACTATTAAAGGTGTATGTTATATTCAGACTAATAAAGGTGTATATTATATTCAGACTATTAAAGGTGTATGTTATATTCAGACTATTAAAAGTGTATATGATAGTCAGACTATTAAAGGTGTATGATATATTTAGAAAATTAAAGGTGTATATTATATTCAGCTTATTAAAGGTGTATGTTATATTCAGACTATTAAAGGTGTATATTATTTTCAGACTATTAAAGGTGTATGATATATTCAGACTATTAAAGGTATATGATATATTTAGAATATTAAAGGTGTATATTATCTTCAGACTATTAAAGGTGTATATTATATTCAGACTATTAAAGGTGTATATTATATTCAGACTATTAAAGGTGTATATTATATTCAGACTATTAAAGGTGTATGTTATATTCAGACTATTAAAGGTGTATGACATATTCAGACTATTAAAGGTGTATGATATATTCAGACTATTAAAGGTGTATGATATATTCAGACTATTAAAGGTGTATGTTATATTCAGACTATTAAAGGTGTATGATATATTTAGAATATTAAAGGTCTATATTATATTCAGACTATTAAAGGTGTATATTATATTCAGACTATTAAAGGTGTATATTATATTCAGACTATTAAAGGTGTATATTATTTTCAGACTATTAAAGGTGTTTGATATATTCAGACTATTAAAGGTGTATGATATATTTAGAAAATTAAAGGTGTATTTTATATTCAGCTTATTAAAGGTGTATGTTATATTCAGACTATTAAAGGTGTATGATATATTCAGACTATTAAATGTGTATATTATATTCAGACTATTAAAGGTGTATGTTATATTCAGACTATTAAAGGTGTATATTGTCTTCAGACTATTAAAGGTGTATATTATATTCAGACTATTAAAGGTGTATATTATATTCAGACTATTAAAGGTGTATGTTATTTTCAGAATATTAAAGGTGTATGATATTTTCAGACTATTAAAGGTGTATATTATATTTAGAATATTAAAAGTGTATGTTATATCCAGAATATTAAAGGTGCATATTATATTCAGACTATTAAAGGTGTATGATATATTCAGACTATTAAATGTGTATATTATATTCAGACTATTAAAGGTGTATATTATATTCAGACTATTAAAGGTGTATATTATTTTCAGACTATTAAAGGTGTATGATGTATTCAGACTATTAAAGGTGTATGATATATTTAGAATATTAAAGGTGTATATTGTCTTCAGACTATTAAAGGTGTATATTATATTCAGACTATTAAAGGTGTATATTATATTCAGACTATTAAAGGTGTATATTATATTCAGACTATTAAAGGTGTATATTATATTCAGACTATTAAAGGTGTATTTTATATTCAGACTATTAAAGGTGTATATTATATTCAGACTATTAAAGGTGTATATCATATTTACAATATTAAAGGTGTATGATATATTTAGAATATTAAAGGTGTATATTATATTCAGACTATTAAAGGTGTATATTATATTCAGACTATTAAAGGTGTATATTATATTCAGACTATTAAAGGTGTATGTTATTTTCAGAATATTAAAGGTGTATGATATTTTCAGACTATTAAAGGTGTATGTTATATTCAGACTATTAAAGCTGTATGTTATATTCAGACTAATAAAGGTGTATATTATATTCAGACTATTAAAGGTGTTTGTTATATTCAGACTATTAAAAGTGTATATGATAGTCAGACTATTAAAGGTGTATGATATATTTAGAAAATTAAAGGTGTATATTATATTCAGCTTATTAAAGGTGTATGTTATATTCAGACTATTAAAGGTGTATATTATTTTCAGACTATTAAAGGTGTATGATATATTCAGACTATTAAAGGTATATGATATATTTAGAATATTAAAGGTGTATATTATCTTCAGACTATTAAAGGTGTATATTATATTCAGACTATTAAAGGTGTATATTATATTCAGACTATTAAAGGTGTATATTATATTCAGACTATTAAAGGTGTATGTTATATTCAGACTATTAAAGGTGTATGACATATTCAGACTATTAAAGGTGTATGATATATTCAGACTATTAAAGGTGTATGATATATTCAGACTATTAAAGGTGTATGTTATATTCAGACTATTAAAGGTGTATGATATATTTAGAATATTAAAGGTCTATATTATATTCAGACTATTAAAGGTGTATATTATATTCAGACTATTAAAGGTGTATATTATATTCAGACTATTAAAGGTGTATATTATTTTCAGACTATTAAAGGTGTTTGATATATTCAGACTATTAAAGGTGTATGATATATTTAGAAAATTAAAGGTGTATTTTATATTCAGCTTATTAAAGGTGTATGTTATATTCAGACTATTAAAGGTGTATGATATATTCAGACTATTAAATGTGTATATTATATTCAGACTATTAAAGGTGTATGTTATATTCAGACTATTAAAGGTGTATATTGTCTTCAGACTATTAAAGGTGTATATTATATTCAGACTATTAAAGGTGTATATTATATTCAGACTATTAAAGGTGTATGTTATTTTCAGAATATTAAAGGTGTATGATATTTTCAGACTATTAAAGGTGTATTGTTATATTCAGACTATTAAAGGTGTATGTTATATTCAGACTATTAAAGGTGTATATTATATTCAGACTATTAAAGGTGTATATCATATTTACAATATTAAAGGTGTATGATATATTTAGAATATTAAAGGTGTATATTATATTCAGACTATTAAAGGTGTATATTATATTCAGACTATTAAAGGTGTATATTATATTCAGACTATTAAAGGTGTATGTTATTTTCAGAATATTAAAGGTGTATGATATTTTCAGACTATTAAAGGTGTATGTTATATTCAGACTATTAAAAGTGTATATGATAGTCAGACTATTAAAGGTGTATGATATATTTAGAAAATTAAAGGTGTATATTATATTCAGCTTATTAAAGGTGTATGTTATATTCAGACTATTAAAGGTGTATATTATATTC
Source organism: Oncorhynchus kisutch (assembly GCF_002021735.2). NCBI lineage: Eukaryota > Metazoa > Chordata > Actinopteri > Salmoniformes > Salmonidae > Oncorhynchus > Oncorhynchus kisutch. Next base: position 20,564,434 of record NC_034177.2, read on the forward strand.
AGACTATTAAAGGTGTATGTTATTTTCAGAATATTAAAGGTGTATGATATTTTCAGACTATTAAAGGTGTATGTTATATTCTGACTATTAAAGGTGTATGTTATATTCAGACTAATAAAGGTGTATATTATATTCAGACTATTAAAGGTGTATGTTATATTCAGACTATTAAAAGTGTATATGATAGTCAGACTATTAAAGGTGTATGATATATTTAGAAAATTAAAGGTGTATATTATATTCAGCTTATTAAAGGTGTATGTTATATTCAGACTATTAAAGGTGTATATTATTTTCAGACTATTAAAGGTGTATGATATATTCAGACTATTAAAGGTGTATGATATATTTAGAATATTAAAGGTGTATATTATCTTCAGACTATTAAAGGTGTATATTATATTCAGACTATTAAAGGTGTATATTATATTCAGACTATTAAAGGTGTATGATATATTTAGAAAATTAAAGGTGTATTTTATAATCAGCTTATTAAAGGTGTATGTTATATTCAGACTATTAAAGGTGTATGATATATTCAGACTATTAAATGTGTATATTATATTCAGACTATTAAAGGTGTATATTATATTCAGACTATTAAAGGTGTATATTATTTTCAGACTATTAAAGGTGTATGATGTATTCAGACTATTAAAGGTGTATGATATATTTAGAATATTAAAGGTGTATATTGTCTTCAGACTATTAAAGGTGTATATTATATTCAGACTATTAAAGGTGTATATTATATTCAGACTATTAAAGGTGTATGTTATATTCAGACTATTAAAAGTGTATATGATAGTCAGACTATTAAAGGTGTATGTTATATTCAGACTATTAAAGGTGTATATTATTTTCAGACTATTAAAGGTGTATGATATATTCAGACTATTAAAGGTGTATGATATATTTAGAAAATTAAAGGTGTATTTTATATTCAGCTTATTAAAGGTGTATGTTATATTCAGACTATTAAAGGTGTATGATATATTCAGACTATTAAATGTGTATATTATATTCAGACTATTAAAGGTGTATATTATATTCAGACTATTAAAGGTGTATATTATATTCAGACTATTAAAGGTGTATATTATATTCAGACTATTAAAGGTGTATATTATTTTCAGACTATTAAAGGTGTATGATGTATTCAGACTATTAAAGGTGTATGTTATATTCAGAATATTAAAGGTGTATATTATATTTAGAATATTAAAAGTGTTTGTTATATTCAGAATATTAAAGGTGTATATTATATTCATAATATTAAAGGTGTATATTATATTTAGAATATTAAAAGTGTTTGCTATATTCAGAATATTAAAGGTGTATATTATATTTAGAATATTAAAGGTGTATGATATATTCAGAATATTAAAGGTGTATATTATATTTAGAATATTAAAGGTGTATATTATATTTAGAATATTAAAAGTGTATGTTATATTCAGAATATTAAAGGTGTATATTATATTTAGAATATTAAAGGTGTATGATATATTTAGACTATTAAAGGTGTATATTATTTTCAGACTATTAAAGGTGTATGATATATTCAGACTATTAAAGGTGTATGATATATTTAGAAAATTAAAGGTGTATTTTATATTCAGCTTATTAAAGGTGTATGTTATATTCAGACTATTAAAGGTGTATGATATATTCAGACTATTAAATGTGTATATTATATTCAGACTATTAAAGGTGTATATTATATTCAGACTATTAAAGGTGTATATTATATTCAGACTATTAAAGGTGTATATTATATTCAGACTATTAAAGGTGTATATTATTTTCAGAATATTAAAGGTGTATGATATTTTCAGACTATTAAAGGTGTATTGTTATATTCAGACTATTAAAGGTGTATGTTATATTCAGACTATTAAAGGTGTATATTATATTCAGACTATTAAAGGTGTATATCATATTTACAATATTAAAGGTGTATGATATATTTAGAATATTAAAGGTGTATATTATATTCAGACTATTAAAGGTGTATATTATATTCAGACTATTAAAGGTGTATATTATATTCAGACTATTAAAGGTGTATGTTATTTTCAGAATATTAAAGGTGTATGATATTTTCAGACTATTAAAGGTGTATGTTATATTCAGACTATTAAAAGTGTATATGATAGTCAGACTATTAAAGGTGTATGATATATTTAGAAAATTAAAGGTGTATATTATATTCAGCTTATTAAAGGTGTATGTTATATTCAGACTATTAAAGGTGTATATTATATTCAGACTATTAAAGGTGTATGTTATTTTCAGAATATTAAAGGTGTATGATATTTTCAGACTATTAAAGGTGTATGTTATATTCTGACTATTAAAGGTGTATGTTATATTCAGACTAATAAAGGTGTATATTATATTCAGACTATTAAAGGTGTATGTTATATTCAGACTATTAAAAGTGTATATGATAGTCAGACTATTAAAGGTGTATGATATATTTAGAAAATTAAAGGTGTATATTATATTCAGCTTATTAAAGGTGTATGTTATATTCAGACTATTAAAGGTGTATATTATTTTCAGACTATTAAAGGTGTATGATATATTCAGACTATTAAAGGTGTATGATATATTTAGAATATTAAAGGTGTATATTATCTTCAGACTATTAAAGGTGTATATTATATTCAGACTATTAAAGGTGTATATTATATTCAGACTATTAAAGGTGTATGATATATTTAGAAAATTAAAGGTGTATTTTATAATCAGCTTATTAAAGGTGTATGTTATATTCAGACTATTAAAGGTGTATGATATATTCAGACTATTAAATGTGTATATTATATTCAGACTATTAAAGGTGTATATTATATTCAGACTATTAAAGGTGTATATTATTTTCAGACTATTAAAGGTGTATGATGTATTCAGACTATTAAAGGTGTATGATATATTTAGAATATTAAAGGTGTATATTGTCTTCAGACTATTAAAGGTGTATATTATATTCAGACTATTAAAGGTGTATATTATATTCAGACTATTAAAGGTGTATGTTATATTCAGACTATTAAAAGTGTATATGATAGTCAGACTATTAAAGGTGTATGTTATATTCAGACTATTAAAGGTGTATATTATTTTCAGACTATTAAAGGTGTATGATATATTCAGACTATTAAAGGTGTATGATATATTTAGAAAATTAAAGGTGTATTTTATATTCAGCTTATTAAAGGTGTATGTTATATTCAGACTATTAAAGGTGTATGATATATTCAGACTATTAAATGTGTATATTATATTCAGACTATTAAAGGTGTATATTATATTCAGACTATTAAAGGTGTATATTATATTCAGACTATTAAAGGTGTATATTATATTCAGACTATTAAAGGTGTATATTATTTTCAGACTATTAAAGGTGTATGATGTATTCAGACTATTAAAGGTGTATGTTATATTCAGAATATTAAAGGTGTATATTATATTTAGAATATTAAAAGTGTTTGTTATTTTCAGAATATTAAAGGTGTATATTATATTCATAATATTAAAGGTGTATATTATATTTAGAATATTAAAAGTGTTTGCTATATTCAGAATATTAAAGGTGTATATTATATTTAGAATATTAAAGGTGTATGATATATTCAGAATATTAAAGGTGTATATTATATTTAGAATATTAAAGGTGTATATTATATTTAGAATATTAAAAGTGTATGTTATATTCAGAATATTAAAGGTGTATATTATATTTAGAATATTAAAGGTGTATGATATATTTAGAATATTAAAGGTGTATATTATATTCAGACTATTAAAGGTGTATATTATATTCAGACTATTAAAGGTGCATATTATATTCAGACTATTAAAGGTGTATGATATATTCAGACTATTAAATGTGTATATTATATTCAGACTATTAAAGGTGTATATTATATTCAGACTATTAAAGGTGTATATTATTTTCAGACTATTAAAGGTGTATGATGTATTCAGACTATTAAAGGTGTATGATATATTTAGAATATTAAAGGTGTATATTGTCTTCAGACTATTAAAGGTGTATATTATATTCAGACTATTAAAGGTGTATATTATATTCAGACTATTAAAGGTGTATATTATATTCAGACTATTAAAGGTGTATATTATATTCAGACTATTAAAGGTGTATTTTATATTCAGACTATTAAAGGTGTATATTATATTCAGACTATTAAAGGTGTATATCATATTTACAATATTAAAGGTGTATGATATATTTAGAATATTAAAGGTGTATATTATATTCAGACTATTAAAGGTGTATATTATATTCAGACTATTAAAGGTGTATATTATATTCAGACTATTAAAGGTGTATGTTATTTTCAGAATATTAAAGGTGTATGATATTTTCAGACTATTAAAGGTGTATGTTATATTCAGACTATTAAAGGTGTATGTTATATTCAGACTAATAAAGGTGTATATTATATTCAGACTATTAAAGGTGTATGTTATATTCAGACTATTAAAAGTGTATATGATAGTCAGACTATTAAAGGTGTATGATATATTTAGAAAATTAAAGGTGTATATTATATTCAGCTGATTAAAGGTGTATGTTATATTCAGACTATTAAAGGTGTATATTATTTTCAGACTATTAAAGGTGTATGATATATTCAGACTATTAAAGGTATATGATATATTTAGAATATTAAAGGTGTATATTATCTTCAGACTATTAAAGGTGTATATTATATTCAGACTATTAAAGGTGTATATTATATTCAGACTATTAAAGGTGTATATTATATTCAGACTATTAAAGGTGTATGTTATATTCAGACTATTAAAGGTGTATGACATATTCAGACTATTAAAGGTGTATGATATATTCAGACTATTAAAGGTGTATGATATATTCAGACTATTAAAGGTGTATGTTATATTCAGACTATTAAAGGTGTATGATATATTTAGAATATTAAAGGTCTATATTATATTCAGACTATTAAAGGTGTATATTATCTTCAGACTATTAAAGGTGTATATTATATTCAGACTATTAAAGGTGTATATTATTTTCAGACTATTAAAGGTGTTTGATATATTCAGACTATTAAAGGTGTATGATATATTTAGAAAATTAAAGGTGTATTTTATATTCAGCTTATTAAAGGTGTATGTTATATTCAGACTATTAAAGGTGTATGATATATTCAGACTATTAAATGTGTATATTATATTCAGACTATTAAAGGTGTATGTTATATTCAGACTATTAAAGGTGTATATTGTCTTCAGACTATTAAAGGTGTATATTATATTCAGACTATTAAAGGTGTATATTATATTCAGACTATTAAAGGTGTATATTATATTCAGACTATTAAAGGTGTATGTTATTTTCAGAATATTAAAGGTGTATGATATTTTCAGACTATTAAAGGTGTATTGTTATATTCAGACTATTAAAGGTGTATGTTATATTCAGACTATTAAAGGTGTATATTATATTCAGACTATTAAAGGTGTATATCATATTTACAATATTAAAGGTGTATGATATATTTAGAATATTAAAGGTGTATATTATATTCAGACTATTAAAGGTGTATATTATATTCAGACTATTAAAGGTGTATATTATATTCAGACTATTAAAGGTGTATGTTATTTTCAGAATATTAAAGGTGTATGATATTTTCAGACTATTAAAGGTGTATGTTATATTCAGACTATTAAAAGTGTATATGATAGTCAGACTATTAAAGGTGTATGATATATTTAGAAAATTAAAGGTGTATATTATATTCAGCTTATTAAAGGTGTATGTTATATTCAGACTATTAAAGGTGTATATTATATTCAGACTATTAAAGGTGTATGTTATTTTCAGAATATTAAAGGTGTATGATATTTTCAGACTATTAAAGGTGTATGTTATATTCTGACTATTAAAGGTGTATGTTATATTCAGACTAATAAAGGTGTATATTATATTCAGACTATTAAAGGTGTATGTTATATTCAGACTATTAAAAGTGTATATGATAGTCAGACTATTAAAGGTGTATGATATATTTAGAAAATTAAAGGTGTATATTATATTCAGCTTATTAAAGGTGTATGTTATATTCAGACTATTAAAGGTGTATATTATTTTCAGACTATTAAAGGTGTATGATATATTCAGACTATTAAAGGTGTATGATATATTTAGAATATTAAAGGTGTATATTATCTTCAGACTATTAAAGGTGTATATTATATTCAGACTATTAAAGGTGTATATTATATTCAGACTATTAAAGGTGTATGATATATTTAGAAAATTAAAGGTGTATTTTATAATCAGCTTATTAAAGGTGTATGTTATATTCAGACTATTAAAGGTGTATGATATATTCAGACTATTAAATGTGTATATTATATTCAGACTATTAAAGGTGTATATTATATTCAGACTATTAAAGGTGTATATTATTTTCAGACTATTAAAGGTGTATGATGTATTCAGACTATTAAAGGTGTATGATATATTTAGAATATTAAAGGTGTATATTGTCTTCAGACTATTAAAGGTGTATATTATATTCAGACTATTAAAGGTGTATATTATATTCAGACTATTAAAGGTGTATGTTATATTCAGACTATTAAAAGTGTATATGATAGTCAGACTATTAAAGGTGTATGTTATATTCAGAATATTAAAGGTGTATATTATATTTAGAATATTAAAAGTGTTTGTTATATTCAGAATATTAAAGGTGTATATTATATTTAGAAAATTAAAAGTGTTTGTTATATTCAGAATATTAAAGGTGTATATTATATTTAGAATATTAAAGGTGTATGATATATTCAGAATATTAAAGGTGTATATTATATTTAGAATATTAAAGGTGTATATTATATTTAGAATATTAAAAGTGTATGTTATATTCAGAATATTAAAGGTGTATATTATATTTAGAATATTAAAGGTGTATGATATATTCAGAATATTAAAGGTGTATATTATATTTCGAATATTAAAGGTGTATATTATATTTAGAATATTAAAAGTGTATGTTATATTCAGAATATTAAAGGTGTATATTATATTTAGAATATTAAAGGTGTATGTTATATTCAGAATATTAAATGAGGGGAAAGGAGGCTAAATGCTTCTTATTATAACAGTTAAATGCTTTATTCTCGGGTACAGAAAATTCCATTTAATTTTGACTGACTGAATAATATACTATAAAACTTTTGTAAAATGTATATTTATGAAGTGTTTCAGTAGTAAATGGATTATGTTATAAGGTATAACATTATTAAACCAATATTAAAACGCTTCTAAAAATGTTCTATATCAAATCTATAATGTTTCTACTAATATGACATCTAAACGTATGTCATTTAACCAAAACAAACAACACTCCTCAGATACAAATGTGTATGTATAAAGAGTTTCCAATGCCACATGTTGTTGTCTCAGATGTGAGTTTGGCTTGTTTCCTGTGTATTTCTGTTGGAAAGCGACACTATAAGGACACTCCTGACCTGCAAACCAAAATTTAATTTCAGAATTGGTTAAATTAGGTTACAGTTAGGGTCAGGTTTAAGGGTTTGTTTAAGGTTAGGGTTAAGGTAAGGGTCAGTTTTAGATTTTGGTTAGTCGTTTTGCAGGTCAGCAGTGTCCTTACTGCCTCTCCCATTTCAGTTTGGATATAAATACCAATTTTGTTCCTCCATTTTCTTAGTACACCTGCCTCTGATTGGTTGAATTAGCTCACATGAGCACACCACAGACCTATGAAAAATACAACATGGTCCATGCAGGATGTCTTCAAAATTGTATGAATATGAATATGCAATAATGAATAAGCCAGAGGAATTAAAGAATAATAAAATAACATTGTGAGGACAGCACTGCTGTAACAATCGATGATGTCAGTTATCCATTACTAACTAAATGTAATTTATCTATTTAAATGTAATGTGTTTTTTGTGTGTTTTGTATAATTTTCAAGTATGCATACTGTGTAATAATGGAATAATGGAATTTGTTGACTTGACAGCCACATTTATAATAACAGAATATGGGAGAGGCCCTGGGCTCTGGCCTGTAAGAATGAGGGAGATTATCCCATTCTGACCAGCCAGGGTCTTTTTTATTTCTAAGTTTAGTTTTCTTCATTGTGAAAAGTTAGGCAGTGCTCCTCATGTGAATATATACTTACAGATTAGGCTCATGAGAAGACCCAGATGCAGACAGTATAGTATAAAAACAGGGGGGCAGGCAAACGACGGGTCAAGGTCAAGCAGAGGTCAGTAATCCAGAGCAGAGTCAGAACGGTACAGAACGGCAGGCAGGCTCAGGGCAGGCAGAGGTCAGTAATCCAGTGCAGAGTCCGAACGGTACAGAACGGCAGGCAGGCTCAGGGCAGGCAGAGGTCAGTAATCCAGTGCAGAGTCCGAACGGTACAGAACGGCAGGCAGGCTCAGGGCAGGCAGAGGTCAGTAATCCAGTGCAGAGTCCGAACGGTACAGAACGGCAGGCAGGCTCAGGGCAGGCAGAGGTCAGTAATCCAGTGTGGTGTGACAAGGTACAGAACGGTAGGCAGACTCAGGGTCAGGGCAGGCAGAATGGTCAAAACTGGGAAAACTAGAAAACAGGAACTAGAGAAAGCCAGGAGCACGGGGAAAAACACTGGTAGACTTGACAAAACAAAACCAACTGGCACAGACAAACAGAGAACACAGGTATAAATACACTGGAGATGATGGGGAAGATGGGCGACACCTGGAGGGGGTGAAGACAAGCACAAAGACAGGTGAAACAAATCAGGGTGTGACAATAGTAATCTCCCTCCCTGCAAAAATGTGTTGAATTGACACTTTTTACAACCGTCCAACTGTTGTATTTTAACCCATGGGATGTCGACATAGTATCTACAGTCTATTGGGGTTTGGCAGATAAAATGAAATACAGCCTCATTTATAATACTAGAATATGGGAGAGGCCCTGGGCCCTGGCCTGAAAGAAAGAGGGAGATTATCCCATTCTGACCAGTCTTTTTATTTCCAAGTTTAGTTTTTTTCATTAGGAAAAGGTAGGCATTGCTCCTCACGTGAATACGTGCTTACAGAATAGTAATAGCCCTCCCGGGAAAATGTCCAGTGTTTATGACATCATCAGTAACCGACTGGCATCCATACCAACCTTTGTACTAGTCTTTATCAAAACTGCCATTTATATTAAAAAAACAACAGACAATGGACTCATTATAGATCAAAATGAATTGCCTCACACAGTAACCTTGTTCATATGTATTTGTATTAAGATCTGTGATGTTCACAATCCCAGTGTTATTGTACAGTGCCATAGAGGCAAGGTGTGCCAATGTCAGCTTCAGAGTAAATTGCACTGATATCAATTTGTGGTTATATGCAAGAATATCTGTCTATATCGTGGCCAAGCCAGTACATTTTTCTTTACTTTATGTTTTTAGTCAATACATTGAATACATTTAAGTTTTTTAGAATATATATTTTTAAATCTGATATTTTAAAGTTGTTCTGGATATGTTTCATTTCCTGTGTTGTTATTTCTATTATCATGCGCTTAAATCAGTGTACTATCTATATATGAGTCTGCTCTGTGTGTAGGGGTCACCTTCCTAACCCTATGGACTTGTTGGCCCAGACAACTAATGAAAAGAACAAGCTCAGCCCAGAGGGTGCAAGGAGGTGCAAGTGGGGTGCAGGGGAGGGACAAGAGGGCTGATGAGTGCGGAGTGGGGGATAGGGGTGTGTTCAAGAAAGTCTGAGAACTTGGAGGCGCAGTTTGTCATACTAACCATGGTGGAGCTATTGAATGTGGACATTTGGAGCAGAAGGTTCACAGGACCCCGGCTTTTCTCATGCAAAGTCTGCCTGACGCACCGACCATCCCCCTCTGAAAATACATGGCTGTTTAAAATGGTCCCTATTTTAATACAGTAGGCAGGGCAGATTGCCACTCATTGCTGAGGAGTAAACCTCTGTCTATACTCTGCCAACAGAGACACAAGGACACATGGGGAAACAATGGTGCAGCAACATTTTATAGTAGAGTAGAGGCTGGAGGGGAGAGAGCCTGGGAGGGTAGTGGGAGGAGGGAAGTGAGGTCAGATGCAAAGCGTCACCCAGTCAAAGCATGCGTTCAACTTTCATGGCCTAGCGATGCACCCCACTATCTTTTCTTACTGGTTACTCTTTTCCCCTCCTTTTTGCAGACGCAGTGACGTACAAGTTACCCTCATCTTTTGCAGTAAATAAGCTAAATGTTATGAAATCAATGTTTAATTGTGACTTGATAAAATAATTGTTTTCTTTCAACTTTTATTTAGGAGTTACACAACTATGCAAGTAGATATGCTGCATCTGAGGCCTTCAAGTTGAAATGTGTATAGGAGTTCTATTGAATCCTGTTTGTGTGTGTGTTGTGTTGTGTTGTGTGTGTGTTGTGTGTGTTGTGTTGTGTTGTGTTGTGTGTGTGTGTGTGTGTCTGTGTGTGTTGTGTTGTGTTGTGTTGTGTTGTGTGTGTGTGTGTGTGTGTGTGTGTGTGTGTGTGTGTTGTGTTGTGTGTGTGTGTGTGTGTGTGTGGGTCTGTGTTGTGTTGTGTTGTGTTGTGTTGTGTGTGTGTGTGTGTGTGTGTGTGTGTGTGTGTGTGTGTGTGTGTGTGTGTGTGCTTTCATGCATGCGTGCATCAGAGAGAGGGGGAGGGAAATAAAAAATGAAAGAGTGATTGGGGGTATATAACTAGATGTGTGTGTGGTTTAGTTGTAGACTAGTGAGGGAGTTTCCATTTGTGAGTGTGGCCCCTCCCATGCACTTGGAGCAGTGGTATGGAGCCCAGCGTAGCCTGAACACGCCCTCTAATGGAAGTACAGAGCCCAGCAGCTCCGTAATGCAGTGACCTCAGTGCTTTTACAACACTGCCAGATGATAAGTGGCAATATGCTGTATCTTATAAAATGAACAAGACTGAGGTAGGGAGAGTGGGCTGGGGCTGTGGGGGAGGCAACATTCTATAACACTTGAGAATATTGCCTCTGTGAATGAAGGGATTGATTGAGCTTACATTCCTGACTGAGGCTTTATTGTCTTGTGCGTTATGATGATTTTATATTTTTTCTCGCTGTCCTTTTTACTGTTTTAGAGGGTTTTAACTGGATACGTTTACAAGGCTATTTATGTCCCTATAATGTCTTTCTAGGCATTTTAATGCGGTGGAATTTATGAAAGCTACTGTCGGAACAGGTGCTTGTGAACCTGACAGTGGCTGGCTATCAAAGTGACTGCAGCAGGATCTTACCCAGAATGCCTTTGCACAGGGTTGTCTGACTGCACTGATGGGCAGCCATATTCTCCCCCTCTACTGAGCCAGTACGCTCTTGTCTGGGTATAAGCTCAAAGTGAACTGTTTCACATTGCTCCATTTTTCATTGTATTCCTAAACATCTAAACCTGGTAATGTGGCATGTGTCAAAATCCGATTGTTTTTGAGGGATCGTGGTGCACCCAATGAACCTACACCTGGAAAGGCACACACAGCCGTTGTATTATTATGTGGGAAACAATATTAACCAGACATGTATCCTCCATCTTAACACATTCGAATCAAATGCATTTCCAAGCAGCGTACCTCCCAGGATAACCTCCTCACCTCTCCCACACAGCCATGGGATACAAGGGGAAAGAGGACCAGGGTGCAGATGTTTAAACTGCCATTGTTTGCTGCCTGCGTTCCAGGGCTGGATAGTTAATTATTCATGCAAGATTTGAATACATGAAAATACATTCCTCTCCTCTCTGGCATGGTTCCAGGTACCTATGGCAACCACGCCTCCAACATGAATCTCTGTCCCCGTCCCACTCTCACAATCCCAGGCCCCCTCAGTCCATTTTATTGCACAGTTCTATTGTTTAGATTGTGGCGCTCCCAGGTTGGCTGCTCACTGTTGGGTGGCAGGGTATCCCAGAATTCACAGTCAAGGTCACAGGCAGAAGGAGGGAGGCAGAGAAACAGGGAGGCAGAGAGACAGGGATGGAGAGTGATAGGGAGGGAGAGAGACAGAGAGGAAGGCATGGAGGCTGAGGTAGAGAGACAGAGAGACAGAGAGAGGGAGGCAGAAAGGCAGAGGCAGAGAGACAGGGAGGCAGAGAGACAGGGAGGCAGAGAGACAGGCAGGACGAGGCAGAGAGACAGGGAGGCAGAGAGACAAGGTCAGAGAGAGGGAGGATGAGACTGAGGCAGAAAGGCTGAGAAGCAGAGACACAGGGTCCTCTCTCCAGCCAAGTGGTCGGTCAGTTGGTCTGTCAGGTGGCAGCAGACACCCAGGATCACATCCACTGTTGTGTATCATTAACTGTCCACAGAAGGGGGGTTAAGTGGCTCCACATTGAGCACAATATCGCCTCACCATACTTTGAGGAGCATGAGCAATAGATAGAGTGAACTGACTGGCCAAAGCACACTGAAGCAAATGCATTTGTCAAATAAAAGATTGCAAGATATGACACTGTGAAGGTATTATTTAGCTGTTCAGAAAGTAATAGTAACATTTGGGTAGGAGCACCTGGAATTTCCTGGTAATTTAAGGGACTACTAACATTGTTGTTTTATTGAGATATCTTCAATGGTTATCTGTGCTTGTGCGGGTATGCCCTTAAGTGAAGTGCCAATTCAGTTCTGCCCTGACATTGTGGTACCTCACAGGTTGACTCATAATTGTTAAAAAGCTAAAAAGCTTTGGGGAATAAAAACATTTATATCAAAGAAAGAACTCAAGGTTGAAAATTCTATAAAATGGTGCATGACTTGACTAAACAGCAGATATTCTGTGGCACTAGAAAGAGTGGTGTGGGTTTGCACTCAACTACATTGACATAGTCATATGCAGGAAATCCAACCAGTATATTGAAAATAAAAAATGTATAAAATAAAATAGAAAGTGTTCGTGTGAGAGGATTTGTTCAGCACATTAGTGGGTGTATAAATGTGTAAAAAGGTATAGTTTCAGCAATGGTCCTACTCAAACCCCACAGCGACCAATGTGAAGGTCAAGGTAAGGCAGGGTGTAATCAGAAGCTGAACTATGTCCCATCAGGGGCTAACCTGAGGTTCACCAGGGGATACTGACAACTAGTGATGCTTATTTACATCAACCCACTGTCTCTCTGTGGCTGCACCGTCTCAGAGGTATAGCCGTAAAGGATAGGATCAAATATATCAATATATATATATATCAAAATATATCAAATAAAATGACAGATTTTGAAACCAAATACTATAAATGATCTAGAATTTTGCACATTTTATTTTAGGCTTAGCAGTTATGACTTGACTTTTCAGCATACTTAACTAGAATATTTCACTCTAGTATAGGCCAGCTTTCAGTTTGCTGATCACTTGGCTCCACCTTATGGACAAATAGAGATACTGTTATGAAAAAAATATATTTTATTTCAAGTACAGTTCAGTTTTTCCTGTGTTTATATCATATTGTACAACAGCTGATGAAACTAACACTATAGAAGTGTGAAAATGTGATCAGTGTTATTTTATGAATGTTTACCAACCAGCCATAATCTACACAGGAATTTATAACCAGCAGGTTTGCATGGGCGGGAATTTTGGCTTTCCATGCTCAAATCAACATGCAGAAAATTAGTTAATAGACCAATAGTAACAACGACAGTTCCAAACCTCTCTGCCAATAACAGGTCGTTTTCAGTTTTCCCCTCCCCACTCAGACCACTAACAGACAGTCCTAGCAAACTTCTTCTTGAGAAATTCTTGAGAAGTTTTTTGCTAAAAAGCAATATTTGCCTATTATAATAGAAATATATTACATTAAGGTACTCAATTGTCACCCAAATGATTTGATATTGATATAAAAACAGCTGCGTTGGGCCTTTAAAATGTGCCCGTGCCAACATAATACCCCAATCTCAAACAAGGATCAGGCCTCGAAACAAAAAATCTTTCATTGTCATACCTCTCATATTGCAAACATCTGCACACATCTACCCAGTTTGAGGACACTTATTTTGGCCCTAGTGCAGACACTCCATCCATCAACAGCAGGAGTAGGGGTCTGGCTGTGCGTGCTTAATACGGACAGCTTCTGCCTCCTCCTGTCTGTCCAGTACCACCCTCTCCTTAGAATTCCAATTTGACATGTAGAGTGCATAGGCCTACTGAGAGGATCCATATTGTGAGTAGACAGATCTGGTATATTATTGCCATTCTAGTCCCCAGGGGCACAACTTTGGTTTTAGAAGTGCGGGGGACATATTTTTTGTACTTTAAAAAAAATCCTGTCAGAAAAACACTCCAAACAGCCTACCCGACCGCTCGGAGGCGTCCGCATGGTCCTAAAGCACACTGTTGCCTCATTTTGTATCACAATCCAATGATAAAACTCGGGGGGACAAACATGCAATTTCAGAATGGGGTGGGTGGCGTGTCCCTCTATCCCCAGTGAAAGTTGCGCCTGTGCTAGTCCCTGTGAGCGAATGACTGGTCCCAACAGTGAGCTTCTCCTCTGGCTCCCCCTGCTGGCTCAGTGTGTGAAGTATCCCAGCTGGTGCATCTTGTGCAGTAGGTTGTGCATAAGGTCAAAGCAGACCCCCACAGCGATTGGCCCTTTGATCCAGTTCATACTGAGGCCCTTGTAGAGTCCACGCACCCCCCCTTCCTGCACCACGATCGTCTTCATGGTGCCCAGGACACTGCCGTACTGTTGGCCCGTCACCCTGGCCGTCTGCATGCGTCGGCAAACCATGTCCAGCAGGTAAGAGGCCGACTGGCCGATCAGGCCGGCGCACGCACCGAACACCAAACGCTCGTAAGAGTATGGCTGGGACCGCCTAGTTCTCTCTGGAGAGAGGGATGGGAGGAGAGAGAAAGAGAGGGATCAATTTAAGTGAATCTCAAGCCCTTCATTAAAAAGTTGATTATCCAATAAAGATAATTATAATTTTTTTAAAGTCTGTACCTGCATGCAGTTTCTTGAGGGTCTCGTATGTGAAGAAGGTGATTCCTGAGTACGGGATCACTCCCAAGATGGTCGGGCAGAAGCCTCTGTACAGGGTCTTTATGCCCTCCTCCTGTGTGATGCGCACAAAAACGTGCATGATGTTGCTGTACCTGCAACCGAAACAAGAACGATAAGAGAAGGATATTAACCTATAAGAATATTGATTAGGATAGTAATATGACCTATACTAACTTAAAGTACATGCCTGTTGAACACTGAACAAGTGTGCAAAGGGGAGCCACATGCAGGTATGTTTTTACATTCAAAGATAGAAAATGACGAGCGTTATCAGAGTGCCCTACATTTGCCTGGGCGTCACCGCCATCCTGGCCCGCACCATGTCCAGGGGATAGGTGAGCATGACCGCTGTGGTGCCAGCCAATGATCCTGCCAGGAAACGTGGAAAAGGAGGCAGGGCTCTGAAAAAGACCAGATGGATTCCATCATGTTACAGAACATCTATGTTTTCTACAATGAATGCGTATCATTGTATTATTATGAATTGTCACAGTAGAGAAAATGGTTTGTTCTGTTCAAGAACGATCACTGAAGAGTTGCTTTGGAGGCTGATGGAGACCACCAGAGGTCAAATGGTGCTACATTAAACAGTGTGTGTATTTGCGATTCTTTATACCGATGGGTACTCTACTCACTTTCCCTGAAAGCCGTAGTATCTCCCCAGTATTCCCTTGTACTGGTCATGGGAGCAGAACTGGATGGCAGCGTAGGGGATGACTCGCACCATGGTGGCAGAGTTGCCCCTCCACAGGCTGAGGAAGCCATCTTGCATGTACGTACAATATATGAGTCTGAAGGCTTCCTGGGGGCACACACAGCAACACAATGATGCTACTGAACCTGTAGACTTCCAGTCATTGCGCTAACGCTGGTTAGCGTTCGCCCACGAAACTACCGCTAACTTCCTTCATACTGGACACAGAGACATAAAAATGGTATCCACTAATTCATCTGATCCTGGGTAAGTAGAACAAGGGCTTAAGCGGAGTATCCCTTTAACACTAACTCAACACACCTTGGGGAAAATCCTAACTTTTTCACTTAGTCAATGGGAGACTAGGTGAATTGTTTTATTTAAGTAGAAGTTAGGATTCACCCGTATGGCAGCATGCATACTAAACATCAAGTACATCTTTATTTAGTGTAATGCAAGTTATATAGGAGACGTGTAATAGACTCACCTTAGCACTAAAGCAGGAGGAAGAAAATAAGTATCAATAATAATAAGCATAATAACTGGTAAAGATACCAACAATGAAATATGTATTAAGGCATAATAACTGGTAAAGATACCAACAATGAAATATGTATTAAGGCATAATAACTGGTAAAGATACTAACAATGAAATAACTATTAAGGCATAATAACTGGTAAAGATACCAACAATGAAATAAGTATTAAGGCATAATAACTGGTAAAGATACCAACAATGAAATATGTATTAAGGCATAATAACTTGTAAAGATACTAACAATGAAATACGTATTAAGGCATAATAACTGGTAAAGATACTAACAATGAAATAAGTATTAAGGCATAATAACTGGTAAAGATACCAACAATGAAATATGTATTAAGGCATAATAACTGGTAAAGATACTAACAATGAAATAACTATTAAGGCATAATAACTGGTAAAGATACCAACAATGAAATATGTATTAAGGCATAATAACTG
Organism: Oncorhynchus kisutch; assembly: GCF_002021735.2. Taxonomy (NCBI): domain Eukaryota; kingdom Metazoa; phylum Chordata; class Actinopteri; order Salmoniformes; family Salmonidae; genus Oncorhynchus; species Oncorhynchus kisutch. The sequence goes on from NC_034177.2 coordinate 20,581,205, forward strand.
GTAAAGATACTAACAATGAAATAACTATTAAGGCATAATAACTGGTAAAGATACTAACAATCAAATAAGTATTAAGGCATAATAACTGGTAAAGATACTAACAATCAAATAAGTATTAAGGCATAATAATAACTGGTAAAGATACTAACAATGAAATAAGTATTAAGGCATAATAACTGGTAAAGATACTAACAATCAAATAAGTATTAAGGCATAATAACTGGTAAAGATACTAACAATTAAATAAGTATTAAGGCATAATAACTGGTAAAGATACTAACAATCAAATAAGTATTAAGGCATAATAACTGGTAAAGATACTAACAATTAAATAAGTATTAAGGCATAATAACTGGTAAAGATACTAACAATCAAATAAGTATTAAGGCATAATAACTGGTAAAGATACTAACAATGAAATAAGTATTAAGGCATAATAACTGGTAAAGATACTAACAATCAAATAAGTATTTCCGAAGGGAACCCCTACTTTGTATTCCTAATGCATGTTCTTCCAGAGAAATGGACTTACCTTGGAAGATGATCTTGGTTCTGTCCAGGGGGGCTATGACTGTTTTTGCCACAGCACCTGCGAACGCTCCACATAGCAGGGTGTCCAACACTGTCAATCTCTGCACACAGAAAGAAACACTGAGTACTCAACTTCACACAGGACACTAAAGACAAACACACATTGAAATTATATCAGTCAAAAACATACTCCATAAGTCACACCCTTGCAGTAATGGAGACTCTAACATGACATTATCACTGGCTGCAGATATAGGCTAAAGGTATCAGATGGAAACACATGTAGGCTTAAGGTTTCTTATGTGCCTGGACTGCCAGAGTGTAATCTGAACTGTCTTTCTGCAGATTCCTAACCCACTTTACAGTAGACTTTAGTAAACCTCGCCACCATTTACACATTTCTTCATGTTCAAGTTTTATTGGCACATGCAGAAGTACAGTGAAATGCTTAACTTGTGACCTCATCCCAACAGTGCAGTAATCAATATGTACAATTGTATAACTAATAAAATAAATAAAATATATATTTATTTTATTTAACTAGGCAAGTCAGTTAAGAACAAATTTGTATTTACAATGATGACCTACCCCAGTCAAACCCTAACCCAGACGACGCTGGACTAATTGTGCGCCACCCTATGGGACTCCCAATCACAGCCGGTTGTGATACAGCCTGGAATCAAACCAAGGTCTGTATTGACGCCTCTAGCACTGAGATGCAGTGACTTAGACCGCTGCGCCACAATATGTTCTTATAGTCATAATACAGAGTAGTAATGCACCATGATGTCATTGTATCTTGTAGGCTAACCTCATGCACAGCACTCCCATTATAACCCAGAAAGAGAATGGCAAATATACACGTGCAAACAGCTTTTCCCTGCCTCTAACTAAAGGTGGAGATAAGCCCTCAGCTGGACCTAGATGCTTCAAGAAAAGCAGCTACATCTGAGTATGTGTTGTGTTTATGTATGTATGTGTGTGTCAGTCGTCGGTATCAGCGTTGACGGTGACCCCTGAGCTTAGAGACAGTCAAGGGTCAGGGTGTGTTTGGAGGCTGTAAAAGCTAGTTGGAAACAATCAATTCTCTGATACGGTGTGTTTGGGATGCAGGTGGAGACACATATTTTGAGGGCACACTGGGAATTTGCAAGGAGCCCAGCAGCAATGCATAGGCTGGCAAGTTTTGACTTGACCAACTTCTGTAGTGCTCTTTGTTGCTCTCTTGGGCAATTGAAGAACATGCAAAACAGTGGTGATGACTAATGTTGCCAGTGGCATTATGTACTACTTAGCAATAAATAGAGATCTAGTCTAGTCCACTTTGGCCACATTACCCATGTGCCAGGATCTCCCATGCTAACCCAAGGTTACTTACTGGCTGTTGTGGTAAACATGTTTGGCAGCCTTCAGCTGTATGGTCCTGACCTGCATGATCCTGCAATAAACAGTTATGTGGTATGTAGACCTGCCTGACTGGAATTCGTTTATTTAACCTTTATTTAACTAGGCAAGTCAGTTAAGATCTAATTCTTATTTACAATGACGGCCTACCAAAAGGCAAAAGACCTCATGTGGGAATGGGGGCTGGGATTCAAAATATAAATAAAATAAAAATATAGGACAAAACACACATCACGGCAAGGGAGACAACACAACACTACATAAAGAGAGACCTAAGTATGGCAGCAACACATGACAACACAGCATGGTATCAACACAACATGACAACAACATGGTAGAAACACAACATGGTAGATGCACAAAACAGGGTACAAACATTAATGGGCACAGATAACAGCACAAAGGGCAAGAAGGTAGAGATAACAATACATCACACAAAGCAGACACAACTGTCAAATGCAACTGCTTCAGGGAAAACCCCCGAGGTAGGGGCTGGGGCTGAGGGGGACTCACTTTAGCATGGCTGGAGGGAGGGAGAGACAGCAGCCTGGGGCAGTGCTCTCTGGTGGTCCTGCACTGTATGGGCCATGTGTGCCCTTGACCACAACAACCAGTAGGCCTATCTATGACAATCAGTCAGCCAACACCAGACAATCCACTGCAGGAGACATAAAAATAGTGAAAACAACAAACACTCCCACTTCATAGATGAGCTCTGTGTCACCATTATTAAATATGCTGTTAAATACAGTTATTGGAAATGTATCAACTCCTATACTTGCAAAGCATTAGATGTAGCCAAATATAAATATATAATATCATACATTTTACTTGTAAAACAGTACATCGAAATTACCCATTATAATCCATTTATAGCTTCACATTTAATACATGTACATTTTATATAGCTGAGTTTATTCAATTCTACGATATATACATCTGGATGGAAGATATCCATATTACAGGGATCTAAACTGGAGCTACCTATTTAAGATATGTATTACAAATAAGTCATGTTGGGATTCAGAGTGACATAAGTACTCATTATTATCATAATCAATCAATGCAAGGAAAATGTCAACATTGCTGCACACCAGGCTGAAATGAATGCGCATAACAATTCCCTCACCTTTAATCTGGTTTACTGTGTGTGTGTTTGATGAAGATCTGCCAAATCTTCCAAATGATTTTACACTCAATGGTTAACTCTACTGTCGTCTTCCGTCCACATTTCCTTGTTTGTTTGCTGTTGTTGGGTCAATCTCTATGGTTTTGCAACACCGCGGTCTATTCGTCAGTCTTTCACACCGTTGACGAAGTTTTGACTAGATTGACGATTCTCCCAAATTGAGAAAGGCGGTGGTTTAATTCTAGGTGTTGTCTGCCTAAAATATTATTGGAGTTCTTCTCGCTCACGAGATTATTATAGCACATTATTATAGCACGTAATTGTTTTGGACTAAAATATAGATTATTACGCCACGTACTTGTTTTGGACTACAAGTACCACGGATGTTTAAAAAAATAAAGATCTCGCTTGTAGTCGAAAACACGCGAGGGTGACACCGGTGCTCAATGGTTGTTGTTATTGGGAAAATGGCGTCCAACGTAGAGGCCCCGGAATCTTGGTACCTCGCCCTTCTCGGCTTTGCAGAACATTTCCGTACCTCAAGTCCACCCAAAATTCGTCTGTGTGTACATTGTCTTCAAGCTGTTTTCCAGTTTAAACCTCCGCAAAGGGTTGAGGCAAGAACTCATCTTCAACTAGGCTCGGTCCTCTATCATCATACGAAGAACAGCGAGCTAGCGCGGAGCCACTTGGAGAAAGCGGTGAGGAGGGAGAGTTTGAGAAAGCTCGAGGATGGAGTCAGAGATGCGCTCATCGACGTCTCCTATAGTCAAATGGGAAAAAGTTGTATTGCTAGCTTTAGATCCTGACCCTTTGATATTTTTCATTCCTATGTAATTGCATTCAGAATAGTATTTGTTAGTTAGCTCGCATGATATTTTAGCGGCCAGTCCTATTGCTTCTACTGTAACTTCTACTGTAACGTTAGCTAGATTCACTGTGTTTTTACAAGTTGCTAACAGTTGATTACTTTGACTAAGTTATGCATCCATAATGTGTATTTTTGGCTCTAACATCTCTTTTTTTTTTAGTGGTTCATTTCACAACAAGTATCCTTTTCAATTATATGGTTTCAACCCCAACACTAGCTGGAGACCAACACAGAGCTTAGTCAGTTGGTAGAGTATGGCGCTTGCACCGCCAGGGTTGTGGGTCCGATTTGCGTACGTAAAATGTATGCATGCATGACTGTAAGTCGCATTGGATAAAAGCGTCTGCTAAATGGCGTATAGTATATTACCAACTAGCATTACAATGTGCAATTCTTCAGAACATCTCTCAGATATGTGTTTGCTGCTCCAAGCACATCTCAGTAGTCAAATTACATGTCAAGATTGTGCGTTTTGCTAGGCATTATTACAGCAATGTTGGAGTTAGAAACACAAGCATTTCACTGCACCAGTGATAACATTTGCAAATCTGTGTACCCGACCAATACACTTGATGAGGTTTCCTTCATGGAATATCTTAGATCCCACAGTTTGAAGATGTTAAATTTGAGGCTGCAAGTCTTTTATCAGAACTCTACTGTCAGCAGGTACCGGTAAATAAAGCTAAAATACATTTGAAATCTTTTGCTGTCTGGAGATCCATTTGAAAATCATGTTTATATGCAAGTGTAAGGTTGAGTCGTTATGACACTGTATGTTCTGTTTTCAGAATCTGGTGGATTCTGCAAAGCCTTTACTGCGAAAGGCAATTCAGATCTCACAGCAGACTCCCTATTGGCACTGCCGCCTGCTGTTTCAACTGGCGGTACGTTGTGTCATTCTTTATTGTAAATACTGACTGAACTGAATAGTTGTATTTTTTAAACCCATATTTTACCAGGTAAATTGACTGAGAACACATTCTCATTTACAGCCATGACCTGAGGAATACTTATAGGGGAAAGGGGGGATGAATGGGCCAGATTGGGAATTTAGCCAGGGCACCAGGGTTAACACCCCCTACTCTTACGGTAGTGCCATGGGATCTTTAGTGACCACAGAGAGTCAGGTCACCCGTTTAATGTCCCATCTGAAAGACGGCACCTTTCTGTTGGATGTTTGATTGTAGACTGATACATTGCAATGCATTGAATTTCTCTTTTTTTTTTTTTTCTATCAGCAACTGCACACCCTAGAGAAGGACCTTGTGTCTGCATGTGACCTCCTGGGTGTCGGTGCTGAGTACGCCAGAGTGGTGGGCTCGGAATATACCAGGTACTGTAACCTTGATGCTATGAACCATTAACTTTTTATGTCCACATTGATTCATCATTGAAACAAGAGCGATGTTATTAAACATGCCCTCCAATAGACTTATTTGACATTTTCCTATAACGATAGACTGAATAGGTGATGTATGCTTTCACAGAGCGTTGTTTCTCCTGAGTAAAGGAATGGTAAGTCTCAAATTCTTTGTTATAAAAATGCATGATTTTTAATGGCTGTCTTTTGCATTTAATATGGGTAAACAGATATCTTGAGTATGTTATGCACTTAAAGGGATACTTCAGGATTTTGGCAATGAGGCCCATTATCTATTGCCCCAGAGTCAGATGAACTTGTGGAAACAATTTCTATGTCTCTGCGTCCAGAATGAAGGAAGTTAGAGGTAGTTTCCCAATATACCATAGACTTCCTTCCCGTCTTTGCGCTAGCACTAGTTGGCAATTTCCTTCAAACTGCACACAGAAGCATAACAATGGTATCCACGAGTTCATCTGACTCTGGGGAGGGTCTCATTGCCAAAATCCCAAAGTATCCCTTTTAAAGGATGTAAATAAAAAATACTTTTGCACTGGATAGTCTTTACCATAAGGTGTCTTTTTGTCCTGTGTATCAGCTCCTACTGATGGAGAGGAAGCTGGGGGAGGTGCACCCTCTGCTCACTCTGTGTGGGACCATCGTGGAGAACTGGCAGGGAAACCCCATCCAGAAAGAGTCTCTCAGGGTCTTCTTTCTGGTGCTGCAGGTCACACACTACCTGGACGCTGGACAGGTAAGGAGTCCTCTTGGCCAAGACCAGGGTGCACAACGCTTGTCAAGGGCAGTGAATTAAGGACACCTATGACAACAGGGGCGCACCCCTGTTCAAAAATAAATACTTTCCCTCCAGTTTGTATCGTAATTGTTAAGTAGTTGCATTGATAGTGACCCACCCCTTCCTTACGTTGTGTGCTGCAGGTGAAGAGTGTGAAGCCCTGTCTGAAGCAGCTGCAGCAGTGCATCCAGACTATCTCTACACTCCACGACGATGAGATCCTGCCCAGTAACCCGGCTGACCTCTTCCACTGGCTGCCCAAAGAGCACATGTGTGTTCTCGTCTACCTGGTGAGCCCAATCTCTTCCTCATTCACCTGATGCCTGAGGACTGATTCTGCCCTAGATACAGATCTGAAAGGATTGGATGGCTATATTGTGGTAATATCAACATGTTACATGGTAATAACTAGGGCAGGAATGATCCCAGTATCCCGGTGGTAAACAAAACACAATGTGGATTTAAAGTCTTTACTAATCATCATGTTTTCATCCAGAGTAAAATGTATTTATTTTCCAAGCTATTGCACACAATATTCTACATACAGCAGGTTCTTAAAGGTCTGCTTCGTGTTTTCATTTTTGCCATGGATAAACTATTGCAATACTCTTATTGTTACAGCCTTAGTAATAACCAGGGTTGGGTAGGTTACTTACTAAATGTAATCTGTTAGTTACTCATTACCTGTCCAAAATTGTAGTCCGTAACGTAACTTTTGGATTACCCAAACTCTAATGTAATCTGATAACTTGCCCCTTAAGAGGCATTAGAAGAAGACAAAAAGGATCCATCAAACGCATTTGGTGTGTCATCATAGTGGTCAGACTCGCTCAGGTGGAACAAACCTTTTTTCAATGCTGAATTTGTCATTGAGAAAACAGAAAGTAAGCCATGAGGTAATCATCAATTTTTTTTTACAAAAGTATCTGTAATCTGATTACAATATTTTTGCTGGTAATGGATTACAAATGATTATAAAAATCTGATGACATAGCTGATTACATATAATCAGATATTCCCCAACCCTGGTAATAACCCTGTTCTCTATATGTTCCAGGTGACTGTCATGCACTCCATGCAAGCAGGGTATTTGGAGAAGGCACAGAAATACACAGACAAAGCACTCATGCAGCTTGAGAAACTAAAAAGTATGTGATTTGAAGCACACTTATCTCACCTCTGTTTAACACTCACTGTTGTCTAAAAGGTATTCTTGACTCCCCTCTATTTCAGTGCTGGACAGCAGTCCCATCCTCTCCACTTTCCAGGTCATTCTGCTGGAGCACATCATCATGTGCCGGCTAGTCACTGGTCACAAGGCCACCGCATTACAAGAGGTAGTATAGAACCAGCTGTTGACCCATTTTTATTTCTGTTCAACTTTACTCATTCACTCTGAAATGCAACACTGTGTGAAGTTATAGTGGAATGTTAAAAGTTTAATCAAAGATGCTACAGAACTATATGACCGGCATTTTCATGCCCATGTCATTTATGAGGATGATTACTTTTTCTCCCCGTATCCCAGATCTCCCAGGTCTGCCAACTGTGCCAACAGTCCCCCAGGTTATTCACCAATCACGCTGCCCAGCTTCACACTCTACTAGTGAGTATTTTAAACCTTCACCCAGAAGACATACCCTCAATTCACTGCCTTGAATAACAGTTACCATCCCACTTATGTAACTGGGACTACTGTATCTCTAAAACACTTAACTTTGTGTATATGCTGTTCCATTTCTCAGGGCCTGTATTGCATATCTGTCAACTGTATGGACAATGCAGAGGCACAGTTCACCGCCGCTTTGCGGGTAAGTGACGTAAGTCGTAACGCTAAGCTTATTATACGGGTTTATGTCTGCATGTGTTTAATATGTTTTACATTGTCACATTTGTGATGGTGAGTAAATCTGTGTGTTTTCTTTCCAGCTAACCACACACCAGGAGCTGTGGGCGTTCATTGTAACAAACCTGGCCAGCGTCTACATCAGGGAAGGAAACAGACACCAGGAGGTTGGTAGACACACACACACTATTCATTTCTACTCTAAATAAATGATTGTCTACTGTATTAACTTTGTTCTTTCTTTTAAAGCTCTACAGTCTCCTTGAGAGGATAAACCCTGATCACAACTTTCCTGTGAGGTGTGTAAGCGTGTATTGCATAACAGAGATTTTAATGGTTACTCAGTCTTGCTCATCAGAGCCAAATACATTATTTTTTAAGGTTACGTGTGCAGCCTGTTGGTGAGAAGGTGTATTGACTTCGAGTTGACTGATGTGTGTTTGTGTTGCAGCTCTCACTGTCTCCGCGCTGCAGCCTTCTACATCCGAGGACTCTTGTCCTTTTTTCAAGGACGTTACAACGAGGCCAAGTAAGTCTCCCCCAACTATTTTACTGAGAAGTGTCCCATAAGTTCCTCAAACTTTCAGTGGGAATTGGGAAATAATCCTTTCGTCATGATATTCTTATTGCAGACGGTTCCTTAGAGAAACTTTGAAGATGTCCAACGCGGAGGACCTGAATAGACTGACAGCCTGCTCACTTGTTCTGCTAGGCCATATATTCTATGTACTGGGAAACCACAGGGTAAGATCACTCCACAATGGTCACAAATGGATCTTTTGCCAGGAACGTCTACCCTGCCCCTGTTGGTTTATTTATTGGTATATTCGGATCCCCATGAGCCTTTGCTGAAGCAGCAGCTATTCTTCCGGGGGTCCACAAGTAACAAGACACTGATAGACAAGGAAACAAGGTCACACAAATCTAAAATACAACGATATACTAAAAATAAAAACATAATAGTACAAACAATAGAACAACAAAAAATGTGTGCCTGTGTCCCATATACAAATGTTAACCTTTTTTTGTCCATGCCGTACTGTTTATACATTTTATTCAACGTGTTTGCGGCAAAATATTTAGCTTCGGTAGGTTGCATAACAATATGTTGTTGTTTTTCTCCAGGAGAGCAATAACATGGTGGTTCCAGCGATGCAGCTGGCCAGCAAGATCCCTGACATGTCTGTCCAGCTGTGGTCCTCGGCCCTTTTAAAAGGTACGCCCACACCTGCACATTTTTTTTCTTTGGTTTGAGCTTCATTGCTCCCTACTAGGCTTAAATTATTTGAGGTAGGTTTCCTTGACCACATTGTTTTTGTCTTGTCCCTGTAGATCTGAATAAGGCCCTGGGAAACACCATAGATGCCCATGAAGCAGCTCAGATGCACCAGAACTTCTCGCAGCAGCTTCTCCAAGACCACATCGCTGCCTGCAGCCTCCCCGAACACAACCTCATCAGCGTACGTATCAACTTATCCATGATAACTTTTTATCTTTCATTATTACTGCCATCAAAGTTGTGGTTTGTAGATCGATGATGTAGCTTGTTTCGCTGTGTTTTTTTGTCTGTCCTTTTGTATTCTCTATCTGTCTGTATGACTGTCTGTCTGGCTCAGATGGGTAATTAACAAATCTGTCTCTCTCTCCTCTGTGACAGTGGACGGACGGCCCACCACCTGGGCAGTTTCAAGCCCAGAACGGCCCAACATCCAGCCTGGCCAGCCTGCTATGAGCACCAGGCTCGTAACACAAGGGCTGCCTTCCTTCTGGCCTCAAAGATGTCTAGAATGGAACCATAGTTTCTTTCTGTCTTAGGAAAATTTGAGGGGGAGTGAATGCAATTACTCCTCATGCATGGAAGTTCCTGCTATTGATTTACTCTACACGTGTTGCTAACCATCTGCTGAAGATTTTCACAGCTTCATTGTTTTGTACCATCCTATCCTCATGAATTAGTGTAGGTACAATTGGCATCACTTCTCATGTATTGAACCAGTAACATGTTTTGTTTCATGCTAAGTTTGGACATGGATCTGAATGTTAAATGGGTAGTGTTGTTGAGCTAAAGGGTTTGAATTTCTTGCTGAAAGACTGCAAGCGAGAGTAGCGAAATAATTGAATGTATAAGTGCAATTACTTAATTGAACAGTAGATGTCCCTGTTGAGTTTTTCTTTGAAAAACCTGCGTTGAGAGATTTTGTCATATTTGGCCTGTCATAGATTAGCAAGATGCATCACAAACTCATCTGTTTTCTGTACATATGACCTATAGTTAATTTAAGTTCCATAGATCATGAAGTTGGACATTTTATGAACATACAAGGAACCTCAGATGAAAAGAATCTATGCTACCTTTTGTAATATTAGAATTTGTCTTTATAGTTCTAGTTAAGGGTTTTCTTGACAATACATTATATCGATATGCCACATACGAAACCTTTATTGTACAGTGACATTTAGTCAAGTGTGTAATGAATTTTAAACTCTCCGATGTAGTACTCCAACTAAATGCTTTTTTAAGTATTTATGTCGATCTTAATGAGCAGACACATCAGAAGCTTGAGTACTTGCCATATTCTATTCAATGCCTATACTTTTATTGCTTGTTTTAATAATTCTTATGAGAAAAGTCAGAATAAACATGGTATTTGCAACCATCATTTTGCATTGTTTGATAATGATTGTCAGTGGGGTGATTTAGCTATCTTTAATTCTTCATGACATTTCTGACAAATGTACTGAAAATACAACATGCATACAAGTAGCATATCATGATTTCATACCATGATAACTATTTATGAAAGATATTTATGTCCACATGATCTATAGATGAGAATGCAATTCACTGAGTTAATTTAATTCTAAATGATTGAGCCCCAACTCCCTGCATAATGCCGTGCTGTGTGTGCATCAAGACTAAAGTGAAACGGGAGCAATGAAAATAATAATCAGAAAAGGGAATGGGCCTGGCAGATGCTTCATTCAATAATAGGTTTTCACTTTGCACCATTCCATGTATTCTCAAATTATTTTTGTAATCATACATAGAACAACATTTTTGCAACCACTTCAACAAAGGCTGCGTTTACACAGGCAGCCCAATTCTTTTTCCACTAATTGGTTGTTTGACCAATCACATCAGAGCTTTTCACATCGACACTTTTTCAGAGCTGATCTGACTGGTCAAAAAACAGTTAGTGAGAAAAAGATCAGACGTAGGCTGCCTGTGTAAACGCAGGAATAGTAAACTAAAATCCGGGACACTCAAATTAGTATAATATGTTATGTTTGGAATGGTCTTTTTTAATTTGTGTATGTCCATCATAAATTTGTATAATATGTTACGAATTTTCAATATTAATTATATGTTAAGAATTCGCTGGTAAGAATCATTCTCAGTGTGAGTAAAGATGCTACAACATAGGCCCCATATTAATACTAGATGCCTCTGTTTCATGTGATGTTGCTGCATTAGGAATCTGATGAGAAGCAGACAGAGAAGTCTGTCTCTATCATTGAGGATCAGTGGAGGCTGCTGAGGGGAGAACAGAACAGAGCAAATGGAATAGCATCAAACACCTGGAAACCATGTGTTTGATATATTTGATACCATTCCACTGATTCACTCCAATCATAACCATGAGCCCTTTCTCCCCAATTAAGGTGCCACCAACTTCCTGTGTTGAGGATATGCAGGAGAAGTCTGTCTCTGTTGTTAAGGATGTGCAGGAGGTCTGTCTCTATCTTTGAGGATGTGCAGGAGAATTCTGTCTCTATCCTTGAGGTAGTGCAATAGAAGTCTGTCTCTATTGTTGAGGAAGTCCAGGACGTACAGGAGAAATTCTACAAATGCTCTGCCATCTTTGGTTCAACCAGCCACGGTGTGGAGAACAGTTCCATTGAGGAAGTCAAGGCCCTTGTCCCTTCCATCCTGAGGACACTGGTAAGAATCATGATACCGTTATTCTTAATGTGAGTAAAATATGCTCTAAGAGTGGTCACATACTAAAAATGAGATACCTCTGTGTGATGCTGCTTCCCCAGAATGAGGGGCAGAGAAAGGAGTCTACCATTATTGTTGAGGAGAGGCAGGAGAAGTCTGCCTCATCTATTGTTCAGGAGGTCCAGGAACAGGCTGCCTCTTCCACATTATCTGCCTTTACCAGCAAGAAAAAGTCTGCTGACGAAGGGAACAAGTAATCTTTGTCCCTTGCAGCACGTCCATCCCATGGGGAGGATTCAGAGTTGGTTGCACAGAGGGAGGTTCTGAAGAAGGAAAGGGCAGCTAAAGCTGTTCTACAGGCTTCACTGGAAGAGGAGCATTGCACAAACACACAGCTCCGGCTGAGAGACAACAACGTTGCATCAGACTTTAAAATGGAGCAGCGCAAGATCAAGAAGCTTGAGGCTGAGGAGCTGGAGCTGATGGGCCAATCAGGAACAGAGCAAAACCAAGGATAATCTCTGACCAACTGGCCTCTGAGCTGGCAGAGGAACAGGGCAGGAGCAAACAGCTATGGTGAAAGACCTATAAGAGTTGAAGTCTGCTACATCTGCAGATAAAGCTCAAAGTGACCAGCTAAGCTCAAAATGACCTCTGAACTATCAAAGGAAAAGATCAGAAGACAGAAGCTCCAGGCTGACCTCGAGGCGACCAAGCATTAGAGTGTGCTGGAGGAGCTTTATGAGACCAGAGCAGTCACCAGTGACCTGGAGGAGGCTGTGGCCTCGGAGATTGTCAAGGCTGAGAAATTCCATGAGAAGAGTCCAGCCCTGGAAAAGAGCAAGCAAGAACAGAGTGACCTAACTTCCAGCCTGCAGACCGAATGCAGTCGCTGCCACTGCTTGGTTGTGGAAGGTGAGGCCATGGTCAAAGACCTGAAGTCAGCTTTGGACACAGCAAAAGTCTACAGTGTCCAGCTGAGTGAGAGACTCCAGACAGAGAGCTCAGCATATGAGGCTCTGAAGTCACAGCACCAAGCACTTATGTGGCAGCACCAAGTGTTAGCGGGTGAGCATCAGGAACTCCTCTGGGATCATCACAGCCTCCTCGCTGAATACTAGGATCTGATCTCCGAGCAGAAAACAATGGTCTATAAACATCAAACCCTCCTAGTTCAGCATCACCGCCTCAAATCTAAGTTCCAGGACGTTGAGGCAGACTACCAGGGCCACCTGAACAAACTTCAGACTCTGACCAGTTAGTACAGGGCCATGCAGACAAAGAACAAAGCCTTGAAGTCCATGTGCAAGAGCCTTTACTCTGACCACCAATTTCGGATCTTCGAACACAATTCTGTCCTCTCACAGTAGCAGCCCCTCCGATCAGAGCTTCAGGAGCAGCACCATAAGCTGCATTGGCAGCAGCAGGAGCACTGCAGGATGGCTGCAGCCCTCTCAGAGGACTACCAGAACCTGGAGAACGTGCTACAGACAGCTGACAGAGTGCTGAGCCAAATAAATAACAGTGACATTGGTTTACAAGGATACTATGGGAGGATGCTGGGAGACTGTGTTAAAAAGTATTATTGCCCCACTAAGGGAGAGGAGGAAACGCAGGCCGGGTCTAGGGCAGAGGCATCTTTGTTCCAGGGTACTCTGCAGCTGCTGGACCACAAAGAGAATAACAAAGAAAGAGGCAGCCAAAGATATATGACCACTCACACTACTTGTACCAAAGACACCGGGCCAAAGGAACCCGAACTGTTTGGCCTCACTGAGGAGCAGGAGGAAAGAAATGCCAGGAGGAAGCACAAGTTGTCCTTGCTGAAGTCTACTCGGTGGCTGCTGGAACACAAATATAAGAACAAAGAGAGAAGCATCCAAACAGATATGACCACCCGCAATAATTTATTTTAATTTAAGGATTGTTGTGGTTAACAGCGTGGTTTACTTTGTATGGATGGTATTTTCCTTATGCATTGAGTTTACTAATATGAATCTACTATGAATAATACAATTGCTGCTGCTAGCCAATTCCTGAGGATTTTCACAACTAGTCATCATTTTGTAGCACAACTTTTGAATTCAATAGTAATATAAGATTTTAATTTCTTGTCCACCAAGTGCAGTTATTTCATGGACCAGCAGGGCCCCCATTTGAGCTGTGTTTTGATAAACCTGATTTGAGACAGTGAATTTCAGTAACATTTGGCCCTGTCATAAAAACCCATCTGCCTTTTTGAATACACATCTCAAATAATTTTTTAATTACCACAGTTGGAAACAACAAATATATGGATACAAAGTTTGAGTGCTTGCCATATTCTATTCAATGCATGTGTTTTTAAATGATTACACAGTTTTTCAATTATTTTTGGATAGCTGTCTGAATAAACATGGTATTTGCAACCAAAGTGTTATGGAATGTTTGTCAGTAAGTGTACATAGTGTTTATTAGAAGTGAGTTCTATATTGAGTTCATCATGACTTTTCCCACTACCATGTTCCCATTGGGCACACACTGGTTGAATCAACGTTGTTTCCTCGCCATTTCAATGAAATTACGTTGAACCAACGTGGAGTAGACGTTGAATTGACGTCTGTGCTCAGTGGGTTGTGATAAATATGCAGTACTTTTATATAGCCTACATACATTTATATTTTAGAGATATATTGACTTAACTCCTTATTCACACAGTAGTCATCTATATTCATATTGTACTGTGCAGTTACTTAGGAATAATTTCCTTTATAGTATCATTATATCACTTTCATATCACTTTCATAAAATAAATTGTCCCCAACTAACTACACAGTACAATACATGGGCCCATAAAGACAAGACAAGACATCATGTATCTTGTGGGTCCAACATGAGATTCAGAGTTGAGTTATTTTGGGGAGAGTATCATTCAGGCACAGGACAGAGGAGGATACCTTGTAAAACTACTCTTTCCCTTTGACTGCTGCGTCTGATTTGTCGATCTCATTTAATGTTCCTCATTCAGGAATATTCAGGAATGCTGAATCACTCCTGATGGTGAATTACTGCAGGGATAAATACCGACCTAATGGTCAGCCAGTAATGGTCACATGACAGTCTTTGTTACCAGTCAGCCATGCAGATGTCATGGCTGTCTCTCCTTTGATATGACTTGCACACTCAACAAGTTTACAACAATTTCTGTTCACCCCCAAAAAATGCAATCAATTTATACGGATCAGTGTCTCAATTTGTACGTCATTTTAGAAAGTAATATGTTGTTAGATTTTTAGGTATGTTCATAAATGTTTTTGGGCAGTGATGCTTGTTTGGTGATCAGTGTCAGCATAAACAGTTCTGAAAGGAGACGCTTCCTGCCAAATAGTGAGTCCTGTTGATCGTGACAGGGAGGGGTATTTCCTTGTTTTGCTCCTGTACTTCAGTGGGGATTAAGTTGATAGTGCCTTGTTGCTTTAAGCCAGTGTCACACATTGTGCCGACATTGATATGACTCATCTTATTTTTGTGTACTGGTTTGAAGCTATAAAGCACTATTTCTCAATTTTCTGTAAAGAACAGGTTTCTGACACATCACACATCGCTTGACATTTGGCCCCAATTAAAATGGAGAGTGCATAGGTATGGTTTAATTGCTCCTGTTTCTTGAGGTTGTTTTCCCACACTGATCCATCCAAGGAAGGGAATGTCACCAACTCCTTTAGAAGAGGATGCCAACCGTATGCCACCGGAATTCTTTTGAACTACTTCTGAGATCACACTACAAATTTCAACTCGAGAATGCAGTGGCCAGACAAGGGCATTGATTTTGTGTGCCCTTAACTTTTTTGGATCAAACCTGAGAGTTCAGGCATAAGACACACTTTTGGCCAATGTATATGCTTGCATGCTTGAATTCATAACTGATTAAATTAATGAGGGCAGCAAGGTTAGTTAGTTTGAAGACACTTCTATCGGCCCAGGTGATCAGTATTAGGTTTGGTTCACTTCAGATTGGAATTAGGTTCACAGCATTACTTAGTCAGGGGGATAATATTGATATCACTGCAGTGTGATTGTGATATTGATAAGGGTCAATAATAGTGATATTCAGGGGTTTCATTGGTGGAATTTACCCAAAAATGTGATCATTTTATTCAGCCCCCAGTTCCCACTTCTGTTACTTGTCTCTGATTCCGTAGTCTCTCTCTTGTTCTCTCTCTGTCCCTCTCTCGCAATAACTGACATGTCTGCACTGAGATACTGTTCAAAGATCCTCATGCCCCCAAAGACATGATTAGGAGAATTATTGAGATTGGTCCAGACTCATTGAAAGACAGTGGAGACATCACATAGTACATTCATACGTCTGGTATGTTACACATTGGTACCAATATTGTGTTTGTTTGTTGTTGTTGTTTACTGTTGTATGGACTGTGAATGAAAGAGCTGCCCATGGTTGTTTTAGGGAGGATTCAAAAGCACTGAATTGTCAAGTGCCATGATGACAAAATGAGAAATATTTACACATCATTAACCGTTTCCATTGACTAGCTATAGGACGAGATTTTTACATTTTTTTGTAAAAAATAAATAAATGCTCTGTTAGTTTCATGGAGAGACAGTAATTGAATTTTTTTATGACATTCATTCATGTCAGACATTGATAATTGGTGAATTGACAATTGATTACAGCACTGGTGTGAGGTAGGTAGAATGATGGAAAGTATTCCTGTGGTGGTTGTGGGGCAAAGCATTGCAATGACGAGACAGGCTACTGAAAACTGGACTTTTGAAATGTATTTTTACACACATGATATACTCAGTGGCACTAATGTAATCGGACTCGGTTGCCACCTTGTGTGACCACATGCGCATGCTTAGTGATGTGACGCTGTGTTCCATGTATGAGAGAGAAGCTCATTATTTGGCAACCGGAGTGGCAGCGGGCAGGGCTGAATAGGGGATCCCCGGGATCGTTTTTTTTTTTTTTTTTTTCTTTCTTCATCGAATTACAGGAGTAAATAGTCTGTCAAAACAAGTGAAAAGCGTTACAGCGACACCTCTTCTCCGTAAGTTAAGATATCATTTCAATTGATGGGTTAAAGTAATATTGATTTTGAATTTAATTAAGCAGACGAAGTTAAACTTATTTCCAGTCGTTAACGTAATTATATATCCTTACCTAACTGGCTAACTGCTGTGAGTGCTAGCCTAGGTAATGGGTTGTGTGTCTCTCGCTAGCTGTAATTAGCTAGCCACTGCAAAGTCAGAACAAACCGTTTCAAAAGTCAAAGAATGCATGTAAACTTGTACCGGTTAATGTTCTAAAAGTCGGATACAAGTATTTTCTTTACAACATGCATTAAACTAGTCCAAAAACAACAAATTGGTTTCGACTCTCAAATTAGATTCCTTTATTATTTTTGTGACTGAATCCCGGAGTGCCTGTCTGTCTGTACATGCGAGTGTCCGAGCGAGTTCGTTAGCTAGCCAGACTGCTTACGTTAGCTTGTCATGAGTGGGAATTTGGTGAATCCCCCCACTCACTGGTTTATATACACGAAATATTATACATTCTAAGAATAAATGTAACCCAAACACGATCAGGACGTTTTTAATTGTGTTCCCCGTAATAGAAATCAAGTGTCAGCTATGCTAACTTGCGACGCTATCTCACGACCTGGCTTTAGTTAGCTATGTTGTTAGCGAGTTGGAACATCGATTTGGTTGGACTGTGGTGGGAGACAGGTTGTTGTTGTAATTCACTTTATTTTTTAATATTTTTTTTTACTGTATCACAGTACAACAAAGGATATTCAATAATTGTATTTGTTATCAGAAGCCGGCATTCTCGCAGAATTGCGTGAACACGTTTTTATTTTGATTTGTAGTTGAATGTTCTCTCATTCATTAAAAGTGTGTGTATGTATATGTACTTTTTTTTAATGGTGGACGATGTGCGCGCCACATTCAGTATGGCAAGGAAGCAGTTATTATGGTTCTGTGTCATGATTAAAGTACTCATTTGGGTAGTTCCATGTCATTTCAGCAAGCCATGACACCCACCATCTCAGAATGTTCTGACATCGTTTCTGTAGTAAAAAGAACCGATACGATTAGCATACCTGCAACATTATTTTGTTGAAATATAATTTGATCTCTGAGAAATTGATTAGAGCCAAATTGGGTAGTTTAATTTATAGGATTCATATAAATAATATTATAGTCGTAAACATCCCATTTGGATCAAACTGTTTTCTAACAATTAGTAAAACATGATGAATCCAAAGAAATGGTCAAAAGCCACACACATACCCCCCACCTCAACAATGAGTGTATATAGCAGGCCTGGAATTTCGTGATTTTAGGGGCAAGGACATTTAGTCTTCAAGAGGTGCCCATCTGCCACGGCACCAACATCTGCTAGGGCACCAAGGCCATTAACCCAAATATCCATATTGGCTATGCATATTGGCTACAGCCCATCAAGTCCAAACCGATGCTGACATAAGGGAGGCACCTGAAAATGTAGCCAAACTTTAATGAGATGTTTTATTACATATACTGAACAAAAATATAAACTCAAAATGCAATAATTTCAATGATTTTATTGAGTTACCGTTCATATAAGGAAATCAGTCAATTGAAATAAACGAATTAGGCCCTAATCTATGCATTTCACATGACTGGGCAGGTGCCACTTGGGAGCCAGGCCCAGCCAATCAGAATGAGTTTCTCCCCACAAAAGGGCTTTATTACAGACAGAAATACTCCCCAGTTTCACCAGATGTCCGGGTGGCTGGTTTCAGACGATTCCGCAGGTGAAGAAGCCGGATGTGAAGTTCCTGGGCTGGCGTGGTTTCACGTGGTCGGTCTGTGGTTGGGAGGCCGGTTGGACGTATTGGCAAATTATCTAAAATGACATTGGTGGCTTATGGTAGAGAAATTAACATTAAATTCTCTGGCAATAGCTCTGGTGGACATTCCTGCAGTCAACGTGCCGATTGCATGCTACCTCAACTTGAGACATCTGTGGCATTGTGTTGTGTGACAAAACTGCACATTTTAGGGGCCTTTTGTTGTTCCCAGCACAAGGTGAACCTGTGTAATGATCATGCTGTTTAATCAGCTCCTTGATATGCCACACCTGTCAGGGGGATGGATTATTTTTGAAAAGGAGAAATGCTCACTAACAGGGATGTAAAAAAAATTGATTACAATTTGAGCAAAATAAGATTTTTGTGCATATGGAACATTTCTGGGATCTTGACAATTGTAATGTAGGATCATTATTAATATCTAAAGGCTTGGTTCTGTCCACATATTTGAGGCATGTTCATTCCGATAGGAGACTTAAGGCCAGTGCCTTTTGCGCGCTGCAACGTCACCCACCTTGCAATCTGAGCGGAGGCAGTCAACATTTTGAAACTATTGAACCATAAATGTAATTGGTTAAAATCTGGATGTGGAAGGTCTTGCCATGTTCCAACCATAGGAATGTTAAGGAGATTATTTTAGAAACACTTCTTCATATGCAATTGAAACCAGTATTTCTCTCATGTTCTCAACTGTCTTTCATTGTCCGGCAGCCAAAGACACAACCTAGTCATATTTCCAACCCATGCCTGTTGTTGCATCTTTAGATTTTCCCTCTATTACATTTCTGAAGGATATTTTCATTTGTCATGTGAAGCCGATCGCATTTGCAGTGCACTTTTGAGAAAGAGAAAAAATAATCACCTGATAGCCGGAACAGCATCATCTAGTGGTCATAACCTGGTACTATCAGGATGTAGGACATAAACCTAACAAATCCATATTCATGGCAAGCTAACAAGTAATTTCTCTGAACAGGGGGAGAAAATTCCACCAAATTGAGTGGGAATACATTGCATAGGATGAAGAAACAATACTCAGAGCCACAGCTCCATACTAAACTCAGCAAAAAAAGAAAAGTCCTCTCACTGTCAACTGTGTTTATTGTCAGCAAACTTAACATGTGTAAATATTTGTATGAACATAATATTCAACAACTGATACAAACTGAACAAGTTCCACAGATATGTGACTAACAAAAATTGAATAATGTGTCCCTGAACAAAATTAACAGCCAGTATCTGGTGTGGCCACCAGCTGCATTAAGCACTGCAGTGCATCTCCTCATGGACTACACCAGATTTGCCAGTTTTTGCTGTGAGATGTTCCCCCACTCTTCCACCAAGGCACCTGCAAGTTCCCGGACATTTCTGGGGGGAATGGCCCTAGCCCGCACCCTCTGATCCAACAGGCGTGCTCAATAGGATTGAGATCCGGGCTCTTCGCTGGCTATGGCAGAACACTGACGTTTCTGTCTTGCAGGACATCACGCACAGAACGAGCACTATGGCTGGTGGCATTGTCATGCTGGAGGGTCATGTCAGGATGAGCCTGCAGGAAGGGTACCACATGAGGGACACAGAGTTGAGATTGCCTGCAATGACAACAAGCTCAGTCCGAGGATGCTGTGACATGACGGACCCTCCACCTCCAAATCAAATCGATCCCGCTCCAGAATGCAGGCCCCAATGTAATGCTCATTCCTTCGACGATAAATGCGAATCCGACCATCACCCCTGGTGAGACAAAATCGCGACTCGTCCGTGAAGAGCACTTTTTGCCAGTCCTGTCTGGTTCAGCTACGGTGGGTTTGTGCCCATAGGCTATGTTGTTGCTGGTGAAGACTGGTGAGGACCTGCCTTACAACATGCTTACAAGCCCTCAGTCCAGCCTCTCTCAGCCTATTGTGGACAGTCTGAGCACTGATGGAGGGATTATGAATGATTTTGAAGCTTTGAGGCAGCTAAAACATGGATTGTGTATGTGTGCCATTTCAGAGGGTGAATGGGGAAGACAAAATATTTTAGTGCCTTTGAACGGGATATGGTAGTAAGTGCCATGCGCACCAGTTTACCCCAAAAACTGCAAGGCTGCTGGGTTTTTCATGCTCAACAGATGCCTCATACGGGTGATTACTTTCATTACAAGCCAGTGTGTCTGTCGTAATTCAAGTGACCACAAAGTAACAGTTCCTGTTGCAGTGTGACTGTAAATTGTTTTGTGGTGACATTAAAAAGGGACTTTATCTCATTGTATTGTCACCAGATGGGCTTACCGTTTCTCATAAGATTGATGCGCTATGGACACTCGACCTCGTTCGGTCATTTTACCTCGTATGAGAGGTTAGTATGTAGTAGAGGTCGACCGATTTATGATTTTTCAACACCGATACCGATTATTGGAGGACAAAAAAAGCCGATACCGATTTAAACGGCTGATTTTTTAAAATTATATATACACATTTTTGTAATAATGACAATTGCAACAATACTGAATGAACACTTTTATTTTAACCTAATATAATACATATGGGCTTTTGGATGGGTGTTCTTAAGGTGATTCCACATGTTGGTGGTATTTTTTGATTTAGCCGTTGCTGACCCGATGCTTACATCTTTATCACAAATAAGACCTTGCTTTCCCTGGTGCCAATTCCATGTAATAGTCCCACACTGGTGCTCTGCTTTTCTCTGCCATCTGTAAAACACACACACAGCTCTGAAGTGACAATGATACTGAAGAGTCTGCTTAGGAGACAAATACTCTCAACTGTTTGAATAAAAATAGTGTTTAAGTTACCTGTGATGAATGTTGAAAACAAAAACTGTAATTTCTATTTGCAGGAAATCCTATTTTAATAATGGACTTGGTAAGAATTGACTATCAAAGTGCGAGTCATAATTCCCATAACACCTTAATATTTTGACAAATGTTACCTTATCCTAGTGAGATTTACACGGGTATCAAAATGCCGAGGCGGTTTAAGACTGCAGGAAACACAGACCTTATTTGAAGTAGATCAAGACATTCTCTATGGAAGACATGAATGGTAAAATAACGAAGGAACCCCTTTCAAGTTCAGCCGCAAGTTATTACAGGAATTATAACGCATCGACTATTTCTCTCTAAACCATATAGCTTTGACTATTACGAGCCTGTTGCTGCCTACCACCCCTCAGTCAGACTGCTCTATCAAATATCAAATCATAGAACTAACTATAATAAATACACAGAAATATGAGCCTTAGGTCAAATCCGGAAACTATCACCTCAAACAAAATGTTTATTCCGTTCCATATTTTATCTAAGGGTGGCATCCATGAGTCTAAAATGTTCCTGTTACATTGCACAACCTTCAATGTTATGCCATAATTACGTAAAATTCTGGCAAATTAGTTTGCAAAGAGCCAGGCGGCCCAAACTGTTGCATATACCCTGACTCTGCCTGCAATAAACGCAAGAGAAGTGACACAATTTCACCTTGTTAATATTGCCTGCTAACCTGGATTTCTTTTAGCTAAATATGCAGATTTAAAAATATATACTTGTGTATTGATTTTAAGAAAGGCATTGATGTTTATGGTTAAGTACACATTGGAGCAACGACAGTCGTTGATTGATTGTTGTTTATAAGATAAGTTTAATGCTAGCTAGCAACTTGCCTTGGCTTACTGCATTCGCGTAACAGGCAGGCTCCTCGTGAGGCAGGTGGTAAGAGCGTTGGACTAGTTAACTGTAAGATTGCCAGAATGGATCCCCCGAGCTGACAAGGTAAATCTGTCGTTCTGCCTCGTTCCTAGGCCGTCATTGAAAATAAGAATGTGTTCTTAACTGACTTGCCTAGTTAAATAAAGATTAAATAAAGGTGTAAAAATAAATAAAATAAAAATGGGCAAAATTGGTGCATAAAAAAAACAGATTTCCGATTGTTATGAAAACTTGAAATCGGCCTAATTAATCGGCCATTCTGATTCATCGGTCGACCTCTAGTATGTAGTGGTTATTACTATAGGCCTAGTATGTTCATCCATTGTTGAAAGCTTACAGAATGCATGGGCTAGAATTAAAAAAAAATTGTTTGGTGCTTATCTAGCATCCATTTCAGCCCAGCAGAGCGCAAGCTGTACCTGTGATTTCCCAGAGAGATGTCAGACCCTCCTCAGCTGATTAATGACTGGAGATTCACTGATAAAGGGGCGCCTCTGTAATAATACCATTTTCAGCTCTGCGTCGGTCACTTGTAATGCTCCTCAATTTAGGGCTAATTTAGAAACCTACTGCACTATATGGAGGGATGAATATCGTTTCCATCCATCCATATGTCTGGCTGATATATTATTATAATAGCAAAGCAGCAGGGCACCTTCAAGGACAGCAGTGGGAAATGGAACCGATTGATTGTTGAACAGGTCGTAGCATGGTCATCTTGAGCGATGAGGTTATAAGGGAATGGGAGACAACTATGGATTGGCTGCCGGTCAGATAAACAGATGGGAGATAGAGGGCTGGTGTCCTCTCTCTGCTGTGATCACTGGCCAGGGAAGTGTACAGCGTCATCGAGTGGTTAACAGCAAATGTAGGAGAGCCAGCCACGCATGGTCTGAGTCAACCAGTCACAAGCTTTGGTTTCCCTGAGACCAGCTTCCTGACACTGTAGGGAGGTAGTCATGGAGGATGGGTTTCTGGGGCGTTACGGGGGCTTCCGATTCATGTACTACTACTAGGCTATAGCCTACTAGCAGCAGGGCCAGTGTAGGGATTCAAGTCAGGGTGTGTAGTATGAGGTAGAACCAACCTATAGATGCACATGCTCATATTATCTTTAGAAGAGACTTCATTAGCAAATTTGATGTGCATGTTACGACTAGAGCTCCAGGGAGGGAGCAAATGACAATGTCCCTATGATATGTCACATAATGTGGCCCTGTTTAATGATTCCTAAACATTTTTCAGAGGGCAACACATCAGGTTGTCTCTTTTGGGATCTGTCCTGTGGTGGTATTGTGCACATTTCTAGGCTATGCCTTGTCTATCCATATGTTTATTTTCTTTGTATTGAGAGAATAGGCCTACTATAGGACATTAGCTGTGTTGGTCACCAGATCTCACCAACCCTCAGGCCCTAGGCTATTCTGAGAGGTGGGGGAGGAATCTCATGTCTGTACTCTTCATGTTTACCCTGTTGGACTTCATATTGACTCAACTGTGTGTACCAAGTCTACCGTTTCCCCATGTCAGAAACGGAACAGCTCTACCACTTGAGGAACGCTGTGTTTGTGCTGGATTCAGCCTAAACCTAGTAATCCAGAAAATATTAGAACTTTGGTGATCAGGTGCCTGGATGGTCAATATAAATGTGAACGCTGACCAATGAGCCTTAGTTTTAGGAAGAAGAGAGCACCCCACTTCGAGTCTGTCACAATAGCATCTTTCTCTCCTTGACTCCTCTGGACTGGTTTGACAGGTGAAGGCAACAGGACAGAATTCTACCAAGAAATTGCTTTCAGTTGACCTATTATTTCAGATCCTGGATGGCAGAGGAAGATTGTTTTATTTTTAAACGTACTCTTGAGCCATTGACGACTGAGTTGTGTACTTAGTGCAGGCCATCATCTTCAACATGGCAACTCATTGCCCAAGGGGTCAACAGGCAGCTCAATTCAAGCATGGTTCCTCATTGTGTAGATTCACAAATGAGAGGCTCCACTCTTTCAACATGAAGCTGTGAAGCTCATCAGACATTTGGGGTTGGCTGTGGTATTCCATAGGGAAATCTACACCTGTTAACCAGTTAGGTAGGCCATATGGGCTATTCAAGAATGATGTGCTTGTGTCTACTGGTGTTATATATTTGAGTCGTGACTTTTTATGAGAACCATATGACTTATCCTGTCCTCTATTTTCACATGATTAATGCATTGAGTTGACTAGCGGACAGATGTTTGCGACATCATAAAAATATAAACTCATGGAAACTGTTACAAAATGTGATCACACTCCTTCTCTGGAATGCCTCAAAACATTCTCAATTACTCCAGGTTTAGCAGGAGTCATGGATGAAGAAGCAAGGGCTATGGCATTGCTACATTTTTCCAGTTCTTCTCCTAACAATAGCTCCCACTGTCTGTTTTAACTGGCCAGTGCTGACATGGCAACTCTGGAACACTCAGTTCGGCAGCCACACGAATACAGCATCAAGGCACTCATCCAAGAGGGGGACTAAGCATCCGGGTGCCCTGCTGCCTGCCTGTGTCGCAACCAGGCCAGCTAGCTGTGTACTGAACTGATGTCACACTAGTGTAGGTGCTGACTGAGCTTCATCTAGCCCACCTATAGAATGTGTGTCACTGTCACAGCTTCAATAGCTTCCAGGTAGGCAGTAGTGGCTGTAGGTTGGTTACTGTTTTGTTTTGGTTGCTGTGGATGTGACACAATAGGACTGTGTAGTCTTTTGTTCATTGGGATACCCTCTGTCTGTTCAGTGCTGTGGGAGAGAACACTTTTTTTTTTATGCCCACTTCGTCCCGCAGGCCAATTCCAAGAAATGTAAACTGTTATGAATGTGTGTGGAGAGTCTTTTGGTATGTTTGTCTCGATTTAGGGGATTTGTGATGTGTGTTTTGAAGTAATTTAGCTGAAATGCAAGATTATCACTCATAGAATAGTCTGTTCAGATCACATATTTCCCTTGTCACCAGGAACGTGTGGTTTGAAGGTTAAATTCAATAGGAAATGTATCCCAAGCCACCTTGTTTGGTACAATTGCAATCGGTTGTGGCTATACATTTTCCTTGTTGTGGATTCCTTCAAGGCTTGGTTCGAGATCAATGTTAGTGTAACGGCTAGCTTAGTTAGCAGTGCGCGCTAAATAGCGTTTCAATCGGTGACGTTACTTGCTCTGAGACCTTGAAGTAGTAGTTCCCCTTGCTCTGTATGAGCCACGGCTTTTGTGGAGCGATGGGTAACGATGCTTCGAGGGGTGACTGTTGTTAATGTGTGCAGAGTGTCCCTGGTTCGCGCCCGGGTATAGGCGAGGGGACGGTCTAAAGCTATACTGTTACATTAGCAAATACTTGGAACTTTTGTAGAGTTCCAGGAGGGCAACTCGTGGTTGCATGTCTCAGGGCTTAGAGTTCTGTATTTGATGTAAGGATAAGTAATCCCTGATGTTGATAGATACTTTAATTTGCATCAAGATTCACAAACACCTGTAACAGAATAGATTTAAAGGGATATGTCAGTATGTTGTTCATTCGTCCACTGTTGATGTGGTCCCAAAAAGTGTGCATGTCAGCAGTAAAACACTTCCAGTTCAAATCAAATAGTGTGATGATGATGTTTTTCATCATATACAGATAGCCTGCTCCAAAGATTCAAGTTCAGGTTTTGTTACCAGCATATTGGCTCAAGTATGTGTTAGACGCAGGGCTCTAAGTTAAAACATTTCATAGCACTGGTACTCCCAACGTAAAAAATGTAATTGATTGAGATGCCTACACTGAGTGCACAAAACATTAGGAACACCTGCTCTTTCCATGACAGACTGACCAGGTGAAAGCTATGATCCCTTATTGATCAGTGTAGATGAAGGGGAGGAGACAGGTTAAAGAAACAATTGAGACGTGTGTGTGTGTGTGTGCTATTCAGTGGGTGAATGGGCAAGACAAAAGATTCAAGTGCCTTTGAACAGGGTATGGTAGTAGGCGCCAGGTGCACCGGTATGTGTCAAGAACTGCAATAGAGCTGGGTTTTTCACACTCAACAGTTTCCCGTGTGTATTAAGAGGGGTCCACCACCAAAAGAACATCCAGCCAACTTGACACAACTGTGGGAATCAGTCAACATGTAGAGTCCATTCCCAGATGAATTGATGCTGTTCTGATGCAAAAGGGGAGGGGGTGCAACGCAGATCTAAAATGTTTCTTATTGTAATTTCTGCTAGCCAAAAGTGTTGCACTTTTGTTGTCATCTGATTAAATTAATCTATTTTCTGCTGAAATTGTGGCACTGATCAAATCAAATCAAATTTATTTATATAGCCCTTCGTACATCAGCTGATATCTCAAAGTGCTGTACAGAAACCCAGCCTAAAACCCCAAACAGCAAGCAATGCAGGTGTAGAAGCACGGTGGCTAGGAAAAACTCCCTAGAAAGGCCAATACCTAGGAAGAAACCTAGAGAGGAACCAGGCTATGTGGGGTGGCCAGTCCTCTTCTGGCTGTGCCGGGTGGAGATTATAACAGAACATGGCCAAGATGTTCAATGTTCATAAATGACCAGCATGGTCGAATAATAATAAGGCAGAACAGTTGAAACTAGAGCAGCAGCACAGTCAGGTGGAAGTTGAAACTGGAGCAGCAGCATGGCCAGGTAGACTGGGGACAGCAAGGAGTCATCATGTCAGGTAGTCCTGGGGCATGGTCCTAGGGCTCAGGTCAGTTGAAACTGGAACAGCAGCATGGCCAGGTGGACTGGGGACAGCAAGGAGTCATCATGTCAGGTAGTCCTGGGGCATGTATTTTGTATTTCTGATGTATTTTCTGTGAAGGAAAACTATAGTTGCAGGTCCCTGATCACTCAAGCAGAAACACTGACTTTCAATATAAAATGCAGGGGATTTATTTAAATTTTATATTTTAATATCTGTATTTTTAAAATGCATATTTCTGAACTTGTATTAACTTCTTATGGATCCCTTCGCACGCCAATCCCTTTAGCGGGATCGATTTGACAACACCCAGTGAAATTGCAGTGCGCCAAATTCAAAAACAGAAATACTCATAAGAATTCATAAAGCATAAAAGTGTTATACATCGGTTTAAAGATGAACTTCTTGTTAATCTAGCCGCAGTGTCGGATTTCAAAAAGGCTTTACGGTGAAAGCAGGCCATGCGATTATCTGAGGACAGCGCCCAGCATACCAACACATGAAAATCAGATTTCAACCAGGCAGGTGCTACACAAAAGTCAGAAATGGCTAAATAATTCATGCCTTACCTTTGAAGATCTTCTTCTGTTGGTACTCCAAAATGTCCCATAAACATCACAAATGGTATTTTTGTTTGATAAATTGCTTCTTTACATCCCCAAAATGTCTATTTACTTGGCGCGTTTGATTCAGAAAAACACCGGTTCCAACTCGCCCAACATGCCGACAAAGTATCTAATAAGTTAACTGTAAACTTGGTCCAAACATTTCAAGCAACATTCCTAATCCAAATGGATGTATCCTAAAATATAAATAATCGATCGAATTTAAGACAGGGACAACTGTGCTCAATACCGGACGAAAAACAAAGGGAAGCACGTTCCAGGTCGCTCGCACCAAAACAGAGTGCACCTGGAGTGACACATGGAAATAACAGGGCTACTTCTTCATTTCTCAAAGGAAAAACATCAACCAATTTCTAAAGACTGTTGACATCTAGTGGAAGCCATAGGAACTGCAAGCATATTTCTATTAAAAAGGGATTGCCATAGAAATCTAATGGAATACAGATTGAACTCCAATGTTTTTTTCCCTGGATGGACTGTGCTCAGGGTTTCACCTGCCAAATCACTTCTGTTAAACTCCCAGACATTATTCAAACAGTTTTAGAAACTTCAGAGTGTTTTGTTCCAAATAGACTAATAATATGCATATCCTAGCTTCTGGGCCTGAGTAGCAGGCAGTTTACTTTGGGCACGCTTTTCAACCAGACGTGAAAATACTGCCCCCTAGCCAAAGAGGTTTTAATAACGCAACCTCGGAGCTACTTTTGAAGCACATGTTGTGCCCTAGAAACTAACACTGTATGCAACATTGTAAAGACATTATTATTATTATTATTATTATTATTATTATTATTATTATTATAAAAGCTAAAATGTTGATACCAATACCGGTCATTGAAATTACAAAAGTAGGTTTCTACATTGTGTAAAAGCACTATTTTCCTATTGAGATGTATTACATTGAACATTTGATCTGGTCGTTTTGGCAATATCGCAATATTATTTTTGCCGTAGTTGGCTGTACCTGCACAAACACATTTCTTTAAAAACGTCCTGTGATGTCAACATGCAAGAGATCTGTCATTCACGCATTGCTATGGTCATTGATCTGCTGAAGAAGTTATCACTTTCTTTTTCCGTTACTAGGTGGTTAGCTAGCCAATGAGGTAATATGACTGAACAAAGTGTAAACCAATGGTTAACGATGTGCGAGTAGTGTTAGAACGGCCCACGATCCGTTATAGGAAGATTAAAATGTTGCGGCTGTAATATGGATCAGATATTTTGACTTGGTTTGGCTTGAAGCAAACCGCTTTTGCTGTAGTAATGGTGCAACCATGACCTTATTGAATGTGCACTCAATGTTTTTCTCTAGGGCCACAACGGTACAGCACGAAACAATTATTATCTGGAAGATTTTGTTCCTAGTCACAAAGTGCTCTCAAAATAAAACTTGTGGTCACAGCAAATTTTTCTCACACTTTAGAGCCCTGGTTAGACACCCAAGTTCTTCTGAGTTAAGCTAGGCCTAGTCATTGTTTGCTCGGAGTCAGCACTGACCTATAACCTATTGTAACCCTCCACTTGAAGTTATGGAGAATCAGGGTCCTGTAGTTGACCATAAGCAGGGTAAGCTGAACTTCAATGGAGATAATGGCATTAAAAATCATGACTTCAAGGCAAAACAAGTCAAGTCTAGCTGGAGAGTTTATCCACTGGCTGGTTCATCATGAAGATCAGATGGTTAATGGAATCAGAGGTACAGCTTCTGGTTTTTCATTCTATTAATGATATGAGTTAATCTGCTCTTAATGTCCCAATGTAGTGCATGCCGCGCCTCGATCGGCCTGAATCGTGATTGTAAACACTGTCAATTAGTTCTGTCCTTTTCAGAGACTGTGTGTGTGTGTATGAGAAGGGGGGGGGGGGGGGGGGACGGCAGTGTTCTTGGTGTTTGTGAGTGATCGTCTGTTCCGTGTGTGTGTCAGTGTGTGCATGTGCGCATTCCTTTGTGGTCACGTGTAGTGGTCTGGCTGCACTTCCTGGGCTTTGCCCATGCCGTTCGTCGTCATGTTGCTAAGTGGAATCCAGGTGGAGCCTAACTGGCAGATGCAGGGTTAAAGGCTTCCATTTTGTTAGGTAACACCCTAATGGCCTGATCTGTCAGTGGTGTTAAAATGGCAGTACTTAACCCTTGGTGTTCAGTACCGAACCAGTAGGGGAACCTTCTCTGCCACAACCAATAGGAGAGAGAGTGAGAGAGCGAGAGAACGAGGGAGAGTGAGGACGCAGAAGAGCAAGAGTGTTTGTCAGTGTACAGTCGATCTATGGCCAGGCCAGTCACCCCTCCCCCACCACCCAGTCAGCTTGCTCCCGCTCTCTCTCTGTTTAGAACCCATGTACTCAGTTTGGTGAAGCCAGATTAAGCAATGTTTTTTTTTTGCACTATCAGATATTCCAAAAACAGCACTGGGTTCAGTGGGTTGACTTTCCCTCCAGTTTCTTTCAAAATTCATTCAGTAATTTGGACATATCCTTCTCAACCTAAATGTGACCTCGAATGAATAATCAAACAGAAATGAATTGTGCGTTAATCAAATCTAGAACGATATATATTTTGAGTCAACGTATCACAGGGAAGAGACTAATTGCATGAGCAGGAGATTCATGGCTTTGTGTGCAGCCCATTTTATTGGGCAATATTATACTGTTGTTCCCCCCCTCACTGGATCCAATAGAGCCTGTATTCAAAAGCATCCGTGAGCTTTAATTGCCATGTCCAGTCCCTAGGGAAGATCATTACATCCAACATATCAGATAGTAGATGCTAGCTACCTGAGGAAATGGATCAATCGTAATACTCTGTCTCCCTAAAGGACTGCCCATGAAATTAGAATGAGCTCATTGGAGAGTCAAACCAGGTAATATGTTCTCTATGCTCTCCATCTTGCCTAGTGTACTATGGCCATTGTTTCTAGCAGGAATCGCTGAACATGGAATAATTCACTTAAATTCTTATGGTAAATTGGTAAGAAGTCATCAACATCAAGGTCTGCAATCAAAGCATGAAAGTGAAAAAGGGCTGGTGTGTGTGCAGCTTCATTCTGCTAGCGATCAGGGTGGAAATTGGACGATGCAATAAAAAGCAACACCAATGTTGGTGTGTTTAATATTAATCTGAATGGACACGTGATCAGACTGCTGGGTGGCCTGTTGCTCCTCTGGCTGTCTCTCTCTCTCGCTCTCCCTGGCTAGATCTGCCCCAGGCCTTGTTTTCTACCAGAGACCTTAGTGTCCTCGCCATAATCTCTATGGAACACAAACCAGTAATCTCTATCCACTCGCTATCTCTTTGGAAATTTTGCATGCAACTCCATTATCAATGGATGGTAATGAATCTTGTAGGGATGGGCATTGTACTGATAGTGCAGTTAATTTGATGCTGAGAGCTCTAACGTTATGTACGTTTGCTGGTATCGCTATGCAAATGCATGGGTATATATGCAATGGTGCAATAAATTAGTGCCCTTAACCATTGTCATTATGAGACCTGAGCTGATTGTTTGCATTTAGAATGTGTAGATTAACGCTGACTGTTTTTATCAAGACTAATTAAAGCATTCATTTTCTGTCTTTTAAGTTACCATCACCTTCGCAAACAGGTTGCACTTTATATTGTGTTATGTGCTGAGTATCAACACAGTGACATTGGTTCTCACCCCACTCCCAAATGTGGTGTACAAACTTGAATGGAGGATTGAGATGTGATGGTGTTTAGCTTGCCTGAAATTCATAATTTAGTCAGATCTGTCAGTTCCTTTATTTAACATTACCCTTACAGGTGTCTCCCAAATATTGCCTAATGCCACTCATTGATTCTGTACTGAACAAAAATATAATCGCAACGATTTTACTGAGTTACAGTTCATATAAGGAAATCAGTCAATTGAAATAAATACATTTGGCCCTAATCTATGGATTTCACATGACTGGGCAGGGGTGCAACCATGGGTGGACCTGGGAGGGCATAGGCCCACTCACTTGGGAGCCAGGCCCAGCCAATCAGAATGAGTTCTCCCCACAAAAGGGCTTTATTACAGACATAAATACTCCTCAGTTTCATCAGCTGTCTGGGTGGCTGGTCTCAGACTATCCCGCAAGTGAAGAAGCCGTATGTGGAGGTCCTGGGCTGGCGTGGTTACGCATGGTCTGCGGTTGTGAGGCCGGTTGAATGTACTGCCAAATTCTCTATCACATTGGAGGTGCCTTATGGTAGAGAAATTAACATTCAATTATCTGGCAAGAGCTCTGGTGGACATTCCTGAAGTTAACATGCCAATTTCACACGACCTTTTGTGTGACAACTGCACATTTTAGTGGACTTTCATTGTCCCCAGCACAAGGTGCATCTGTGTAATAATAATGCTGTTTAATCAGCTTCTTGATATGCCACACCTGTCAGGTGGATGGATTATCTTGGCAAAGGAGAAATGCTCACTAACAGGGATGTAAATAAATGTGTGCACAAAATGAGAGAAATATGCTTTTTGTGTGTATGAAATTTCTGTTTTATTTCAGCTCATGGGACCAACACTTTACATGTTGCATTTATATTTTTGTTCTGTATAGATCCATAGTTGGTCCTCTGCCTATAGCAAGATAATGATCTCCCCTCAATTTCAAAGTAAACATGTTTTTTAGTCTGTTGTCCTGGCCAAGTTTTGAAAGAAATCCTGAACTCATATTTTCATGATGAAATGCTTTTAATAATCTTGAATAGAGGTCACTGACTGAAAGCAATGTCTACACAGTAACACTCTGTTGATTGACACCCGAGTACTATAGTGAAAAGCACAAATAAATGTAATTATCAATCTGTCCTTGTATGGGCTCTAAGCTCACTTTAATCATTCCACTCCTGCAATCACCTGCTTCCAAAACGCTCTCTCAGCCCCATATCAGTGCAGATGACAGGCTGAAAGACTGATGCAATGTTATTTCCCAGTCATTCACCCTTGTGTCGCTTTGAGTGGCAGTGAATGTATAGACTCTTTTACTTTCCTTTTAGTACATGTGTTTTAGCTGTACTCTACTCCTTTTTCTCTGCTATCTGATTTATTTTCCTGTCATCCCAGGGGTTGTCTAATGTCCCGATTTTCTCACAGATAGACATTGCTTGGTGAAAAGCAAGTGAGCTTCAATGGGGTGGTAGGTAGGCTGAGTGTGAAGTATCAGTTGAGGACGGACACATATTGTGCGTCTCCATCTTGAACGCACACACGCTGATGTTCTATTTGGTCTCCTCCCTTTGTTGCTTAGAAGCAGGGCCTACAGCACAGTGTATGTTGCATCTTCATGATGCCATCCATCTCCTATGAGATGGCTCTAGCCACGCGCCATGGAGACAGACCGTGATGCACGCCTGAGCTACAAACAGGAATAGCTCCCTTAGAGATGACTCCACTGGATGTCATCAGCAGGGAGGACATTGAGGCGGCCATTCTGGCTCCTTTGATTATCATGTAGACCGACACCAAGAGCAGTTCATACGTGCTTGCAATGTGAGCTTGAGGCAGTATAATTGTTTGAAACCAGAACGTTTTGCTTCACTTCAAATAATGAGGCAAGTCTTACCTTGCTTCATACTACACTGTAACGTGCCCCTCAGGTCCTGTGGACATTTTAGGCCCTGATGTCCCTGGTTGCATTCAGGGAGCGTATTCAGTGACCACCAGTCCCATCCAGGGTCACTGTGTGTTTAATGTGTGAGCTCAAATTTTATTTGTCACACTTCGTAAACAACCGGTGTAGACGAACAGTGAAATGCTTACTTAAGGGTCCTTTTCCAACAATGCAGAGTTGAAGATAAAATAGAAATAGTGACATGAGGAATAAACACAGTGAATAACGAGTAAAAATTGCATGGCTATATACAGGGAGTACCAGTACTGAGTTGTTGTGCAGGGTTACGAGGATATACAGTACATATACAGTGCATACGTAAAGTATGTTTTTTTCCCCCTCTAATCCACACACACTATCCCATAATGACAAAGTAAATCAGATTTGTTTAAATGTTTGCAAATTTATAAAAACATAAAAATTAAATCACATTTACATAAGTATTCAGATCCTTTGCTGTGAGCTCCGGTGCATCCTGTTTCCATTGATCATTCTTGATGTTTCTACAACTTGATTTGGAGTCCACCTGTGTTAAATTTAAATTGATTGGACATGGTTTGGAAAGGCACACACCTGTCTATATAAGGTCCCACAGTAGACAGTGCATGTCAGAGCAAAAATCAAGCCATGAGGTCAAAGACAGAATTGTGTGAAGGCACAGATCAGAATTGAAGGTCCCCAAGAACACAGTGGCCTCCATTCTTAAATGGAAGAAGTTTGGAACCACCAAGACTCTTCACTTCCTGACATCCCGATAGGCTGCCTCATTGTCGTTGTTGATCAGGCCTACCACCGTTGTGTCGTTAACAAACTTGATGGTGTTGGAGTCTTGCGCAGCCATCAAATCGTGGGTGAACGAGGAGAACAGGAGGGGACTACGTTTACAACCCTTGAGTGTACCCCTTTTTGATGCTTAGCGTGGCAGATTTGTTGTTGCCTACCCATGCCCCTGGGGGCGACCAGTCAGGAAATCCAGGATCCAGTTGCACACAGTCGTGCAGAACAGCTGGTGCGCTCATGCATGGTTGTTGTTTCCCTCGACACTAGCATAAAGGCATTTAGCTTGTCTGCTATGCTCACATTGCTGGGCAGCTCACGGCTGGGTTTACCTTTTTTGTAATCGGTGAGAATTTGCAAGCCCTGCCACATCCGTCAGCGCCGGCGTAGCAGGATTTGATCTTAGTTCTGTATTGACGCTTTGCCTGTTTGATTGCTCGTGGGAGGTCGTAGCGGGATTTCTTAAGCATCCGGATCGTGAAGAGCTGTGTGCTCTGTGGTTTATGAATGCTCCACCCCCTTCAGATGGATGCCCTTTGTACCCATCAATGAGCACAAACAGGGCACATCTGTCCTTGTTATGTTGCAGAGCTCAGTCCCTCTCCTCTTAGCTCAAGTGTTTCACCTGCCATTTTATAAGCCGGGTGCAATGCTCCCAGCCCCACCTACATTTTGCATTAATGTTTTGATTGAATGTGATCTGCAATAGGCAGTGGATGCTGCTTTGAGGGTCTTTTTGCCCCTCCCACCTTGAAAATAGCCACATTTTTGTGAGCTCTGAGCAGATGTGGAGGATGACAGTGAAAGGATGTTCAGGACCAGTAAATCTCAGTGGCAATATAGTCACTGAGTGGGAGAAAAATGCTGAGTTGGACATTTTCATCAGCCTGGCCAAGCTGTTCTTGTCATGTTAGAGAATTTTGGAGTTTGAGTTCCTATTCTGTCAGAGGACCATTGGAGGCTGTTTACTTTAGCCTAAGCATCAGTGCTAGGAGTGGCTGGGATTGGTATCCTGGCATGCATGTATGTGCGGCTATCAATTACTCAAAAGTCCAAGCACCTGTCTGACCTCTAAAATATTTGTATCTTCTTTTGTTCTCATGTGTGCCTCAAACAAGTCAAGTGGGAATTGAACCCCAGTCCCAAACAGCGTTGGAGGATTTCAGACTGATCCACTCAACTCATTTACAGTTCCAATAAACTGGCGATCAAGTGGTTTTTGACAACAAACTCACTTGTGACAAAGTGAACTGCACACACTTGACAAGCCCTAGCTGAATGTGTGGACCTTCTGAATAAAGTATTCATAGATTTAGCTAACAGTCATCAAAGCAAATGACTTGACATGTCTATCCTTAACCTTGACATGGAGCACTTGACTGGTGAATGTGTTTTTTGTGCTAGTGTCAAGATGACATGATAATAGCCCTGTTGCAGAAAGTAGCCTGAGTGTTTAGGCCAGCCTTGTACACTCTTCAAGGTACACCAGAGTGTGATCTGTTTTGATGTGAGCCATACCAGTGATATTTTCAAGCATGTAAAGCCCTGATTCTAATGTGCCAGCACATTCATAGGGCACAGTTTCTGACTCTAATTGAACATGGTCAACATTGTGGTCTCCAGATGTGAAAGAGTAAACAAGGTTCAGAGCACTGGTTAATGTTTTATTCTACAGCAGGGATGGGCAACATGAGGGGCTGCAGTGGCTCACAGGTCTGCGTACCCACATCCAAACCTACACATCAGCTTTTCCATTAGAAAAATGTGGCACGGACCATTTGACGGGCAGCATTTTAATTTACTGGACATTTGAGAAATTTACCGGACCCATGTGCATTGGGTGTGTGTAGGGCGTCCATCCACGGTGTTCAGAATGACAGAAATCACATTTAGAACATGCAACGAGGTGCGTCCTTACCGAATTCCGTTTTGCGTTTGAAGATGTAGGGATAAATGTCCACATTTTACTTTTCCTCAGCCAACAAGACAAGTAATGAACAGTAAAACCACTACTCTGTCAATCTACTATCCCTATAGAAGAAAAGTGTACCAATTCTATTGGTGAGCTTGTCATTTTGTGCGAGAAAGGAACGGCCTATTCCAAACAGCCTCTGGGACAGTTGTGGAATGATAGATCCCAAATTCATACAACCGGTAGGCCTACGCGACAGCCATTTTTTTTTAAATATATTTTTTGAAACGATGCTGATGCAACAGATCAGAACGTTTTAGCTTAATGTTGATTAACTATTATTTCTCCACATTATAAGCGCAGCAATTCGCACAAGGCAGAAGGCTACGTGTGTGAATGTTCGTTCCATAATGCTGTTAGTGGAAAAACACTTGTCAGACTCGCACCGCACATGGGAGAGGTTTTTGACAGAGAGATGAAAATATCTGTGGACATCTAAAGATTCAACAACCTAGCATGGGTTGCTAATATGATAAGGATTGTGCCTTTTGGCTACTGGACAATTATAGAAATTGAGGGAAATAGGCTGCTGGTTTCAATGGCATATGGTAGTCTTTATAAAATTGCTTTCACGGTTGGTCGTATTTTGGCTAGGCTACTTTGAAGCGAGGTAAAGATACCTCAAGATATGTAGTAAAACGTTCAGATTTCAAACAATTTAAACATGTTTTCAAAATGCGTACTGCCTCCAGCTCATTTCAAAGTGCTGTGTGACGCGCTGAAGCCTGCCTACCGTTATATGCACTGGAATGGGAAGTGCACTTCAGTTGCCAGTTGAGAAATAAAGATAGTAGCTCTTTTTTTTTTCAAAACTGTTTTTTAATATTAGATTATATTTAGAATTGTTGGGCAATGATTGGGCTTATAAAACTTTTACCTCAACTACCTCGTACCCTTTCACATTGACTCAGTACCGGTAGTCCTTGTAATAGCCTCATTATTTTGTGTTACTATTGATTTTTTTTCCTGCTTTTTAACTCTGGTGTTGGGAAAGGGCTCGTAAGTAACCATTTAATGGTACACCTGTTGTTTTTGCTGAATGTGACAAGTACGATTTGATTTAAAAGCACGTTTCACTCCAGCATCAACAGACGCTGTAGCAGCAGCTTTCACGTTGTCTGACAGATTTTTCCCTTAAGCTAGGGTCTGTATCTGTATGCTGTGCACGGGTGATAAATAAGAATAATAACGACTAACGAAAATACACACGCACCAATTGAATTCCACTAAATGATGCAAATGAACTCATACACCGATAAGCATGACCGGTCAAATGTATTTACATTGACTATTTTCATCAATGAATAGGCAAAAAAAGCATAATTTTGCAATGGGACATTTTTTTTCTCCCAGACAATTGGCCGGTGCCAATTTTTATTTATCAGCTTTCATTTTTTATTTATTGTTGTTGACAAAAGCTGGTTATTACCGGCTAATGGAAACACTGCTACACATGCAGTCAGAGCCAGCCTTTTGGGGGCCCTAAGTAGTGTTGTCACGATACCAGAATTTTGACTTCGATACCAGGTTTAGTATCACAATAATCTATACCATCACGATACTTGATACAAAAACGGTACCGAAACAATATCACTGCAAAAAAAGGCCTATTAGCTAAAGTCACAGAATGGCACTTGATCCAGACAGAGAAACTCAGCCACTGCTCTGTTCAGTCGTTGGGCATCTTTTTGAGTTCAATATCATTACATTATAATTTTGTTATGGTAACATTTTTCAGAGACTGCCATGTATGCATGAATGAATCAATTATGCAATCAATTTGATTGGTTAAAAACAAAATCTAACAACATAATGGCAATCATTTATTTGTGTGGGAAATCTCTATAGATAAACTGGGTAAATCAAGATGTACTGTAGCCTAGGCCTATTCACAGTACTGCACTGTTGGAGCTAGCAACACAAGCATTTTGCTACACCTGCAATAATGTCTGCTAAATATGGGTATGTGACCAATAAGATTTGATTTGAATCCATATTCAATAAGAGTCTGTGCATGCATTAAGTTATTGAGCTTGTTTTGGCTGATGACAAACAATCTGTTTCCCTTCCATTTGGGACTTATTTTCGTGTAGTGATCAAAAAACATTTACATAGAAGTAGCTGCTTTTATAAAAATGTTTGCTGTCTCTTTAACCAGTAATGACATGAACAGAGCATAGGCAATAGATACTCTTTTGGAGAGACGTGAGAGAGACCGAATAAGTGAATGAATAAAGTTTTTGGTGGCACTCATCTTTAAAATCAGCATATTTTGTGTTATGGTTTGCATATTATCACAAA
This sequence comes from Oncorhynchus kisutch, assembly GCF_002021735.2. Lineage (NCBI taxonomy): Eukaryota > Metazoa > Chordata > Actinopteri > Salmoniformes > Salmonidae > Oncorhynchus > Oncorhynchus kisutch. The sequence continues at coordinate 20,619,669 of NC_034177.2, forward strand.
CAAAGTACTAGGGTAGTGAATTGATGTTAGCTTTCACTGTCAGCTAGCATAGCAAGGAAAGTTGAGCTACAACGCTGGAAGTTACTGGTATCTTCTAGCATTGTAAAGTGTTCTAGCCTGTATGGACATTGTTTTGCGAACAGTTTCAACATTTCTACATGCTATGTCACATTATTCAAGTTTGTTAACTTCTGTGCAAAACATTTTAGCGGCCCCCCCTCTTGACAGCGGAGTGTCATTTCTTTAGTGTTATAGTTAATTTCCTGCAATTCTACTCATTTTGCCATGGGCCGTAGAGAACATTTTAGCATTTTTAAAGCAAGTTGGCTACAATTCTACACATTTTGCCATAAACATGTTTAGCTGACATGGGCTAAATGAGTGACTGTCAATGACTGATGTAAAAAGAAAGACTGCTGATGCACAATAACATTTCAAAATCGCACCTTGTGTATTCTACTATTCTAACTCTCAACATTAAGTTTAGACCCCAACTAAGTTGGTGCTATTCTGTTTTTCTGAATGAGTCCCTATTGCTTCGGTGCGATGATCATTGGCAATCAGTGTTTTAAATGGTTGGATCTACACCAAAATAAAGTTACAATCTCAAATTTCCATTCGACTTTATAGGCTACGTGGATTCCTATTGATGGTGATCGATTCGGTGATATAGAGTTTTTTGTGTCCTTCAGTTGTCTGTGTAAAAGTTTCAGTGGCCTTTTCGCTGGCAGACATTTGTGTTTTGGAATCCAGGCGACGCTGTCTCCCTCCCTCCCCAGTTGCAGGCGGCTGTGGCCTCTCCCGCTGCCAGTTGGTTTCTCCAGGGATTAAAACCACAGACCGGTTTAAACCAGTTCTCAGGGAAGTGCTTCATGTCTCCCATGGAATCTTGGGAAGGGTCATGTGGAACTCTGCTCTGATGTCACAGTGGATGAAAAAGACCTTGAGTCAGCAGCTTTCTTTATCTGATGGGAGAAGTGTGTACTAGAGGTCGACTGATTATGATTTTTCAACGCCGATACCAATTATTGGAGGACCAAAAAAGTCGATGCCGATTTTTTTTATTTTTTTTAATGTATTTGTAATCATGACAATTACAACAATACTGAATGAACACTTATTTGAACTTAATATAATACATCAATAAAATCAATTTAGCCTCAAGTAATTAATGAAACATGTTCCATTTGGTTTAAATAATGCAAAAACAAAGTGTTGGAGAAGAAAGTAAAAGTGCAATATGTGCTATGTAAGAAAGCTAACGCTTCAGTTCCTTGCTCAGAACATATGAAAGCTGGTGGTTTCTTTTAACATGAGTCTTCAATATTCCCAGGTAAGAAGTTTTAGGTTGTAGTTATTATAGGAATTATAGGACTATTTCCCTCTATACCATTTTGTATTTAATTAACCGTTGACTATTGGATGTTCTTATAGTCAATTTAGTATTGCCAGTGTAACAGTATAGCTTCCGTCCCTCTCCTCGCTCCTCCCTGGGCTCAAACCAGCAACACAACGACAACAGCCACCACATCGAAGCAGCGTTACCCATGCAGAGCAAGGGAAACAACCACCCCAAGGCTCAGAGCCAGTAGCGCGTGCTAACTAGCCAGCCATTTCACTTCGGTTACACCAGCCTCATCTCGGGAGTTGATAGGCTTGAAGTCATAAACAGCGCAATGCTTGACGCACAACGAAGAGCTGCTGGCAAAACGCACAAGAGTGGTGTTTGAATGAATGTTTATGCGCCTGCTTCTGCCTACCACCGCTCAGTCAGATACTTAGATACTTGTATGCTCAGTCAGATTATATGCAACGCAGGACACGCTAGATAATATCTAGTAATATCATCAACCATGTGTAATTAGTGATTATGATTGATTGTTTTTTATAAGATAAGTTTAATGCTAGCTAGCAACTTACCTTGGCTTACTGCATTTGCGTACCAGGCAGTCTCCTTGTGGAGTGCAACGAGAGAGAGGCAGGTCGTTATTGCGTTGGACTAGTTAACTGTAAGGTTGCAAGATTGGATCCCCCGAGCTGACAAGGTGAAAATCTGTCGTTCTGCCCCTTAACGAGGCAGTTAACCCACTGTTTCTAGGCCGTCATTGAAAATAAGAATGTGTTCTTAACTGACTTGCCTAGTTAAATAAAGATTAAATAAAGGTGTAAAATAATCATAATTGGCAAATCGGCGCCCAAAAATACCCTATGCCCTAATTAATCGGTCATTCTGATTAATCGGTCGACCTCTAGTGTGTACACAGGTATACAGTGGCTGCCCCAATGATTGTTTAGAACCTCTATGGGGAGAGATGAGACAATTATATTTAAAAGTCAGACTGTTTGAAAGGAGATAAGAGTAGGTTTCCCTGTACCTCAACTCTAGTCCAGAACGCACACACTTTCGAGGTCACACTTTTGATTCTTGTTTCAATTCATAACCTGCATTTGTATGTCTGTGAGATATTTGCATCTCTGTTTGAGTGATGCTTTATCTATGGTGTTGTGCAGTGTAATAGTTGTGGGTGAAGCTGGTGTTTGAGCTGAGTGGGTCTCCCTTCTACATCCTCTATTATGGTAATGAGGGGGGAATTGGGTCAGCATCTGGGGAACAGGCACTCTGAGACTGTGTTGCAGTCAGGTCAGTCGGACAGAGAGCCCCCCCCTCCCCAGTACAGCTGGAGGAATTAATACCCAGCCTGCTACCTCAAATCAAATCAAATTTTATTTGTCACATACACATGGTTAGCAGATGTTAATGCGAGTGTAGCGAAACGCTTGTGCTTCTAGTTCCGACAATGCAGTAATAACCAACAAGTAATCTAGCTAACAATTTCAAAACTACTACCTTATAGACACAAGTGTAAGGGGATAAAGAATATGTACATAAAGATATATGAATGAGTGATGGTACAGAGCGGCATAGGCAAGATACAGTAGATGGTATTGAGTGCAGTATATACATATGAGATGAGTATGTAAACAAAGTGGCATAGTTAGTGGCTAGTGATACATGTATTACATAAAGATGCAGTAGATGATATAGAGTACAGTATGTACAGTGTGTTGGCAGCAGCCACTCAATGTTAGTGGTGGCTGTTTAACAGTCTGATGGCCTTGAGATAGAAGCTGTTTTTCCAGTCTCTCGGTCCCAGCTTTGATGCACCTGTACTGACCTCGCCTTCTGGATGATAGCGGAGTGAACAGGCAGTGGCTCGGGTGGTTGTTGTCCTTGATGATCTTTATGGCCTTCCTGTGACATCGGGTGGTGTAGGTGTCCTGGAGGGCAGGTAGGTTGCCCCCGGTGATGCGTTGTGCAGACCTCACTACCCTCTGGAGAGCCTTACGGTTGTGGGCGGAGCAGTTGCCGTACCAGGCGGTGATACAGCCCGACAGGATGCTCTCAATTGTGTGTAGTTGTCAAGCAAATGTCCCTTTCCAGTCAAAACAAAGCAGTAGAATAATCTAACCACCTAAATAGACCCTGTACAGACTCAGACACAATCCATTCATATTGTATTGCTCTCGATTGTGCATCTGTAGAAGTTTGTGAGTCCACACTCCACTGATATGGGGCCCTGGTGGGCATTTAGGTTTGATTTGTGCTGTTTTCATTGTTTGTATTGCATGACCACACTCATTATCAGCCAGTGTTGAACTTTCAACTGATTTTGAGGCGGTGCGTCATTACTAAAACTATGCTGTCCACAGACACTGACCTGTGTGTTTATCCATATCTCTAACCCCCGTCTCTCTTTATCCCAGGCAGTGATGTCGGAGGAGGCGGTGCGTCAGACGCGCAGCCGGAAGCGGGCCCTGGAGAGGGATGTGGTTGCCCCTGGCAGCCCTGGATGGGAGCTGGACAGTAAGAAGGTAAAGCTGGAGAACTGTGACCTGCTACCTGCAGCAGATGGACCTATAGCTCTCGTGGCTGTGGGTGGAGGAGGAGATGTGGTGAAGACTGAGCAGACAGCCAAGGTGGCCAGCATGAGCATCCTGAAGACCGGTGAGGTTAAGGCTACCATCAAAGTGGAGGTGCAGACCGGGGACAGGCCTGTAGATATGAGCACATCCAAGAGGTGAAACAAACTGATTACACACACACACACTGTGGTAGCCTACACTCTATCTAGCTGTAAATTTGAACCAGTCCTAACTGAACTGTGGTACCCTCAGACACTGTCTCTTTTTGTTAATAGTATTACCGTCACACTCTGGATTTACATTTCATTTTCGAATGTTGGTCTAAATTGTTATTTTTCCCATCTGGCCTGTGGTGCATGTTTACAATATGATGGATTGTGTCTGAGTCTGTACAGGGTCTATTTAGGTGATTAGATTATTCTACTGCTTTGTTTTGACTGGAAAGGGACATTTGCTTGACAACTACTGTGTGTGTGTTTGAACTATTGTCTGCACTAGCTAGCGAGTGGGCTTCTCACACAGGAAGTGCATGTCTGTACTCCCTCGGTTCAGGGTGGCCTGCCCCCATTTTGAAAAGTTTGAGGCTCCGGCTGACTGCCTCCATTTTCTCCAGCACCTGAACTCTGCCTCACTTCACACAAAATGAAGGTCACAAACTGTCACAAACTGGTTCCAGCTGGCCGTTGCCATGGTTTCCACATTGGAGATTGGAAGGAGCAGTTGGGGGAAGGAGGGGCTGTTGTTGGATGGGTGTGTCACATGACCAGGACAGGGAAATGCCTGATGTCATGCGTTCTCTTCACTCGGTAGAGTGATTAATATACACTAGAGGTGAGGGCAGTAGTGAGAAAGGAAGCTAGCCTCAAGGAAGGACCTTTTTATGTACTGCAGAAGTTTTCCCTTGTCACCTTTGCATCACCCTAAGCCTGTACTGCTAAAGTTTCAACTTTTTTTTATTGAACTTGTAGTGTTTGCACTGTAGAGGAGATCTAGCATTTTGATCCAACAGTTTTCATAAACAGGGTGCGAAGGCTAGAATAAGCATTGCATTCCACTCTCATTGAATTATAAATATATTTTTTAAAAAAACTATTTTGGCCAGATAGACCTTATTAGACTAGCTAGAGAGAACTGTTGATGACGTTTCATGAGTAGTGGTTTGAAGGAATGCACTTTTTCTACCTGATACTTTGCTCCCAGGAGTTTACTAATTCAGTGGAAGTCAATACTGCAGAGTGTTTCAGAGAAGCAGTAGCTAGTAGAAACAGAAGCAGTGAGGTTCTGGATCTTATGTAACCAGGTACGTGGCTTTTGTTTATGCTTGTCTAATCAGCTTTCAGGGTGGAGGAGATCGCCTTGTCACCACAGATAATAACCCTCACTTTGCCCATTGCCAGGGCTAAGAGTTTCTCCTGGTTAGGTCACTGTGTGTGTGTCTGGGGGACCTCCCTATCCATCAGTTTACTCTTTGCCCAACGTGGGCCATTGCTTTACATGGCCCCTGAATAACCAGCTGTGGATGGTGTGACTGTGAATCATAGCTACTGTATTTCCCTCTGCCTCCCCTCTAAACTGAACCAGGCGTAAGCCCTGTTACCACAGTTTTGCACCAGCCAGGGAGACTGTGCCCTTGTTGAGTGCCCTACCTTCTGCACCGTAGCCCAAGACACACGGTCAGTAAATGAGTGAGAGTGTATACAATAGGCTGGGTCCTAGCCACTCTCCCCTCTCGCTTTCCCCTCCAATGTCTCCTGTAGGCCTCTGCTCTGCGACTGGTGTCAGCAGCTGGGAGGGGTGGGTCCCTGACATACCGGGCCTCAGGCACAGCTACTGTCCCTACCAGGAGTCACCAACCCCACCCACAGGGTACGAGCGGGACGCCTGCTGTGTCGGGGGGGGGGGGGAGAGCATTCCATCTCCGTCGGCCTCTCTGTCACAGGCTCCACACTACATACCGCTGCTCCCCTTTGTCTTCCTCAGGCTGGAGGAAACAACAGCTAGCTACAGCCACGGAGGAAGCAATGAGGCCAGATGTAATCTCCCAGGCTGGGCCTACAACTTGGTCATAAACTCACTACTTTTGGCCCAAGTTTCTGACACTACCATACCAGTGAAAAGATATGAAGAGGAAGGCTCTTATTCAGACCGGGCTGTGAACAGAGCTCCCACTCCACTATGATGGGTCTATGAATCTCAGATCGACTTTGGTGTCCTAACAGTATCCACTCACTCGTAGATCACTGAAAAGTGATCATTTACCGCCCTCTACTGGACGAATGCTGATTCTGTCTGTTTGCATCCTGGCCATTGTGGCCATCCTTTGTAATATGATTGAGTGTTGTATGATCACGCACAAATGAATTTACGTGAGGAAAGGGGGTTTGGCTTTCCATATCATCTTTGCTTTCCATGTCTTATTTTTTCCTACTAGTAAAGTCGAGTTTAGTTATTTCGTTTTCGTTTTTCTCTCTTCTCTCAGTGACGTAAAGAAAGAGAGGCAACCCCTGTCACCAAACAATGATGTCATAGTGCTGTCAGACAACGAGCTGTCCATCCCCATCGTGAACGGCCTGAACTACTACAGAAAGACAGACACTGACCTGCTCATGGTACGAACACACACAGAGAACGACTCTTCTCTTTGTGCTACTCCCAATGTGTCTTCATCCATCATGGATGCAAATCAATTCTAATGTAATTGTGTGTATGATCCCATGCTGTCTTCCCTTGTGTAGAAGAGCAGCCCAGATGAGAGGGAGCGCATCATCAAACAGTTGAAGGAGGAGCTGAGACTCCAGGAGGCCAAGCTGGTTCTGCTGAAGAAACTACGACACAGCCAGATCCAGAAGGAGAGCACTGTACAGAAGGTATCTAAACAAACACACATACAGTGCATTCAGAAAGTATTCAGACCCCTGTACTTTTTCAAAATGTTCTTACGTTATAGCCTTATTCTAAAAATGAATTACATTTAAAAAAATCCCTCATCAATCTACACACAATTACCGCATAATGACAAAGCCAGAATTGGTTTTTAGACATTTTTGCAAATGTATTAAAAAATATATTTGGAAAAAAAGAATACCTTATTTACATTAGTATCCAGACGCTTTGCTATGAGACTCGTAATAGAGCTTAGCTGCATCCTGTTTCCATTGATCATCCTTGAGATGTTTTTACAACTTGACTGGAGTCCACCTGTAGTAAATTCAATTGATTGGACATGATTTGGAAAGGCACACACCTGTCTATGTAAGGTCCCACAGTTCACAGTGCATGTCAGAGCAAAAACCAAGCCATGAGGTTGAAGGAATTGTCCGTAGAGCTCAGAGACTGGATTGTGTCGAGGCACAGATCTGGGGAAGGGTACCAAAAAAGTTATACAGCATTGAATGCCCCCAAGAACACAGTAGCCTCCATCATTCTTAAATGGAACAAGTTTGGAACCACCACATTCTTCCTAACAGGCCGCCCGGCCAAACAGATCAATCGGGGGAGAAGGGCCTTGGCCAGGGAGGTGACTAAGAACCTGATGGGCACTCTGACAGAGCTCCAGAGTTCCTTTGTGGAGATGGGAGAACCTTCCAGAAGGACAACCATTTCTGCAGCACTCCACCAATCAGGCCTTTTATGGTGACCAGACCGAAGCCACTTCTGAGTAAAAGGCAAATGAAAGCCCTCTTGGAGTTTGCAAAAAGGCACCTAAAGACTCCGACCATGAGAAACAAAATACTCTGGTCTGATGAAACCAAGATTGAACTCTTTGGCCTGAATGCCAAGCGTCACGTATGGAGAAAACCTGGCACCATCCCTACATGGTGAAGCATGGTGATGGCAGCATCATGCTGTGGGGATGTTTTTCAGTGGCAGGGGCTGGGAGACTAGTCAGGATCGAGACAAAGATGAAGGGAGCAAAGTACAGAGATTCTTGATTACAACCTGCTCAGGACCTCAGACTGGGGGCAAGGTTCACCTTCCAACAGGACAACGACCCTAAGCACACAGCCAAGACAACGCAGGAGTGACTTCGGGACAAGTCTCTGAATGTCCTTGAGTGGCCCAGCCAGAGCCCGGACTTGAACCCGATCAAACATCTCTGGAGAGACCGGAAGATAGCTGTGCAGCAACGCTCCCCATCCATCCTGACAATGCTTGAGAGGATCTGCAGAGAAGAATGGGAGATACTTATGTAAATATTATATTTCAGTTTGTTTTATTTTAGAAATGTGCAAAAATGTCTAAACCTGTTTTCGACTTTGTCATTATGGGGTATTGTGTGTAGATTGAGGGAAGAAAAACTATTCAATCAATTTTAGAATTAGGCTGTAACGTAACAAAAAGTGGAAAAGGTCAAGGGGTCTGAATACTTTCCAAATGCACTATGAACGCGGAGGTGGAGGAGTAGCCACAGAGCGCACAGACGCACACGCACAAAGCTTGCCATCAATTGTCTGGTCTCACTCACTTTCTCTTCTCTCTTTCCCTCACTCTCTCTTCTCTCTTTCCCTCACTCTCTCTTCTCTCTTTCCCTCACTCTCTCTCTCTCTCTCCCTCTGTTCTCCAGCCAACCTCTGGCTCTGTGGCTACTCCTCCACCTCTGGTCAGAGGCAGCATCGCATCAGGCAAAGGACCACTACAGGTACAGACAGCTACTGCTCACCGCTACCATACAAGTCATTACATTACTGCTATTATCAGAATCACCTTTAAAAAAAATGTTTTATACATATACCCAGAATTTGCCTTAGTGTGGTGCTGCCAGCAATAGACAATATACAAACAGAATAGAGACACGAGTCTACTTGGACATCATACACAATATCCACCTCAATGGACATTTACCCTGCCCCCACCCAATTGACATTTATCGTGCTGAATAGCCACCACTAGTCAGACCACTGCTCCCCCTGTCCCCCTCCTGGACTTCCTACCCATCCCCCCTCCCACTTCTCTCCCTATAGACATTCCCACCCCCCTCAACTGACATTTTCACTGCCCCCACCCCAATGGTAATTTATCATGTTAGTTGTAAATATGTATGTTATTATTCATTTGACTGTTTCATTCACTTCCCTTTGACCTGCACTGTTGGAGCTTGAAGCTTAAGATTTTCATTCACATCTGCAACCCTGTTCATGTGACTAATAAACTCTCTCTCTAAACATAACTCTGGAGTATAGGCTGATTACAGTCGGAATATACAATTTACAGAGGGGATATATCTATCTATAAACTGTGTGGTTCGAGCTTGAATGCTGATTGGCTGGAAGCCATCGTATATCAGACAGTATACCACGGGTATGACAAAACATGTATTTTTACTGCCCTAATTACATTGGTAACCAGTTTATAATAGCAATAAGCATCACGGGGGTTTGTGGTATATAGCCAATATTCCACGGCGAAGGGTTGTGCATAAGAACAGCCCTTAGGCGTGGCATATTGGCCATATACCACACTCCCTCATGCCTTATTGCTTTAATAAGCAAAGGGAGGGATGTACAGCACATTCACACCTTGTAATTGTATATCAGTGTATCCATTCAACCACTAAGCACATTCAAGCCCTCTGTACTAGCTTTTTTTATCAGTGTGTCTGTTCAACCATGCTGTCAGAAGTAATCACTTGCATCTTGCTGGGACACAACAGCTGATATGACATGGCTCTGTTTTGCCTCTACCCGATATGTCTTTACAGAACGATTGATTGAATATGATGTGAAAGGAACTGGCCACTTGCCAGCAAATGTCAAGTGATCATGTGGTATCATCACAAGATGCTTTCATGGTCAAATCTAATTTCCATTAAATCATGATTTACATAAGTCTGAATTATATTTGGAACTTGCGTTAGGAGTCAACCCTCATAGTATGGGTTGATCATGTGGTCACTTTAATAATGTTTACAAATTTCATCTATGTATATACAGTGCCTTGCGAAAGTATTCGGCCCCCTTGAACTTTGCGACCTATTGCCACATTTCAGGCTTCAAACATAAAGATATAAAACTGTATTTTTTTGTGAAGAATCAACAACAAGTGGGACACAATCATGAAGTGGAACGACATTTATTAGATATTTCAAACCTTTTTAACAAATCAAAAACGTAAAAATTGGGCGTGCAAAATTATTCAGCCCCTTTACTTTCAGTGCAGCAAACTCTCTCCAGAAGTTCAGTGAGGATCTCTGAATGATCCAATGTTGACCTAAATGACTAATGATGATAAATACAATCCACCTGTGTGTAATCAAGTCTCCGTATAAATGCATCTGCACTGTGATAATCTCAGAGGTCCGTTAAAAGCGCAGAGAGCATCATGAAGAACAAGGGACACACCAGGCAGGTCCGAGATACTGTTGTGAAGAAGTTTAAAGCCGGATTTGGATACAAAAAGTTTTCCCAAGCTTTAAACATCCCAAGGAGCACTGTGCAAGCGATAATATTGAAATGGAAGGAGTATCAGACCACTGCAAATCTACCAAGACCTGGCCGTCCCTCTAAACTTTCAGCTCATACAAGGAGAAGACTGATCAGAGATGTAGCCAAGAGGCCCATGATCACTGGATGAACTGCAGAGATCTACAGCTGAGGTGGGAGACTCTGTCCATAGGACAACAATCAGTCGTATATTGCACAAATCTGGCCTTTATGGAAGAGTGGCAAGAAGAAAGCCATTTCTTAAAGATATCCATAAAAAGTGTTGTTTAAAGTTTGCCACAAGCCACCTGGGAGACACACCAAACATGTGGAAGAAGGTGCTCTGGTCAGATGAAACCAAAATAGAACTTTTTGGCAACAATGCAAAACGTTATGTTTGGCGTAAAAGCAACACAGCTCATCACCCTGAACACACCATCCCCACTGTCAAACATGGTGGTGGCAGCATCATGGTTTGGGCCTGCTTTTCTTCAGCAGGGACAGGGAAGATGGTTAAAATTGCTGGGAAGATGGATGGAGCCAAATACAGGACCATTCTGGAAGAAAACCTGGGACGGAGATTTGTCTTCCAACAAGACAAGGATCCAAAACATAAAGCAAAATCTACAATGGAATGGTTAAAAAATAAACATATCCAGGTGTTAGAATGGCCAAGTCAAAGTCCAGACCTGAATCCAATCGAGAATCTGTGGAAAGAACTGAAAACTGCTGTTCACAAATGCTCTCCATCCAACCTCACTGAGCTCGAGCTGTTTTGCAAGGAGGAATGGGAAAAAATGTCAGTCTCTCTGTGCAAAACTGATAGAGACATACCCCAAGCGACTTACAGCTGTAATCGCAGCAAAAGGTGGCGCTACAAAGTATTAACTTAAGGGGGCTGAATAATTTTGCATGCCCAATTTTTCAGTTTTTGATTTGTTAAAAAAGTTTGAAATATCCAATAAATGTCGTTCCACTTCATGATTGTGTCCCACTTGTTGTTGATTCTTCCCAAAATATATCTTTATGTTTGAAGCCTGAAATGTGGCAAAAGGTCGCAAAGTTCAAGGGGGCCGAATACTTTCGCAAGGCACTGTACGTTATTCTAGTCGAGGCCTATACTATTAAACTATTGCTGTGTATATATATATATATACTATCCTACATATTCTTCAGACTGCATTTTCTATCAATATACTGTCCATAATGCTTATACATCCTGTCATATCTATACATACAGTACCAGTCAAAAGTTTGGCACACCTACTCATTCCAGGGTTTTCCTTTATTGTTACTATTTTCTACATTGTATATACATTAATAGTGAAGACATCAACTATGAAATAACACATGGAATCATGTAGTAACCAAAAAAGTGTTAAACAAATGAAAATATATTTGAGATTCTTCAAAGTAGCCAACCTTTGCCTTGGTGACAGCTTTGCACACTCTTGGCATTCTCTCAACCAGCTTCATGAGGTAGTCACCTTGAATGCATTTGAATTTACAGATGTCTTGTTAAAAGTTAATTTGTGCAATTTCTTTCCTCAATGCGTTTGAGCCAATCAGTTGTGTTGTGACAAGGTAGGGGTGGTATAAGGAAGATACCTAATCCATGTTATGGCAAGAACACCTCAAATAAGCAAAGAGAAACGACAGTCCATCATTACTTTAAGACATGAAGGCCAGTCAATCTGGAAAGTTTCTTCAAGTGCAGTCGCAAAAACCATCAAGTGCTTTGATGAAACTGGCGCTCTTGAGGACCGCCACAGGAAAGGAAGAACCAGAGTTACCTCTGCTGCAGAGTTCATTAGAGTTGCCAGCCTCAGAAATTGCAGCCCAAATAAATGCTTCAAAGTTCAAGTAACAGACACATCTCAACATCAACTGGAGGAGGAGACTCCGTGAATCAGGCCTTCATGGTCGGATTTCTGCAAAGAAACCAAAGGGATGGACATTAGATGGGTGGAAATCTGTCCTTTGGTCTGATGAGTCCAAATTGGAGATTTTTGGTTCCAACCACTGTTTCTTTGTGAGACGCAGAGTAGGTGAACGGATGATCTCTGTGTGGTTCCCACCGTGAAGCATGGAGGAGGTGTGATGGTGTGGGGGTACTTTGCTGGTGACACTGTCTGATTTATTTAGAATTTAAGGCACATTTAACCAGCATGGCTACAACAGCATTCTGCAGTGATACGCCATCCCATCTGGTTTGGACTTAGTAGGGAACTATCATTTGTTTTTCAACAGGACAAACACCTCCAGGCTGTGTATGGGCTATTTGATCAAGAAGGAGAGTGATGGAGTGCTGCATCAGATGACCTGGCCTCCACAATCACCTGACCTCAACCCAATTGGGATGAGTAGGACTGCAGAGTGAAGGAAAAGCAACCAACAAGTGCTCAGCATATGTGGGAACACCTTCAAGACGGTTGGAAAAGCATTCCAGTTGAAGCTGGTTGAGAGAATGCCAAGAATGTGCAAAGGGTGGCTACTTCGAAGAATCTAAAATATAACATATTTTGATTGAAAAACATTTTTTTGTTACTACACGATTCCATGTGTTATTTCATAATTTTGATGTCACTTATTCTACAATGTAAAAATAAAGAAAAACCCTTGAATAAGTTTCTGTCCAAACTTTGACTGGTACTGTACAGTGGGGCAAACAAAGTATTTAGTCAGCCACCAATTGTGCAAGTTCTTCCACTTAAAAACATGAGAGGCCTGTAATTTTCATCATAGGTACACTTCAACTATGACAGACAAAATGAGGGAAAAAAATCCAGAAAATCACATTGTAGGATTTTTTATGAATTTATTTGCAAATTATGGTGGAAAATAAGTATTTGGTCACCTACAAACAAGCAAGATTTCTGGCTCTCACAGACTTGCAACTTCTTCTTTAAGAGGCTCCTCTGTCCTCTACTCGTTACCTGTATTAATGGTACCTGTTTGAACTTGTTATCAGTATAAAAGACACTTGTCCACAACCTCAAACAGTCACACTCCACTATGGCCAAGACCAAAGAGCTGTCAAAGAACACCAGAATCAAAATTGTAGACCTGCACCTGGCTGGGAAGACTGAATCTGCAATAGGTAAGCAGCTTGGTTTGAAGAAATCAACTGTGGGAGCAATTATTAGGAAATGGAAGACATACAAGACCACTGATAATCTCCCTCGATCTGGGGCTCCATGCAAGATCTCACCCCGTGGTGTCAAAATGATCACAAGAATGGTGAGCAAAAATCCCAGAACCACACGGGGGGACCTAGTGAATGACCTGCAGAGAGCTGGGACCAAAGTAACAAAGCCTACCATCAGTAACACACTACGCCACCAGGGACTCAAATCCTGCAGTGCCAGACGTGTCCCCCTGCTTAAGCCAGTACATGTCCAGGCCCGTCTGAAGTTCGCTAGAGAGCATTTGGATGATCCAGAAGAAGATTGGGAGAATGTCATATGGTCAGAAGAAACCAAAATATAACTTTTTGGTAAAAACTCAACTCATCGTGTTTGGAGGACAAAGAATGCTGAGTTGCATCCAAAGAACACCATACCTACTGTGAAGCATGGGGGTGGAAACATCATGCTTTGGGGCTGTTTTTCTACAAAGGGACCAGGACGACTGATCCGTGTAAAGGAAAGAATGAATGGGGCCATGCATCGTGAGATTTTGAGTGAAAACCTCCTTCCATCAGCAAGGGCATTGAAGATGAAACGTGGCTGGGTCTTTCAGCATGACAATGATCCCAAACACACAGCCCGAGCAATGAAGGAATGGCTTCGTAAGAAGCATTTCAAGGTCCTGGAGTGGCCTAGCCAGTATCCAGATCTCAACCCCATAGAAAATCTTTGGAGGGAGTTTGAAGTCCGTGTTGCCCAGCAACAGCCCCAAAACATCACTGCTCTAGAGGAGATCTGCATGGAGGAATGGGCCAAAATAACAGCAACAGTGTGTGAAAACCTTGTGAAGACTTACAGAAAACGTTTGACCTCTGTCATTGCCAACAAAGGGTATATAACAAAGCGTTGATCAACTTTTGTTATTGACCAAATACTTATTTTCCACCACAATTTGCAAATTCATTAAAAATCCTACGATGTGATTTTCTGGATTTTTTTTTCTAATTTTGTCTGTCATAGTTGAAGTGTACCTATGATGAAAATTACAGGCCTCTCTCATTTTTTTTGAAGTGGGAGAACTTGCACAATTGGTGGCTGACTAAATACTTTTTTGCCCCACTGTATGTATACACACACACGCACACACTTTGGACTCTGATATTGCGCGTCCTAATATTTCTTAATTCCATTCTTTTACTCTTAGATTGTGTATTGTTCGATATTTCTGCACAGGTAGAGCTAGGAGCACAAGCATATCGCTTCACCCGCAATTACATCTGCTAAATGTTTGTGTATGCGATTGTGGTTGTGTAAAGTTTAAACCCTGGTGTCGTTTTGTGTCCAGGTGTCGTCAGGCCGTAGCTCAGGCATAGTGATCCCTCCTCCATTAGTCCGGGGTGGGCAGCACGTCCCGTCCAAACTGAACTCCCAGACTGTCATGCCACCCCTCGTCAGAGGGGCACAGGTAATTTATACTCTGGTGATTACTGTTTAAACTTATTTTATTGTTGTCTTGTGCAATGTGACTTATTAATATGAATTCTACATCCGTGTATTTTTTTCATATGTTTTTCCTGCTGTAAAACACATGATTCCTTGGCAGTGAACTCTCTCTAAGTGATAGACTAAATGCACAATACTAGTTGGTTCTACACGCAGTGTGCTTGTCAGTCTGTTCCAGTAAATGAATTTTTACAGTGATATGGATATTGACATATTTTCTCTCAATGTCCTTTCAATTCAATGGGCTTTGGGCTGTGAGAAGACACAAAACAATATCAACTAAAAACAACTAGAAATTAACAGTAAACATTACACTCTCCTCTCTCTGTACCTCTCCCTGTGTGTGTGACTCCACTTCCCCCTTCTCCTCTCCTTATTTCCTGCCGTGTGTGTGTGTGTAACGTTGTCAGCCCATTGCGGTGTCTCCCCAGCAGATTGCGTCCTTGCGGCAGCAGCAGCACTCTGGGTCGGCCCCCCCTCCCCTGCTGCTGGCCCCCAGGGCCTCGGTCCCCAACGTCCAGGTGCAGGGTCAGAGGGTCATCCAGCAGGGCCTTATCAGGGTGGCCAATGTCCCCAACACCAACGTCCTGGTCAACATACCACAGGTCAGAACACACTCTATCACCCAGGTCAGTCAGAAACATTACTACATTATTGCCAGGTCACCAGTGTACTGGCCAGCATCTTACATTAAGTCCTCTTCCAAAACGCACATTTCATCCCCACAGTGTTGGACTCCCAACAGCACTATTCCTTCATCTAATTTCATCCTGACTAGTGAGCGTGTCTCTGTTTCCCAGGGCTCTCAGAAGGGCTCATCTGTGACGTCTCAGGCTGCGATGGGCAGTGGCGTGTCCACGGTCCAGGCCAACGAGTCCCCGGCTGCTCGCCAGGCGGCCGCCAAGCTGGCGTTGCGTAAGCAGCTGGAGAAGACACTGCTGGAGATCCCTCCTCCCAAACCTCCCGCGCCCGAGCGCAACTTCCTGCCGTCAGCAGCCAACAACGAGTTCATCTACCTGATGGGCCTGGAGGAGGTGGTGCAGAACCTGCTGGACACACTGGGACGGGGTGGGTTTATACTTTAATCAAACATATTGATTCCTTGCGTCAGCACAAGGTCTTTATGGTGGCAGTAGTAGTCTTAGCTAATCTCTTACAGTGAGTTGTTTGTTGGCTGCCATGGGTTCTTCTCATTCTAGCACCTTGCTCTATTTGAAAAGTTTATTTTTTTATATTTTTTATTTCACCTTTATTTAACCAGGTAGGCTAGTTGAGAACACCTTTATTTAACCAGGTAGGCCAGTTGAGAACACCTTTATTTAACCAGGTAGGCTAGTTGAGAACACCTTTATTTAACCAGGTAGGCCAGTTGAGAACACCTTTATTTAACCAGGTAGGCTAGTTGAGAACACCTTTATTTAACCAGGTAGGCTAGTTGAGAACACCTTTATTTAACCAGGTAGGCTAGTTGAGAACACCTTTATTTAACCAGGTAGGCTAGTTGAGAACACCTTTATTTAACCAGGTAGGCTAGTTGAGAACACCTTTATTTAACCAGGTAGGCTAGTTGAGAACACCTTTATTTAACCAGGTAGGCTAGTTGAGAACACCTTTATTTAACCAGGTAGGCTAGTTGAGAACACCTTTATTTAACCAGGTAGGCTAGTTGAGAACACCTTTATTTAACCAGGTAGGCTAGTTGAGAACACCTTTATTTAACCAGGTAGGCTAGTTGAGAACACCTTTATTTAACCAGGTAGGCTAGTTGAGAACACCTTTATTTAACCAGGTAGGCTAGTTGAGAACACCTTTATTTAACCAGGTAGGCTAGTTGAGAACACCTTTATTTAACCAGGTAGGCTAGTTGAGAACACCTTTATTTAACCAGGTAGGCTAGTTGAGAACACCTTTATTTAACCAGGTAGGCTAGTTGAGAACACCTTTATTTAACCAGGTAGGCTAGTTGAGAACACCTTTATTTAACCAGGTAGGCTAGTTGAGAACACCTTTATTTAACCAGGTAGGCTAGTTGAGAACACCTTTATTTAACCAGGTAGGCTAGTTGAGAACACCTTTATTTAACCAGGTAGGCTAGTTGAGAACACCTTTATTTAACCAGGTAGGCTAGTTGAGAACAAGTTCTCATTTACAACTGCGACCTGGCCAAGATAAAGCATAGCAGTGTGAACAGACAACAACACAGAGTTACACATGGAGTAAACAATTAACAAGCCAATATCACAGTAGAAAAAAATAGTCTATATACATTGTGTGCAAAAGGCATAAGGAGGTAGGCAAATAATTACAATTTTGCAGATTAACACTGGAGTGATAACACTGGATAGCACTGCATCCAGTTTGCTGAGTAGAGTATTGGAAGCTATTTTGTAGATGACATCCCCGAAGTCAAGGATCGGTAGGATAGTCAGTTTTACTAGGGTAAGTTTGGCGGCGTGAGTGAAGGAGGCTTTGTTGCGGAATAGAAAGCCGACTCTAGATTTGATTTTGGATTGGAGATGTTTGATAATGAGTCTGGAAGGAGAGTTTAGTCTAGCCAGACACCTAGGTACTTATAGATGTCCACATATTCTAGGTCAGAACCATCCAGGGTGGTGATGCTAGTCGGGCGTGCGGGTGCAGGCAGCGAACGGTTGAAAAGCATGCATTTGGTTTTACTAGCGTTTAAGAGCAGTTGGAGGCCACGGAAGGAGTATTGTATGGCGTTGAAGCTCGTTTGGAGGTTAGATAGCACAGTGTCCAAGGACATGCCGGAAGTATACAGAATGGTGTCGTCTGCGTAGAGGTGGATCAGGGAATCGCCCGCAGCAAGAGCAACATCATTGATATATATACAGAAAAAAAGTCTGCCCGAGAATTGAACCCTGTGGCACCCCCATAGACTGCCAGAGGACCGGACAACATGCCCTCCGATTTGACACACTGAACTCTGTCTGCAAAGTAGTTGGTGAACCAGGCACGGCAGTCATCAGAAAAACCGAGGCTACTGAGTCTGCCGATAAGAATATGGTGATTGACAGAGTCGAAAGCCTTGGCCAGGTCGATGAAGACGGCTGCACAGTACTGTCTTTTATCGATGGCGGTTATGATATCGTTTAGTACCTTGAGCGTGGCTGAGGTGCACCCGTGACCGGCTCGGAAACCCGATTGCACAGCGGAGAAGGTAAATTGCGATTCGAGATGGTCAGTGATCTGTTTGTTGACTTGGCTTTCGAAGACCTTAGATAGGCAGGGCAGGATGGATATAGGCCTAAGGTACATAATACTGACATGTCATTTTTTGGTATTTCACTCAGGCAAGAAACAGGGTCAGTCAGTGACCCCCATCCCCATGGAGCCGCACACCTGTGCCCAGTGCAAGACGGATTTCACGTCGTGCTGGCGCTCGGAGAAGAGCGGCCCCGTCCTGTGCGACCAGTGCATGTCGTCCAACCTCAAGAAGGCCCTGAAGGCGCAGCACACCAACCGTCTGAAGGCGGCCTTCGTCAAGGCCCTGCAGCAGGAGCAGGAAGTAGAGCAGCGGATCCTCCAGCAGGCCGCCTCCCCCGTCTCCAAAATGCCCTCTTCTTCCTCAAGGATGAAGAGTGAGCAGCAGCAGCATGTGCTGGTGTCTCAACAGTACAAGCAGGCGAGAGCCCAGCTCCAGCTCCAGCAGCATAGAGGCATGCCTATGGCCCGCCACCACTCCTCCATCAAGCAGGTCAGCAGTGGGACACAACACAAACGCTACACACCAGTGGTATAAAAATACGTTCAAGTACTACTTAAGTCGTTTTTTGGGGGCATCTGTATGTACTTCACTATTTATAACAACTTTTACTTCATTACATTCCTAAAAAAAGTATGTACTTTTTACTCCTTACATTTTCCCTTCAACCAAAAAGTACTCGTTACATTTTAAATGCTTAGCAGGAAAGTAACATTTCCTAATTCACACACTTATCAAGAGAACATCAGCGGTCATCCCTACTGCCTCTGGTCACTAAACTCACATGCTTAATTTGTAATGATGTTTGAGTGTTGAAGTCTACCCCTGGTTATCCGTAAATAAAAAACAAGAAAATGGCACCATCTGGTTTGCCTAATGTAAGAAATTTGAAATTATTATACTTTTACTTTTGATAATGAAGTATATTTAAAACCAAATACTTTTACTCTCACTACTAACTCATAAGGAAGGGGAAGCTTGTCTGGTGTACATTTTTTGATTCCTGGAAGAAGAAAAAAACTGTGGCATACTTTTTGAGTCTATGAACACATTGGTTAATTACTAACGTTCCTGTTTTCTCCCTTCTCTCAGAGCTCTGGTCAGATGTCCCGTAGTGTGCAGCAGGTGGTGGGGTCTCGCGGTGTCACTCACTCGTTCTCCACGTCCTCTCAGCAGCTGCAGAATGCTGTGACCGCAGCGTCGCTGGTCAGCAGGCCAGGTAAGCATGCCATGCGCCCGGTGCAGGGGACAAAGGGCAGCAGCAGTAACTCCTCGGCCAACCCCAACGCCTGGAGGAAGCAGACCACCGGGAACTCAGGTAGATGAACCTCTACAGAACAGAGACAAGCCTGTCCTCACCTCCTTTCTCTCTGCATCTGTTCTCTTCTCTCGCCATTCTCTCCCTACCTAGTGACCTGAAATGCATCCTGGTGTCACTAAAGGTTGTGGAAGGTTTGTTTTTACTTCAATGTGGTGACAGTCAGTCTGATATGATTAGCAAGCTGTCCCCCTCTCTCTCTCTCTCGCTCTCTCTCTCTCTCTCTCCTTGCCTTTCCTGTGTTATTAACAGGTGGTGGGTTAGACTCATTGTTAGAATGTAGTCAGCCTAGAAGTTAAAAGCCTTAGGCCAGAAACTGAAAGATCCCTAGTTCTAATCCCAAAGCCGATTAGGTGAAAAACCTTTGCCCTTGAGCAAGGCACTTAACCCTAATTGGTTTTGTAAGTTGCTCTGGCTAAGTGACTAAAATGTAATTGTGTCCTTTTATTCTGCTATGGCTGTATAGCCTGCAGACAGGCTAACTGATGGTACAGGGTCTGGCTGTATAGCCTGCAGACAGGCTAACTGATGGTACAGGGTCTGGCTGTATAGCCTGCAGACAGGCTAAATGATGGTGCAGGGTCTGGCTGTATAGCCTGCAGACAGGCTAACTGATGGTACAAGGTCTGGCTGTATAGCCTGCAGACAGGCTAACTGATGGTACAGGGTCTGGCTGTATAGCCTGCAGACAGGCTAAATGATGGTGCAGGGTCTGGCTGTATAGCCTGCAGACAGGCTAACTGATGGTACAGGGTCTGGCTGTATAGCCTGCAGACAGGCTAACTGATGGTACAGGGTCTGGCTGTATAGCCTGCAGACAGGCTAACTGATGGTACAGGGTCTGGCTGTATAGCCTGCAGACAGGCTAACTGATGGTACAGGGTCTGGCTGTATAGCCTGCAGACAGGCTAACTGATGGTACAGGGTCTGGCTGTATAGCCTGCAGACAGGCTAACTGATGGTACAGGGTCTGGCTGTATAGCCTGCAGACAGGCTAAATGATGGTACAGGGTCTGGCTGTATAGCCTGCAGACAGGCTAACTGATGGTACAGGGTCTGGCTGTATAGCCTGCAGACAGGCTAACTGATGGTACAGGGTCTGGCTGTATAGCCTGCAGACAGGCTAAATGATGGTACAGGGTGTTTGAGATCTGCTTTTTGGGCTTGGTTCCTGTCCTGTCCTGTATACTCACTGCTGTGGTTGTTGTCTTCCTTCAGGTGTGACCATGGGCTATGTGAACCCCAGCCTGTCTGTCCACAAGACCACCACCTCAGCCAACCTGGAGCGCCAGAGAGAGTACCTCCTGGACATGATTCCCTCCCGCTCCATCTCCCAGACAGCCAACACATGGAAATAACACCACCACTTATTATCAATCTTAATAATAGTCATTCTCATGATTAACCTAACAATGGAATTCTCTTGGGAAAACAGCGCCAGATGATCTACTCTGGAGTTATGAAATAAAACCAATTCCCAATTCATCTTCCTCTGATGTCCAGAGTCTTCAGTTCCATTGTGGAGTACTGGTGTTACTGGGACAGTACAGGGCTCTGAGATACACTACATCCCATGGGTCAAAGGGGTTGCATGGACTTCATCTCTCTCAAACAGTTTTGGTGCCCATCTGCCCTGTCCTCCATGGTCAGTTCTGATCTTCACACATTCGCACTGAGAGGGATGGATGTACCAGGCCAGAAGTATCTTTGGCTCTGCAGGTGACAGGACAGTTAACACCCCCCCCCTGCCCCCCCTCCCTTCTACCTGGAAGAGCCAGGACCGGGTCTCTCTCTGGCCTCACTGACTGACTGACTTAGACTAGAGGACCATCCACGGAATATGAAAATGGCTTCAGCTTTGCAAAAACAAAATAATAAAAAAGACTTGGGGGGGAAAAAATCTAAACATCTATACATACAGACTGCTTCTTTTGAGTCGACAGTGGTGCAGAACTGAGGAGAAGCCTACAGTGTGTCTGGTTATTTTGTATGGTTGAATGTTAGATTAATTTTATTTTTTTCTGTAAATCATATCCTGTGTCGAGAGATTGTACTATTTTGGAACTGGACTCATGGAGGTCTGTGTTTGAAAGGTAACATTACTGTTGAGGTGGTTTTACATCTGATAGTTTAGTGTAAACATTTTTTTTTTAAACTTGTTTTCTAAGCTGAAAAAACCATGAAGTAAATGACTTAATACTGTATGTACAAACACAGAACATATTGTGGGAGGACTATTCTTGAAAATAGTTTTGAATTTTTTTTACCTTCCAAAGAAATTGTTGCACCCAAATGGATCCCTTCTTTCTTCTGTTTTAACCCTCGGCGTTAAAATAAAGATGGGATGTGCTTGTTTTCCTGAAATGCAAGAGAGGGGGAAGGGACGTGATCTTATGAAATAATTGTGCTTTTAGTCATCAGTTGTGGTGCATTACTTTTCTTCTAGGCAAATGCCGTCTCTGGGTGTAGTTGTAGGGTCATTAGTTAAGATATTGTTTACGCCCTCAGTTCCAATGGATCTACTTTAGATGACGTGTCCAGCGGTTCCTACACGCCCACTCATTGATCTAAAAGGCTGGACAGCTTTCAGAATGTAGTTATGTGAAAACCTAGCAACATTATACTTTTAGTATTTTCTTTTACAAAGGTGAGTGTATGAGTTGTCACGTCCCTTAATTAGCTAGCTAGTCCGTCTGGTGGAAAAGCCAGCGGTATTTTACTTTTATAGGTGGTGCAATACAGGGCGA
This sequence comes from Oncorhynchus kisutch, assembly GCF_002021735.2. Classification (NCBI taxonomy): domain Eukaryota; kingdom Metazoa; phylum Chordata; class Actinopteri; order Salmoniformes; family Salmonidae; genus Oncorhynchus; species Oncorhynchus kisutch. Next base: position 20,641,934 of record NC_034177.2, read on the forward strand.
GAAGCTGTTGAAAAATGCACCATGCTTACAAAGCTCCCTCAGAAGGAATAAGACGGTGCCGTGTCAGTATATGAGGGCTTATGAGGTTACGCTTCTGTATCAAAACAACATGGTTCAGAACTACACCACAGTTCAGTGGCCTAGTAGAAATTAAAGGAAAGGAAATGATCAAACAATGCTACAATTTAGGTTGTATCTCAATGTCTTGTGCAGCCACATTCATGTTTAATTTTTTTCCTATAAAATGTCCATGCTTTCTCCTGATATGTTTTGATAGCAGTGTGTGTCCTTAGACAGTACAGTCTTAATTAATTAATACATTTTCACATGAACCCTGTTGTTTTCTGTAACCTTAAGCTATTTGTCTGACCACCTATTATCATAATTTTGTCACCTTGTTTTTTCATAGCTGCCCCTAGATCAGATTTCAGATGGATTCATTTGCTTGCATCTCGAATAACACCACATCTCCATATAGTGAACTACTTAAAGAGCTGTGAGTAAAAGTGTTCAACTATATAGGGTGTAATTTGGTATTTGCCTGTTTTGTCAATCTCTTGGGGGCCTGCTCTCAGAAACATGATGGCTGATGGTGATTGTCTTGGCCAGTGTTCCAGGGGTTATAGCTAGAACGGCTACAGCTTATTTGTCGAATTGGCCAAAAATGACTTCATAGCAGGTTAGGAGAATTAGGTTAAGGTTAGGAAAAGGATTAGGGTTCGTGAAAATACAAACACTTTTGACGTCAATTTCACATAAGCTGTATCCATCTAGCAATGACCTGTTCCAGGCTGCTGGTGCAGCAGCCACTACTGTGCTGTCCTGAATACTGCCTGCTGCAGTTCGACAACCAAACACCATTCCATTTTACCAGGGGTGCTAGTACTGTTTAGACTAAAGCATAGCACCTAACCCTGAACTTTTCTTTTTTCTTTCTTTACAAGAAATGCTTCTATTTGTTTTTGATTTTTTTCCCTGTCAAGTAATAATAATAAAACAAATTTTAAGCCCATTTTTATTCTGGGGATTGTGTATTGTTAAAGTGTAATATTGACTTGAATGACTTGCTGACTTTGAAATGTTCAAATATTTTGTATTGGATTGCACCTTGTAGTTTATATCATGATCAGGTTTATTGGCCTGACCTTTCAAATCCATATGTCACAAGGGATTAAGTATTTATTGCACTCAAATGCATCATCAATTGAAGTTGCCCAAGATTGATCAGATGTTTCAGTCTAAAATTCAAACGATGGGCCTATATGGAAAAAGCTGTAACATTAAAATGACTGTTGTGTTCTCTCAATGCTTCTATTTTGGCAATCCACGTAGGCGCAGCAGCACGGCATGAATTATAATTCAGCAGAATGTCAATTTCCCATCAAAAGGAAGACTGCATAGGCGTGCGTAAAACAGGTTAAATGTGTGCGTAAAAATCTTCTGGATGCGCTCAATTCTGTCAACCACCTTCGGCATAAGTACAGCTGAGATGGAGTTTGGTCAGAGGGAAGTGCGTCTTAATTCTTCCACGCTTCTCTTTGACTAGAGCTGATTCTCCCTCTGGCCCCTCCAGTGGTTTGGCGAGCACAGCATTGTACTGCGCCAGTTTAGAGCGGTTGTCTGGTCATGCCTCTCCAAAGCAGTGTCTTTCCCCCTTGATTGCGTTGACAGGTCACAGGCCGTGCGCTCTCTTCGGTTCAAGAGAAGATACCTGTGTCTCTGCTTGACATTTTGAAGCTGAGCGTTTCTAAATGAGGTGGTGCTGTGCCGATGTAGATTTGTGCATGGTTGCATTTTGAAATGTCAAATCCTTTTGATTTACAGGTGTAAACAAAGCTTCAGATATTGTTACAATAGTATACGACTCATCTGTTTCAACAGGTCAGTTGGTAGGTTCAGTGAAAAATGTTCGCTCCATGTGTTTCATTACGAATGGAAGAGAAAAGTAGACTATGCAAAGTAGCCAGGCCTAGAGTCCCAAAAATTATTGAATGTTTTGCTTTTTTGTTGTCTCCCAACAGTCTACTTATAGCTTTATATTGTTCAAAAGACTAAATAACTTCATGAATACATCTGAATAAATTAGCACATGAATAGACCTACAATATGTCCAGCAGCTAATAGCGATCATTAACCTAAATTAACAAATGAAAGTGGTCGGATTTCCAATTAGGGGACACATGATTTAATCATGCACATCCTTGCCTATTGCAACCAAGACTGCTCTGCCACCTGTTGGATTGTCGGGCGGGAAGAAGGGCTGAACTGCAACAGATAGGCAATGAACAGCTGGCATGGCTCTTCCACGGTGACGTCATCCAGGTAGACCGAGGCCTTGCGCTGAGCGCGAGGGAGTTTGCGGACATTGGAATCGTCGTAAGGCATGCACCCAGTGACCATGACATACAGAATCACACCCAGGCTCCACACGTCATATTTCTTGGGATCGTATGGAACTCCAAGCAGTACCTCGGGTGCGGCGTAGGCCGCGGAACCACAGTAAGTGCTGCTCAGCTCAGGATAGCCCATGGCAAACCTCCCAAAACCAAAGTCCGTGATCTTGACTTTGTTGTCCCATGTCAGTAGTACATTCTCACATTTCATGTCTCGGTGGACGATGTTGTGTTGATGGAGATAGTTCACAGCACTGACAATCTGGGAGAACATGGTCTTGGCTTGGCCAATGGGGATGGAATTGACCTCTTGGATTTTTTGAAGGTCCGTTGTTGCCGCTTCCATCACGATGTATAGTTGGCCGATGCAAACCTCGATGAATTCGTGCACATGGACAATATTGTCATGTCTAACTTCCCTCAGAAGCGTCAGCTCCCTGGGTAGAAACTTGTGGACAAAGTCGTGAGGCGCCTTTTTGCGGTCCACAATTTTTATGGCGACCTCGGAATTGTTTCTTTGAGCTTGCCAGTTTGACTTTGGAGTAGCTTCCCTCACCGATTGTCACCCCCAATTTGTAGCCCATCCCGCGCAGAACTTTTTCCGTGCACATGTTCAAAAAGGTATGTTTGACTTTCTGCTCTTCAAAATTTGTCTGGCTGTTGCCCCATCGGGTCATGAACGCCGGTGGTCGCACGCTCTTCGACCAATTTGAGGAACAGATAAAAAACATTGGAGACACATTGATAAGGTCACGGTCGTGTTTGCGCGTGTATTATGACGACATTTTGACAACCATAGACATTAAAACTAGCAAAACCTGCCAGCACATGAGGGTTCATCGTCAGTGGCATGCTGGGGCTTAGCCGAAGTAATCACATATTACTGACTCTGATACATTAATACATTTTTATATTATTTTGTCTACTTGGCTGTATGAAATGCAACAATCCCTCTAATTGGATTTTGTTAGCTGTAATGTCTTAATATGACCTCAGGGTGGTAGACCGCACCAAGAATCTCCTTGGCCTCATGCATGTGTCTGTCTCTACACAGGTACAGCTGTTTGGGTTCCTTTTAAAAAAAAATTTTTTTACAAGAACTTACTCAATAGAAGGAACAAAAAGGAAGGAGTCTAATCTACATTTTCCCCAAAATTGGTGTCCAGATGAGTGTCTTCCCATTGTCCTGTCACTCACCACACTATACAAACTGACCAAAAACAACTGGACTTTCAATTGTTCATCAAATGAGCAGGCTGTTGGCTGACTGTTAGCTAGAACTTCATAGCGCAGGCCTGCTGGAATGTAGAACAGGCTAGAATGTTGTGCGCAGCACTGACCTTTCCTGAACAATGTGAGCTATTGTTTGATATCTCAACCAAGTTAGGAGCCACAGCCCTTGGCTTGGTAGCTATTGGCAATGGTTGTTTTTACTGTATACACTTCTGCTTATGGAGGTTGTGTGTGTGTGTGTGTGTTTGCGTCATAGACTTGCATGCATAATGTGTGTGTGTGAGTTGGGGATTTACCGTAAACATGTTTTATTCTCATTCATGCTTCAAACACATATAACCATGATCCCATCTACTTCAAGTTTCAAGCACAGATTAAACCATCATTATATTCAATGCAATACATTCATCTGGTATTTATGGGATTTTGTGAATGTTGTATTATGCTTAATGCCACCAAAGATTTCAAATTTGTCTATATACATTTGTATACATTTCCAGCCTCCCCCTCTATAAGATGACAGGCATTGTTATTGTGTCTGTGTGATTGTAATCTGCAGAGCTTTGAGGCATTCCCCACTCTACTCCAGTTTCTCCACAGAGGGTTTGTTGGTTTTGCCACTGAGGGGGGGGGGGGGGGGGGCAGTACTTTCTGTCTGAGCTTCTACGACTCACCGCAGGCTGGGCCAATCAGCTGGCTACGTCCATATCTCCCTGCGTCTTAATTGGCTGTCTCTCTCAGAGAAGGGCTGCTGATACAAACATGAGAGAGAGCGTTCTGAGTGGGAAATAGCAGACCGAGAGAGAACAAGAGTGTATTCTGTAAAGCAGTGCAGCTCATTCTACCCACCTTCTGCGTATGTACTGAATCCTCCCAGGCTGCCAAAAGATGAACCACAGCTCGACTGAACCGGCGGAGACCATCGAGCTACTGCGGTATCTCAGGTAAGGCACTTAGCAGAATTAGGGAAACACAGCTATTCCTGCTCTCAATTTACAAAAATGATCCAATGCCGGCTGGCAGTAGCCTACATCTTTTATTATGGATTGTGAACTCTGTTTTACACATCCTGCTTGTAAATGTGAACGGACCTTTTGATAGCTGATGGCGTGAGCCTTTATGTTTTTATATTGTAGACATTAAGTTGGGTGTGTGATGTAGGTTTTCATCCAGAGAGGTGGTTCTCTGTGTAGAGACAAGTGTCCAGAGCTGTCCCCCCTGTGGCTGCCAACTGCATTCATTACTGTACTTTTATGCAACAGATAACAAAACCTGTCACACCAACTCATGTTTCTCTCGCAGCGCTGAGAGAAAAAGAACAAAGGGGACTCATATCAAGGCGGTTTGAACACAATTGCAGCCGAGAGTATTTTTCAGTGACAATATATTTGTGTCGTTAGACAATTTGAAAATGATTTCTCTCTGATATGAAAGATAAGGTCCTTATGCTTCCAAAACTGTTCCGCAAGTGATGCGTGTTAATGTTCAGACCAAGCACAGAAGACCCCTTCGTCCAATGACTCTTATGTGTAATGTAATGGAACTGTCATGATCAAGGTCTAAGGTGATACCTGCTCGGGCTTGATTCTGCTGCCTGCCTGTCAGGTACTGATTTGGAGCAGGAGATCCCCTGTCTGTCTAAGACAGAAGATTAAGTTCTAGGCTGATTGTAAATACACTGTTGATATGAAAGTGGATGATGGACTCTATAATGTATATTATTTATAAATGTATGGAGTTTATATATATATATATATATATATGTGCATACATTGAGCTAAGAGTATTGCTTTTAGTACTTTGATTAGATATTGGTAGAGACTACGGACAAAACACACATCTGCCCTAGAAAATCGAACTGTTCCTGCTGCGTGTATTCTAGGCAGTTCCAACCTCTCTCCACCTGTCTGTCTTAGCGGGATCAAGATGCCTGAATTAATTATGATTACTGTTCCTGTGCTTGAATCAGCCAATCATGTTTAATTTAGTGTTGGTATGCTAACCATGTCCCTGCTGCCGTCCTAAAGTGTAATTTCATCGCTTCTAAATCAGGGATGCATGTTAGCTAATCCGGCCATTACATGGCTCTCGAATGGTGTAGCGGTCTAAGGCACTGCATCTCAGTGCAAGAGGCGTCACTATAGTACCTGGTTCGAATTCCGTCTGTATCACATACGGCCGTGATTGGGAGTCCCATAGGATGGTGCACAATTGGCCCAGCGTCGTCGGGGTTTGGCTGTCATTGTCATATGTCACTGTCATATGCTGTCATTGTAAATAAGAATTTGTTCTTAACTGACTTGCCTAGTTAAATAATATAAATAACAATAACAGCATGAGTGGTACCTGGAGGTGGGCACCTCAGAGCCTCAGAGGTTACACTCGTCCACATAGTCCAATACAAAAAATAAATACTTTTCAATATATTTCACTTAAAATACCTTAAATGTATTCCAGAGATATTAAATGTATTCCAGAGATACTACATGTATTCCAGAGATGCATGGACATTTGCATTTTTGCTCAAATGCATGACAATTCCAGAAATGCATGGCTATCTGGTCTACAGGGTAGCCAAGGTATTTCCTAATTCGGCATATGACATAGTTTACCCCTTCAGAGGATTCTTAAATTAGTCTGTACGTATTGACCAGTAGCTAGGTTTCCATCCAATTGGTGACACATTTTGATGCGAATATTCCAAAATCTGCATAAACAAAATAGGCGCATTTCCCCATCATTGGTGTTTCCACCAAACTGACCTGTGGCAGATAAAAAGCAGTGCGTGGTGACGTAGGGCACTCAAAATGTAGTTTTTCACTTACGCTTTCATGTACAAAATAAAAATAAAAAACAATAGTTTTGTCACAAAAACGTTTGTATTAAATGGCAAATGTGCTTACTCTGGTCTTGGCCAACAGTTTCCAGATACAGTGGGTATGCTAGTCTATATGATGAGATTATTATGGATAAAAATGAGAATGTTAATTTGTCAAACATCGATCATCATGTCACAATAAGGCCATGGATATTTATTGGAAAGGAGCATCAAGATCATCGTGCACTTTCACCACCCTGTGAAGTTGATCATAATTTATGTCGTCCGTAGCCTAATAAACTGCATGGTTTCTCAAATCGTAGTGCGAGGACCACACAACATATCATCGTGTGAGTTTATTTCGATATGATGGTTATTATATCAATATTTGCGCATAAAGACGTTTCTCACATAATACATTTTACAGACAAAAAAGATCCCACCATGTCGAACGAACAAATTGTCGTCATTTATCAAATTGTACCAAAACTTCCCGTTTCTATCACAGCTATCTGTGGTATGACTTTACACTCATGAAAACTGTGGATGGAAACCTGGTTAGTGGAGATTATTTAAATTGTTATGGTGAGTAAAAAAAACTAGGTTTCGTTAAACGTCATAAAACAGTTGCCATCTCAAGAGGTTACATAAAAAAGGACTTTAGGAAGTGAATTAAATTATGAAAAAATCTAGTGCCCAAGATGTGAAAGACCTGGAGCCACTACATGACTAATAATGTGTCATGTTTGGATTTTTGTAGTCATTTGAATGCATTATAGTGCTTTTGGTATGTGTCAAGTACAATAAATTAATGTTGACAAAATATATTGTAGCTGTGTCAGCCTATTAGAGGATCTGGAGGCGTGGCTTGTTGGAGGCCTTGTATTAGCTCTCTTTGGGTTAACCACATGCCGGTGTCATGCCAGTTTAATTTTTATGTTGTACTCTGTTAAAGGTGACGCCAAGGCTGTCACTATTTCGCCCACCTACCTAATACCACCCCTTAGCCCCAGTTAATATTGCATATATGGTATTGTGTTTGTCTTTTTTTTTTTTACCCTGTATTATAAAAGCCCTTACCATAGAATCTTCCCCCCTTTAGAAATCAAATTGTATCGTGAAATAATTACTTACAAGCCCTTAACCAACAATGCTGTTTTTAAGAAAACCATCTGAAACTCATAGCTTCCTGCCCTTTATTTCTTTATTCCCAGATCGCTTAATGTTTCCATGTACAGCACCAGTCAAAAGTTTGGACACACCTGCTCATTCATCGTTTTACCGGTAATTGTACTATTTTCTACATTGTAGAATAATAGTGAAGACATCTAAACTATGAAATAACACACATGGACTCATGTAGTAACCAAACATGTTAAACAAATCAAAATATATTTTAGATTCTTCAAAGTAGCCAACTGTTGCCTTGATGACATCTTTGCACACTCTTGGTATTCTCTCCACGAGCTTCATCAGTCACCTGGAATGCATTTAAATTAACAGGTGTGCCTTGTTAATTTATTTTCTTCTTCATGCGTTTGAGCCAATCAGTTGTGTTGTGACAAGGTAGGGTGTATACAGAAGACAGCCCTATTTATAAAATACCAAGTCCATATTATGGCAAGAACAGCTCAAATAAGCAAAGAGAAACGACAGTCCATTACTTTAAGACATGAAGATCAGTCAATCTGGAAAATGTTTCAAGCGCCGTAACAAAAACCATTAAGCTCTATGATGAAACTCTCTCATGAGGACCACCACAGGAAAGGAAGACCCAGAGTTACCTCTGCTGCAGATGATAAGTTCATTAGAGTTAACTGCACCTCAGATTGCAGCCCAAATAAATGCTTCACAGAGTTTAAGTAACAGACACATCTCAACATTAACTGTTCAGAGGAGACTGTGAATCAGGCAGCTATGGTTGAATAGCTGCAGAGAAACCACTACTAAAGGACACCAATAATGAGTCTTCCTTGGGCCAAGAAACGCAAGCAATGGACATTTAGACAAGTTGAAATCTGTCCTTTGGTCTGATGAGTCCAAATGTGAGATTTTTTTGTTCCAACATCTGTGTCTTTTTGAGACGCAGAGTAGGTGAACAGAATGATCTCTGCATGTCTGGTGAAGCATGGAGGAAGAGGTGTGATGGTTTGGGGGTGCTTTGCCGGTGACACTGTCTGTGATTTATTTAGAATTCAAGCCACACTTAAGCATGGCAACAACTGCATTCTGCAGCAATACTCCATCCCATCTGGTTTGTGCTTAGTGGGACTATCATTTGTTTTTCAACAGGACAAATGTATTTTATTTTACCTTTTTAACTAGGCAAGTCAGTTAAGAAAAATTCTTATTTTCAATGATGGCCTAGGAACTGTTCAGGGGCACAACGACAGCTCGGGGGTTTGAACTTGCAACCTTCCGGTTACTAGTCCAACAGTCTAACCACTAGGCTACCCTGCCGGCCCAGAATAGCCAACCGACCTCCAGGCTGTGTAAGGGCTATTTAACCAAGAAGTAGAGTGATGGAGTTCTGCACCAGATGACCTGTTGGAAAAACATTCCAGGTGAAGCTGGATGAGAGAATGCCAAGAGTGTGCAAAGCTGTCATCAAGGCAAAGGGTGCCTACTTTAAAGAATCTCAAATATATTTTGGTTTCTTTAACACTTTTTTGGTTACTACATGATTCCATATGTGTTATTTCATAGTTTTGATGTCTTCACTATTATTCTACGATGTAGAAAATAGTCCAAATTTAAGAAAAACCCTTGAATGAGTATGTGTGTCCAAACCTTTGACTGGTGCTGTAGGTCTATGTCTGAATGATTGAAAGTAACTGTTCCCACATCAATGATTGTTAGTTACTGCCTGAATGTATGTAAATGTTTCTGCCTTAAAGTAAAATAATATAGATTTCATTGCAGTATGATTGGTACATTTAAAAACAAATATTTGCCATACATTTGAATGTAAACACATATTTCTTACAAATACAATCAAAAGTAACATTGCCAAATACATTTAAAAAATACACTACCGTTAAGTTTGGGGTCACTTAGAATTGTTCTTGTTTTTGAAAGAAAAAGCCAATTTGATCAAATTGATCAGAAATACAGTGTAGACATTGTTATTGTTGTAAATTACTATTGCAGCTGGAAACGGCAGATTTTTTAATGGAATATCTACAAGGCTTACACCAGTCTCAACATCAGCAATGAAGAGCTGACTCCGGGATGTTGGCCTTCTAGGCAGAGTTGCAAAGAAAAAGCCATATCTCAGACTGGCCAATAAAAATAAAAGATTAAGATGGGCAAAAGAACACAGACACTGGACAGAGGAACTCTGTCAACCAGACGTTGAGACTGGTGTTTTGTGGGTACTATTTAATGAAAGTGCCAGTTGAGGACTTGTGAGGTGTCTGTTTCTCAAACTAGAGACACTAATGTACTTGTCCTCTTGCTCAGTTGTGCACCGGGGCCTCCCACTCCTCTTTCTATTCTGGTTAGAGCCAGTTAGCGCTTTCTGTGAAGGGAGTAGTACACAGCGTTGTACGAGATCTTCAGTTCTTTGGCAATTTCTCACATGGAATAGCCTTCATTTCTATGAACAAGAATAGACTGACGAGTTTCAGAAGAAAGTCCTTTGTTTCTGGCCATTTTGAACCTGTAATCAAACCCACAAATGCTGATGCTCCAGATACTCAACTAGTCTAAAGAAGGCCAGTTTTATTGCTTCTTTAATCAGGACAACATAATTGCTAACATAATTGCAAAAAGGGTTTTCTAATGATCAATTAACCTTTTAAAATTATAAACTTGGATTAACAACGTGCCATTGGAACACAGGAGTGATGGTTGCTGATAATGGGCCTATGTAGATATTCCATAACAAATCTGACATTTACAGCTACAATAATCATTTACAACATTACCAATGTGTACCCTGTATTTCTGATCAATTTGATGTTATTTTAATATACAAGAAGTGTGCTTTTCTTTCAAAAACAAGGACTTTTCTACGTGACCCCAAACTTTTGAATGGTAGTGTATATATTTACAAAATATATTGATGAATACATGTGAAAATATATTTGTGCGTCTAACTTTCTCACTCCTCATTATTCATAATCCATTCAGGACTGCCCATTACTAATGGTAGCGTTCACAATGTAGAAGTGTTTAGAAACATATTGTAATCTTATTTACAATAAAAGTGACTCCAAAATGACACTACATTATTTACCATTCATTTCTATTGAGCATAAAATAATCTAAAACACGACCAAACAGCAAATGCATCCAACAAGTTTAATTACATAAAGTTTGTGACTCTACATTCTGTGATATGAATATGGGTCCAAATACTAAACTTTTGATTACTTTAGTAAACAAATGTGAATTTGTCACAATATTTTTGGCCTCCTAAAATTGGGGACTATGTACAAAAAAGGCTTTAATTTCTAAATGGTTCACCCGATACGGATAAAAATTCCCTCAAATTAATGCTGAAAGTCCGCACGTTAACCTTAAAGTCATTTGTATCATTTCAAATCCAAAATGCTGGAGTACAGAGCCTATATCACTGTCCCAATAATTACCACTGTATACAGTGGGGCAAAAAAGTATTTAGTCAGCCACCAATTGTGCAAGTTCTCCCACTTAAAAAGATGAGAGACCTGTAATTTTCATCGTAGGTACACTTCAACTATGACAGACAAAATTAGGGAAAAAAATCCAGAAAATCACATTGTAGGATTTTTTAATGAATTTATTTGCAAATTATGGTGGAAAATAAGTATTTGGTCACCTACAAACAAGCAAGATTACTGGCTCTCACAGACCTGTAACTTCTTCTTTAAGAGGCTCCTCTCCTCCACTCATTACCTGTATTAATGGCACCTGTTTGAACTTGTTATCAGTATAAAAGACACTTGTCCACAACCTCAAACAGTCACACTCCAAACTCCACTATGGCCAAGACCAAAGAGTTGTCAAAGGACACCAGAAACAAAATTGTAGACCTGCACCAGGCTGGGAAGACTGAATCTGCAATAGGTAAGCAGCTTGGTTTGAAGAAATCAACTGTGGGAGCAATTATTAGGAAATGGAAGACATACAAGACCACTGATAATCTCCCTCAATCTGGGGCTCCACGCAAGATCTCACCCCGTGGGGTCAAAATGATCACAAGAATGGTGAGCAAAAATCCCATAACCACATGGGGGGGACCTAGTGAATGACCTGCAGAGAGCTGGGACCAAAGTAACAAAGCCTACCATCAGTAACACACTACGCCACCAGAGACTCAAATCCTGCAGTGCCAGACTGCTTAAGCGTGTCCCCCTGCTTAAGCCAGTACATGTCCAGGCCTGTCTGAAGTTTGCTAGAGAGCATTTGGATGATCCAGAAGAAGATTGGCAGAATGTCATATGGTCAGATGAAACCAAAATATAACTTCTTGGTAAAAACTCAATTCGTCGTGTTTGGAGGACAAAGAATGCTGAGTTGCAGCCAAAGAACACCATACCTACTGTGAAGCATGGGGGTGGAAACATCATGCTTTGGGGCTGTTTTTCTGCAAAGGACCAGGACGACTGATCCGTGTAAAGGAAAGAATGAATGGGGCCATGTATCGTGAGATTTTGAGTGAAAACCTCCTTCCGTCAGCAAGGACATTGAAGATGAAACGTGGCTGGGTCTTTCAGCATGACAATGATCCCAAACACACCGCCCGGGCAATGAAGGAGTGGCTTCGTAAGAAGCATTTCAAGGTCCTGGAGTGGCCTAGCCAGTCTCCAGATCTCAACCCCATAGAAAATCTTTGGAGGGAGTTGAAAGTCTGTGTTGCCCAGCAACAGCCCAAAAACATCACTGCTCTAGAGGAGATCTGCATGGAGGCATGGGCCAAAATACCAGCAACAGTGTGTGAAAACCTTGAAGACTTACAGAAAATGTTTGACCTCTGTCATTGCCAACAAAGTATTGAGAAACTTTTGTTATTGACCAAATACTTATTTTCCACCATAATTTGCAAATAAATTCATTAAAAATCCTACAATGTGATTTTTCTGGATTTTTTTTCTCTCATTTTGTCTGTCATAGTTGAAGTCTACCTATGAAGAAAATTACAGGCCTCATCTTTTTAAGTGGGAGAACTTGCACAATTGGTGGCTGACTAAATACTTTTTTGCTCCACTGTACATGTTGGGATGTATTAAATCATTTAAAAGAAATACATTATTTGGCCAATTTTTCAATATTTCACACATGTCCTTAAAAATGTATCTAGAAATACATTTCAAATGTATTTTTTCCCCCCCAAATGGGATGTCCTCATAGTCCACACAGACGGCCCATAGAGTAGGAGGCTGCCAGGAGAAGTGTTTGATGGAGATTCTCCACACACATACAGGCTTGTGCAAACAAACACACATGATGCACGTAAGCAAACACAGATGCCTATCTCAGACACACACACCCTGTCTGACACACGCTGGCATCTAAACACCATACAGTCAGTGAGGAACATGGTAAATTACATGGTGTTGGATGGAACACAATGGGAAGTTTACAGACTTAATGTCTGGATGCCGGAGAGATTTATTAGCCTCTCGAGCCTACTGATGCCACAAGCTTATATTTAATGCTGCACACGTAGTGGTGATCAGTCTGGTAATTACAAGTCTAGAGATTTCTGTCACTGTCAAATTCACACCCTCTGTCCTGATGTCCTGTCACACTGTCAGTGGCCTTGATAGCGATGGCCCATTCATAAGCATTACCCATAGGCATTCTGTATTTGTATTGATTTGTATGTATTAGCCTACTGTGAAAAATACCATGAGGTTGGCCTGGCCCACTGTCACTGCTACTGGCCTGATAGCTCACAGCCTATTTAAATGCATGACATACAATGCTGTATTTGTATTAATCTCGTATGCAGTACCATGTAATGAACCAGACTAGTGATGGGTCTTTCAACGTCAGAATAACATTGTCTCAACATTATCCATGTCTCCTATGCCAGTAGACATTCTTGCCACTCTTTCTAACACTCTGTTTCTCATTGTAGTAAGTCCTGTAGTTCCACTGTACTACTGCCTTCCCTATGTGAGCTGAGCCTCATTGACTAGAGAATGACCCTGGAGAGAAGGCTCCAGCCTCACTGATCTCTCCTGGTTATTTGGAGTTCATTAAGTTCTAGCTGCAAAAAAACATCACGGTAACAGTTTACACTGCTTTTATAGTCTTTACCTCTGGGCTTTATTTATACTGCAGGAAAACAGCCACTCCCATAACCAGGCGGATAGTGGTTCATTTACCAACCACCAATAACTGCATGCATAGGGATTTTATGTAGTGTGTGCAATGTATATTTTACATATGCATACATTTTTTTGTGTTGAAGGGGCGATACATCCATGCATATGCCATAATATGCTGTTGTCACAGCAACTGTTTTCGAGGCTGGGAAGGATATGTGATTATAGATGTTGTTTGAGTGGAGTGTTGTCAGTGTTGTATCTGTGAGGAGGTGAGCTGTGTGGGGTTGGATGGAGTTGAGGGGTTGGGTTGGGTGGGTGGATGCATAGTGACGGATAGGCCCGTTTCAATTGAATTACAGTATGGGAGGCTTAGGAGACCAGCAAGCAGGCAGGGAGACAGACACTGTATCTTTGCCCACAGCGGTACATCCATGCAGCACAGAGCTAGCTAGCAAATCCTGGTCCCGGGCAGTGTGGAATGAGGGACACAGCTGCTCAGCATTTGCTGAGATTGGAGCTATGGTTCTTATGCATGTCCAAATTCTGGATAGTTCCTGTCTTCTTTAGCCACATAACCCTGCTGAGTCTGGTTTATATTAGACCCAAGGCTTCATTCAGCAGGGTGTCCAGGCTTTGTCAACACAGTATAACAAGAGACAGAATGGGGGAGGGCAGGGAAAAACCCTTTCTCATTCAAAAAGTCTAACATTTGTTTTACATTATTCAAATGGCTGAGCAAAATCTTGTTTCTGACCTCTAAATGCCTGTGTGTAATCGTTCAGTGGATACACTAAGCTAGCCTGTCAGGACTGGCTGTGTGTGTGTGCGTGATTGTATGTGTCTGTGTGTATATACAGGGCTTTTGGAAGTATTCAGACTACTTGACCTTTTCCACATTTTGTTACGTTACAGCCTCATTCTAAAATTGATCAAATGAAAAAAAAATATTCAGCACACTACACTACTATCTACACACAATACCCCATCATGACAAAGCAAAAACAGGTTTTTAGAACATTTTTGCAAATGTATTAAACGTAAAAAATAAAAACCTTCTTTACATAAGTATTCAGACTCTTTGCTATGAGACTCGAAATTGAGCTCAGGTGCATCCTGTTTCCATTGATCATCCTTGACATGTTTCTACAACTTGATTGGAGTCTACCTGTGGTAAATTCAATTGATTAGAATTGATTTATAAAGGCACACACCTGTCTATATAAGGTCCCACAGTTGACAGTGTACACTACCGTTCAAAAGTTTGGGGTCACTTAAATGTCCTTGTTTTTGAAAGAAAAGCACATGTTTTTGTTCATTTAAAATAACATCAATTGATCAGAAATATAGTGTAGACATTGTTAATGTTTTAAATGACTATTGTAGCTGGAAATGGTAGATTTTTTAAATGGAATTTCTACAAAGGTGTACAAAGGCAGCAGCCATCAATCCTGTGTTCCAATGGCACGTTGTGTTATCCTTTTAAAATGATAAACTTGGATTAGCTAATTGATCATTAGAAAACCCTTTTGCAATTATGTTAGCACAGCTGAAAATTGGTGCCCTGATTAAATAAGCAATAAAACTGGCCTTCTTTAGACTAGTTGAGTATCTGGAGCATCAGCATTTGTGGGTTTGATTACAGGTTCAAAATGGCCAGAAACAAAGGACTTTCTTCTGAAACTTGTCAGTCTATTCTTGTTCATAGAAATGAACAAGGGGGGGGGGGGGGTACAATTCAATATTAGGAAGGTGTTCCTGATGTTTTGTACAATCAGTGTATATTGAGCCTATATGAAGTCTTGCTACCGGGTGTCGCGTTAAAGCAGAATTCTGTGTTTTTCATTTCTCAAGCTGAAAAAGCGTAAGAACCTCTACATGATCACTTACCCTGTACATTTGGACAGCGGAGCTGTTGCCTGCTGAGATCCATTATTTGACAATCTGTACTCTTGCTTTTGCTTGATGCTGTGTGACAGCTGCTGGGAGCCTGATGAGGTGGGGGGGTATTAAGGTGATGATGAAGGAAGGGGGTGCTCACAACAGGAGTCACTGATGAGTAAGATGAACAGTTTCTCTTCTCTTTCAGACCTCTTTATTGAGCATCAGCAGAGACTAAATCTTAGTAATGAAGGTGTGTGTGTGTGTGTGTGTGTGTGTGTGTGTGTGTGTGTGTAGGGGATGTGGAGGGCAGTTAGACCTCGAAAGGCGAGGATGGGGAATCAGAGTGGTTGTAGGTGATGGAAGAAAACACCTCAACTAGTACCAGCACAGGCTCTCCATGTCCTAGACAATATAATGTGATTGAGATGCCCTTGAGATAATTTCATCTGTCCCCACCATACTCTGTCCATTGTTGTTGCTTCTCCTCTCTCTCCAAATCAGTGTCTTCCTTGTCATTCTACTTTCAGGAGGCCTTACCCCATTTTAAAATGGGAAAGAAAGTACATTATAATGTGCTTAGCTTAGGAGGATTTCAGAGTTTTTATTTGCCTTTGTTTATTATGGATCCCCATTAGCTGCTGCCAAGACAGTTATACAGTTTGAAAAACATTACAGTACTTTCACAAAATATTCACAACTTAAGTGTGTGCCCTCAGGTCCCTACTCTACTACCACATACTGTATCTACAACACAAAATCCATGTGTACATGTGTATATTATTGTGTATGCATGTGTCTGTGCCTATATTTGTGTTGCTTCACGGTCCCCGCTATTCTATAAGGTTTATTTGTATCTTTTTTTTAAATCAAATTTTTACTGCTTTCATGAGTTACCTGATGTGGAATAGAGTTCCATGTAGTCATGGCTCTATTTTGTACTGTGTGCCTTCCATAGTCTGTTCTGGACTTGGACTGTGAAGAGACCTCTGGTGGCATGTATTTTGCTCTGTGCATGGGTGTCCGAGCTGTGTGCCAGTAGTTCAAACAGACAGCTCAGTGCATTCAACATGTCAATACCTCTCATAAATACAAGTAGTGATGAGGTCAATCTCTCCTCCACTTTGAGATTGACATGCATATTATTAATATTAGCTCTCTGTGTACATCCAAGGGCCAGCTGTGCTGCCCTGTTCTGAGCCAATTGCAATTTTCCTAAGTTCTCCTTTGTGGCACCTGACCACACGACTAAACAGTAGTCCAGGTGCGACAAAACAAGGGCCTGCAGGACCTGCCTTGTTAATAGCGTTTTAAGAAGGCAGAGCAGCGCTTTATTATGGACAGACTTCTCCCCATCTTAGCTACTGTTGTATCAATATGTTTTGACCATGACAGTTTACAATCCAGGGTTGCTCCAAGCAGTTAAGTCACTTCAATTTCCACAGTATTCATTACAAGTTTTAGTTGAGGTTTAGGGTTTAGTGAATGATTTGTCCCATATACAATGCTTTTAGTTTTTGAAATATTTAGGACTAACTTATTCCTTGCCACCCATTCTGAAACTAACTGCAGCTCTTTGTTAAGTGTTGCAGTCATTTCAGTCGCTGTAGTAGCTTATGTGTATAGTCGTCCGCATACATGGACACACTGGCTTTACTCAAAGCCAGTGACATGTCGTTTAATAAATTGTAATTGTACCGGAGTTATGTTGGAGACACTTTCATTAAAGAACACACTCTGTGTTCTGTTAGACAGGTAACTCTTTAGCCACAATGTAGCAGGGGATGTTAAAGCCTTAATGCATACATTTTTCCAGCAGCAGACTATGATCGATAATGTCAAAAGCCGCAATGAAGTTAAAACAGCCCCCACAATCTATTTATCATACATTTCTCTCAGTCAATCATCATTCATTTGTGTAAGTGCAGTGCTTGTTGAATGTCCTTCACTATAAGCGTGCTGAAAGTCTGTATCTTGTAAAACACAATATTTTTCCAAAATTCTACTATGTGTTAATAACAGGCTGATTACTTGGCTATTTGGGCCAGTAAAGAGGTCTTTACTATTCTTCGGTAGCATAATGACTTTTTCTTCCCTCCAGGCCTGAGGGCACACACTTTCTAGTAGTCTTAAATTGAAGTTATGGCAAATAGGAGAGGAAATATTGTCTGTTATTATCCTCAGTATTTTTCCATCCAGGTTGTCAGGTTTATGGAATTCTAGATGACAATTCTTGTCTTTCTTAATTACGTCAGATATACTTGCAAGTGTAGTGTCAGTATTTGTTGATGGCATGTCATGCCTACGTTTGCTGATCTTGCCAAAGAAAAAGTTATTAAGGTAGTTGTCTATATCAGTGGGTTTTGTGATGAATAAGCCATCTGATTCAATGATTGATGGAGCTAAATTTCATTTAAGGTGCTCCAAAGTTTTTTACTTGAATTAAATAAAGAATTCATCTTTGTTTCATAGTATAGTTTCTTCTACTTTTTATTCAGTTTAGTCACTTGATTTCTCAATTTGCAGTACGTTTGCCAATCGGTTGTGCAGCCAGACTTATTTGCCATTCCTTTTGTCTCATTCGTCTCAACCATACCATTTTTAAATTCCTCATCAATTCACAGGATTGAACCATTTTTACTGTAATTTTCGAAAATGGGTGCATCTGGTTGCTCTTCATTACATACAACTGACCAACAAATATTCTTTACATCAACAACATAGGAATCACTACAAAACGTATTGTATGACCTCTTATACACTATATTAGGCCCAGCCTTTGGAACTTTGGTTTTCCTAGATATGGCTACTATATTGTGATCACTACATCCTATGGATTTGGACACTGCTTTAAAGCAAATATCTGCAGCATTAGTAAAGATGTGATCAATACATGTTGATTTCATTCATGTGCTTTTTCTAACTACCCTGGTAGGTTGACTGATAACCTGAACCAGGGGCCTGTTGCACAAAACTAGGATAAGGGATTAAGCCAGGATATCTTGGTGATCCTGGCTCAATTGATCCGTAATCCGGTTGCACTAAAGATGGATAGGGGGCAGGAGGATATGTTATGGTATAAATTACCATGGAGATTTATTCTGTGGAGCTAGCCTGCTCCAGACCAGGCTAAATTCCAGGATCTATTTAATCTCATCCCTAATGTCAGTCAGCAGTCACCACAAATGGAAACCAATAGTTATTTCACTGCTCACTATACATTGTTATCACATAACTAGACCCACTGTTATTATTTAAACGTTTGTGATCATTAATTTCAATGATTTTGGATAAAAAATGATTTTTAGATGATGTTGCTATCATTAGATAATTTACAGTTTCCCATAGACTATAAGGCTATATATAAAATGATAGAATATTAGGGCCACAGAGGGGAAAAAAACAAGTCATAATATTGTAACCAGTTGTTTTAAAGGAGGACAGTTGTTAAAATGACAGATGTGGGGCATTTCGTGAAATTGTACTTCAGTATGGTTTCATAAACAAAGACATGCTGATGTGCCAGAATATTAAGTATCACATTGTCATAAGTATCAAAACTGTAAAAACAATATGTAGCTTTTCTGCAGAAAGAACCAGCCTCATAAATTTATGACTTTATCCTTTTTCTTCAGTGTGGCCCTAGTACTCTGTCATATAAACAAATACACATTCCATATGAATATAAAAACACAATGTGTAACATTATGTTCCTTTTATTGAATAAGGACAAAACAAAGCAGGTAAACCATCAGCTCCTTTCGAAACTGAAGTCACAGTGACTCTACAAGATGGAAAGCACAGAATCCAAGCATATTATACAAAATGATACATACACATTCAAAGGTCTGTATATAACACACCCTGCATGTCTGCACACTAAAATAAATGCAGGACAAATCCATACACATCAACTGAACAGACAAATGAATGGATGCAGTAGCCTCCCTGCAGCCTTGTATTACACACAGTATACCGCACAAACATCATAAGAGGCCAAATTCGTCAAAAAACGAACCCAAAAAAAACCAAATTCCTCTGCCACCGCAGGACATATTTAACCAAAATTGAAAGCACACATACTAACTAAAATAATTCAACACATATTGGTCCCTCAGCAGCCGACCACTGTCGTCATCAGGGAAGATTGCCGGATTGTCCCAGTCCATGGCTGGTGGCACTCTGGGGGCCCTCTCCTTCCTCAGGCAGGCCACATTGTGGAGGACAGCACAAGCCACAGTAATATCACATGCCCTAACAGGGCTGACCCTTAATTTGTGAAGGCAGTGAAAGCGTGCCTTCAGGAGGCCAAAGGTCATTTCAACTCTGGCCCTGGTCCTGGCATGGGCATGGTTGTAGGCCTGCTGTGCTTCCTGGGGGTCTGTGAAAGGTGTCAGGAGAAAAGGCTGGCAGCCATACCCCCTGTCTCCCAGCAACACACCAGAGAATTCACCTGTCAACACAAAATCTCATCATTACTACCTCATAAACACAGTGATATTCTTGACACAGCCATGATGGTTATAAATAGGGGTTGTGTGGCTTACCTTGTGATAGGCACTGATAGATTTCAGAGGCCCGAAAGATTCTGGAGTCATGGACTGAGCCAGGCCATTTTGCCACAACATTGCTGATCACACAGTCAGCATTGCAGACCATCTGAAATCATAAGATGAGGAATATTACACCAATCAATGCACATCACTGGCAATGCAGAGTGTTCGTCAATGGACAATATCAAAAAGTTATGTTCACCTGAACATTAATGCTGTGAAAGGATTTCCTATTCACAAAATCGGCCTCATGGGCACCTGAGGGGGCTTTTATCCTTATGTGTGTGCAGTCCACTGCACCAATGACATTGGGGAAACCTGTCACACAAAGTAATGAGTATCCTACTATGTGTTAACAGTTGTCCTGTAATTTGTAGATCCTCTTACCTGCAATCCTATAGAACTCCTCTTTGATGTCACAGAGTCTTCTGTGGCCAGGGAAGGAGATGAAGACATCTGCTAATGCTTTGATAGCCAGACACACACTCCTTATTGTGTGGCAAATTGTGGCCTTGTTCAGCATCCCCCACTGAGTACAGGAAGGCTCCACTAGCAAAAAAGCGCAAGGCCACACAAACCATTTGCTCCACACTCAGTGCATGGCTCCGTGCAGTGCGGTGCTTAATCCTGGGACCCAGTAGTCTGCATAAATACCTGATGCCATCTGCAGAAAACCTGTATCTTTCATATAGATGGTCATCAGGGAAGGCCAGTGGGTCCAACCGGTCCCTGAAGACCCTTTCTCGCCTGAAGGCTCTCCTCAGCACAAGTGCTTCTTCATCCACCACATCTCGCACGAATGGGCATGCCATTGTCAGAGCAGAAAGGAACACACAATTTTGGGCCTTCATATAGGCTAGTGGCCACACCTGGTGCTGGGGGGGTGGGCAAAAGAGGGCGATGCCTTATAACGATGACTTGGTTGTACTGATTGCTGGGAAAATAAAAAAAACCTTAGAAAGATGCCACCGTCCTGTGCTCACAATAAGAGCTCATATGTCATGGCTCACTTGACTTTACGAGAATATACCAAATTTTTATTTTGAGCTGTGTCATCTTCTTGGAGCTGGGGGAGGAAAGAAAAATGATTAATACATTTGTGTTACAGTTAGCATACAGTGTACATTGAAGGCATATCTCACCTCCCTCTCAAGTTTTTTTATTTCACAGTCCAGTTTCCTAATTGTCCTCTTTTTTATTTCGAACTCCAGTGCAAGATTTTCCATCTTTTTCTTCTTGTACTGAATGTCTATGTCTGCCAGTTCTATTTGGCGCCGGAGGTGGTTGCCATACAACTTTCTGATAGCTTGTGAGCTCTGTGAACACAATACAATTAGCGCAGCTGGAATTTGGCAGGATGTGGTGTCCTTTTATTAATACGCACTATGTTGCCAGGCTGGTTTTCCCACTGTATAGCATCTGGGTCCTGTAAAAGAAATTAGATTTTTTGATTTTGATGAGGACTCCTCACCATTGTAGAGTAAATAGTACTTTCACAGTCTTAACATGATACCTCATGCCTTCTGGAATCCAGAGAGATGGTCTCCTCCTCATCATCGTCTCCATCATGTGCTGTTGCTGCTGCACTGGGGCCTTCACCCTATCACATTTAATCGGATTCATATTGAAGCTAGTAGACAAGACATGCCAGGCCTACAGTATGCCTTTGATGGAGTACTCACTGGATCAGCATCGTCTGGTGCTTGTGCTGGTGGCTCTAACAGGAACACAGTGCTGCCAGACACTGCAAGGCAATAGGTAAACCAAAGTCAGACAGTCCAAATTGATTCAATATGAATGTGGTTGTATCCCATGTAGAGATGGAAGGACATACCTTGAATGAAGCGGGTGGCATCTTGGGAGGAACCTATGCTCGTCTCTTTCCCCCCAGGGATCCCCTCTAAGACGGGCCTGCCTTTATTTAGCTCCAAGGCCATGTCCTCTGCTGGGGTAAGGTCAGCCTTTGGTGACCCACCACCCGTGCCTTGTCTGTGGGTATTCTTTTTCACTGCTAAAACAGTACAGACAATGTGTGAGCAGGCACCTTCTGGGTACAATATATGCTTGTGCTTTGTTCAATATTAGTCAGGGACCATACCATTCTGCAGAATGTTCTTGTATTTGATTTTGACCTGCTGCCATGTCCGTTTTGGCCCGTTCATGTTTAATCTACACACACACACACACACACACACACACATTTAATGGAGTCACACTGCAAAAAATTACTTGGCATTTTTGTCTTGTTTTCAGTAAAAATATCAAATTTATCATAGCTTTATACAGTGTGATGGAGTTACTTTACACAATTTCACTCATATCTGCAGTGCATTTCAATAAAAAATTTAACCGTTTCATAATTACAGTACAACTGCATTTTTGGAGATGTGAATTAAATATTTGAATTGTAATTGTGATGTTTCAGCGGAGCGGTGAGTGTGTAATTGTGCACTACTTACGCATTCAGGCGGTCTGCAATACTTTGCCACGCTTTTTCTCTTTGCTTTATCACTGTGGCGGTGTTGCCTTTCTTCTTAATTATATCTTTTACCTCCTCGTATGCCTCCATGAGGATTTGTGCTTCCGACGGGGAAAAGTACGCGGCTCTAGTTGCCATGGTAAATCAGTTAATCTGTGATCTGTGGCGGGGTCTATTTGAGTGAGCCGTGAGCGCGCACCTATCCAGGATTGGTTTCACCTGGCTTAATGAATCCGTGTCTGCTCATCCTGGCTTGGTCTTTGTGCAACCAATTAAGCCTGGACGCACATGTTTTGGCTTCATTGAGCTCAGCTGAGTCATTTATCCCGGATGTCTTAATTCTACTTTTGTGCAACAGGCCCCAGGTTGCAAGCACTAGTTACAGTTTGAAGCTTTCTCTTGAGTGGGCAGCCTGATGAAAGCCAGTCAATATTTAAATCACCCAGAAAACATATCTCTCTGTTGATATCACATACATTATCAAGCATTTCAAGCATGTTCTCCAGATACTGACTGTTAGCACTTGGTGGTATATAGCAGCTTCCCACCAGAATGGGCTGTAGGTGAGGCAGATGAACCTGTAACCATATTACTTCAACAGTATTAACATGAGATCCTCTAAGATTTAAAGGAATAAACGGCCACAACTCCACCTTTGGCATTTCTGTGTTTTCCGTAGATGTTATAACAATGTATTGCTACCACTGTATCATCATATGCATGATCTAATTGAGTTTCAGATATTGTCAGATTATTGATTTCATGAACATTGTTTAAGCTACATATGTTAGCGTTTGCTATTTTAAGCACTTTTCTGGGATGCTTGATTATTTGTATTGCTTTACTGGGAAGCTTAGCAGAGGTAGACATGCTCATGTTATTTATGTTAGTGCAGGTTGAGCTGCATATAGTTGACTTCCTACTAGGGCACATCACCTCACTTCTAAAAGTATCACTCTGGTTCATAGGCACATGATTACTGCATACAATAGCTTTGGGATCAGCAGAGGCATTCAGGGCAGTAAGAGGGACATACATTTGGTTACTTACATTGTGTCGTCCAATGCCCCTGGGATAATGTACATTTGCTGAAGCATTATGACAACTCAGGACACAATGTTAGGGATTAACTGAGCTGGGTTTGGGCCATTGATAAGTCATTGTCTCAACATAGCTTTATAATGCTGGGAAAGGATCCAGGAACCCAAATGATTTGGGTGGATCTCATCCTCCTTATAATACGAGCTTTGTTTCCAGAAGGAATCAACATTTTCAATAAATGTTATACCTACAGAGCTGCAGTAGTCTCGTAGCCAGTTATGGAGGGATAAAAGTAAGAATCGTCCAATGCCACGATTTAGGGAGGGCAGAGGGACAGATATTATGGGGCGTTTGTTGGTGTCAAGTAGTGACCCAATCAGTTCTTTAAAATCCGTCTAAAGCTGTTCTGAACTGCCCTTCATAATGTCATTGAATTCCACATTTTTTAATTTCACCTTTATTTAACCAGGTAGGCTAGTTGAGAACAAGCTCTCATTTGCGACCTGGCCAAGATAAAGCATAGCAATTAGACACATACAACAACACAGAGTTACACATGGAATAAACAAAACATAGTCAATAATACAGTAGAACAAAAGAAAAGTGCAAATAAGGTAAGTTAAGGAAATAAATAGGCCATGGTGGCGACGTAATTACAATATGAACTATGATAGACAAAATTTCCTGATGCTGGTTTAAAATGTTTGGGAGCAGCTTGATGTCCTGTACTTGTGCTCCTGTATAGAACACATTTTAGTATAGAACACATGGTGAGACATTTCTCACCATTTGAACTGCCCAGTACAATGGCCGGAAAAGGAAATGGCGAAATCCGCCCATTCCCACACCTAACACAATTCGTTGAGTCTTTCACGGGCCCATGAAAAGCAGGATAGTGTACACCCACTGCTCAAGACGATAGGTCCAGACCTTCCACAGCAGGCAGTGCCCCGTCAGATCCAGAGAGTGGGAAAGGAGCCGAACTCGACAACGAAGCCGCTGCTGAAGACAGCGTAGTCGCAGGCACAGGCAATCCCAGAGATGAAGGCGCAGGTAGATCAGTCACCAGTGCAGCAAAGCTATTCCTTATGTCGATCTGCTCCGAACCTCTCGCAGTCACTCCCGTCCACTTATCAGCATGCCGCTGCCTTCGGTTTCCACAACTTGTGACATAGAACCAGCATTGATTGGAACGTTCTTCTTGCTGTCCTCTGTCTACTTCACTACAGGGTGGAGGAGGAGAAGCAGATGGAGATGATTTCCTTGGCAGGCAAGTTCCAGGTAGCACAGGCCATTCAGATAGGGACAGATGTCAAGGCAGGGAAACGTCCATCAGTCCAGAGTAGTATCCATCCATAGGAGTTGAGAAAAACAAATATTTGAACTTCCCTATAAATTCATGCAGAATTGAGATTTGTTTGCTAAGCATTGCCACCTCATTCCTGTAATCCACCGCTAGCAAACAATGTTTGCATTGGAACTCCGGATTGTCAATATTGTCCCAGACAAGAGCGTAATAAACACAGTTTCTACAGCACTGGAAACATAAGTTAGCTATTCTAGGCAAAGCGGGCCCATTGCAACCTAGCTAGCTAGCTAGCTAGTTGGTAGCAGATGTTGACACAGGTATCCGAGTTCTTGAGTTTCCTAAGTTTTCGGCATCGATTCGGTGTCCCCTGACAGAAGCTGGCAGGGAAACACAAGAAGACAAATGAGGGGCTACACTGATCACAATTTGGAATCCCATTCCCTCACACACTGGAAATAAGCACTTTCCTTTAGCTCGTGCTATTGCGAGCTTTGAGATGCCTTCTAACCTAAAATAACCCATTCTTTATTCCCTTATGCCCTCACCTCATGTATGCCTATGAGAAGGGATAGTTGAAATAGAATTCTAAATAGGTTCCAAACTTGCAGACCAGATATGTTTCGCTGTAGCTACTGAAACAGTTCTTCATTAGCATGAATATGGTATGAGTAGAAGTGGTATTAGCAGATGTTTTGGTAACGCTGTACGTGCATGGACCCCTACTAACATGATCCACTGTGATAGGTGGGGTTAATGTGACAGGCAGGACCAATGAGAGCATCCTGTCCCTTTGATGCCAGTATCGATTCAAACTGCTGTTTTATGTGTGTCTGTCCCCATCAACTCCCAGCTAAATCTCTATCAAAGAGGTGGCTGGAGTGGCAGAGCACAATAATACACCAGCAGCTCCTGTACCTCTGTCAGCTGTTTCAGGGACAGCTGAATGGGTGAATGATAGATTATTTATATTTACTCAGGCTACTGACTGCGCATCAACCCTTATGGAGGGCATGAGCAGCGCCCTCTGTGAAAGTTGTTTTCTCAGGTCTAGTACTTTGTCATCTCCATATCTACACCCCATTGGTGTTTTTCCTATTTTGTTGCATTACAACTTGTAATTTAACCTGTTGAGTGTAGGGGGCAGTATTTTGATGTTTGGATGAAAAATGTACCCAAATGAAACTGCCTATTTCTCAGGCCCAGAATCTAGAATATGCATATACTTATCGGATTAGGATAGAAAACACTCTAAAGTTTCCATAACTGTCAAAATATTGTCTGTGAGTATAACAGAACTGATATTGCAGGCGAAAACCTGAGGGAAATCCAACAAGGAAGTGCCTAAGAGAAACAAATCTCCCTGTTCCATTACGTGCCTTCCCTCCATTTAAAGGGATATCAATCAGATTCCTTTCCCTATGGCTTCCACATGGTGTGAACAGTCTTTAGACATAGTTTCAGGCTTTTATTCTGAAAAATGAGCGAGAAGGATCACATCGCGTCAGTGGATGGCTGGGTGCCAGCAGAGTTTTGCATGCGCAACAGCTTGGAGCAGACAATTTCTCTCATTCTCCTATTGAAAAAGCTACGGTCGTGTTGAAATATTATCGATTATTTATTATAAAAACAACCTGAGGATTGATTATAAAAAAACGTTTGACATGTGTCGTGGAAATTTCCTCTATTTACCAAATCATGGGAGCAAACCACACACACAAGTCAGAGTTAGTTATAAAAGTCCATCTTTAATCATATAAGCTCTATAGCATTTTGACTTTCAACAGTTCAGTATCTCTAATGAAAAGTTGAGAGTCCCCCCACAATGGCAAAATGGGATCCTTTATAGCAAAGATCACACATAGTCAGACAGCATAGACATAATTCATCGTTCAGCTTTGTCTCCTTTCCCAAACCCCAGAACCATAAACCAATCATCCATATCAACAGGCATATATCAAATTGTCATTTAGATACAACCCACTCTAAATACAAACTCCTGGACAAACTCACAGAGAGGAGAATGAGGCTATAGGTTAAGATAGAAACAACATTAGAGGGAGCATAGAATGATTCCAGACACTGCCACCCTCCTTTCCCCACTGGGAAAGGTAGGGAGTAAAAGATATGTTTACACATGATGACACTTTGACCTCTCCCTTCTCAGTGGCCCATGCAACTTAGTCTTGACATAGAACAGATAACTGCAACCTCGGCACAGTATTATACAAAAATACCATTCTGATGAGAATTAACTTACACACATTTGATGAATATAAAACATCTTACATATGTTACCAACAAATTCTGAATCTTCCACGACACATGTTTCTATGAACTTTACGGATACTATTTGGAATTTTCGTCTGCCCGTCATGACCTGCACGAGCCTGTGGATTTCTGAACAAAAGGCGCCAACCAAATGGAGGTTTTTGAATATAAAAATAATCTTTATCGAACAAAAGGAACATTTATTGTGTAACTGGGAGTCTCATGAGTGCAAACATCCGAAGATAATCAAAGGTAAGCGATTAATTTGATTGCTTTTCTGACTTTCGTGACAATCTACTTTGCTGCCAGCTGTTTAATGTTTTGTCTGCTGAGAGAGAGGTCCTAACATAAATGATTGGATAGCTTTTGCTGTAAAGATTTATTTGTAAAATCTGACACGCCAGGTGGATTAACAACAAGCTAAGCTGTGTTTTGCTTTATTGCACTTGTGATTTCATGAAAAGTAAATATTTTTTGTAATTTAATTTGGATGTGGCGCTCTGCAATTCAGCAGATGTTGACAAATGATCCTGCTAACGGGATGGGTGCGCAAAGATCAGCGGTACAGATCAGGGTTGGGTTATAAAAAACATCCCACGGAGCACCTTTTTAAATCCATGATTAAAAAATGGAAAGAATATGGCACAAACCTGCCAAGAGAGGGCCACCCACCAAAACTCACAGACCAGGCAAGGAGGGCATTAATCAGAGAGGCAACAAAGAGACCCTGAAGGAGCTGCAAAGTTTCACAGCGGAGATGGGAGTATCTGTCCATAGGACCACTTTAAGCCACACACTCCACAGAGCTGGGCTTTACAGAATAGTGGGCTAGAAAAAAAGCTATTTCTTAAAGAAAAAAATAAGCAAACATGTTTTGTGTTTGCCAAAAGGCATGTGGGAGACATATGGAAAAAGGTACTCTGGTCCGATGAGACTAAAATGTAGCTTTTTGGCCATCAAGGAAAACGCGCAAATCTGGCGCAAACCCAACACCTCTCATCACCCCGAGAACAACATCCCATGGTGTTAGCATCATGCTGTGGGGATGTTTTTCATTGGCAGGGACTGGGAAACTGGTCAGAATTGAAGGAATGATTGATGGCCTTAAATACAGGGAAATTCTTGAGGGAAACCTGTCTTCCAGAGATTTGAGACTGGGACGGAGGTTCACCTTCCAACAGGACAATGACCCTAAGCAGACTGCTAAAGCAAGGGGAAACATTTAAATGTCTTGGAATGGCCTAGCCAAAGCCCAGACATCAATCCAATTGGGAATCTGTGGTATAACTTAAAGATTGCTGCGGAACCCATCCAACGAAGGAGCTGCAGCAGTTTTGCCTTGAAGAATGGGCAATAATCCAAGTTGCTAGATGTGCCAAGCTTATAGAGACATACCCCAAGAGACTTGCAGCTGTAATTGCTGCAAAAGGTGGCTCTACAAAGTATTGACTTTGCGGAGGGTGAATAGTTATGCACGCTCAAGTTGTTTTTTTGTCTTGTTTGTTTCACAAGAAAAAATATTTTGCATCTTCGAAGTGTTAGGCATGTTGTGTAAATCAAATGATACAAACCCCCCAAAAATCCATTTTAATTCCAGGTTGTAAAGGAACAAAATTGGAAAAATGCCAAAATGGGTGAATACTTTCGCAAGCCACTGTACCTGAGAGGGGAATGTGGACAGGACTGAAGTGTATGCGTATGTGTTTCTGTGTGTTTGTTTCTCTTTCTGTATGTGTGTGTGTGTTTTTCTCTCTCTCTCTCTCTCTCTGTTTTTCTGTGTGGATGGCATAGAGAGGTTTGAAGAAGTAGTAGGTGAACAGTTGGATACAGATTGGGAGCGACCCCCTTCACTTTTATATCTCCATGGCAACAGGAGGCCAAATTCCAGCACGGCAAGTGCAGGAACATTCTTGCTGGCCCAGGGTTATTTCAGGAAGGTCTCTATAAGAGAGGATTATTTTCAGAGACCTCTTACTCCATAGAAGATCTGAGATTAAACCTGTGTCTGAGGGTGGATGTCTGTTTGTTCACTTTTAATTAAAACCGGGTTAGTGTCAGTATATCAATATTCATTTCCAACGACCAGTGATCATACCTTATGCAGTAAACCTAAACTCGGCTGAGTTTGCTCCATATTTCTTAATTATCTAGAGGGAAAAAATCCCCTTGACAATTATGTAAGCACAACAGTGGTCACAGCAACTGATTTGTATCTATACTCTGCACTTATGGATTTGAAGTGGTGGGAGAAAATCGTTAACTGATTGCTCTAAATTGCTTCTTGCCTGGTCTGTAAATCTCCAGTTGAACTGTGTACACAGCGAAGTCAGTAGGGTTATTGAGCATGTTATCTATTTGTGGATATGGCCTACCTAGAACAGCACCAATCAATCACATCCATAGAGCTCACCAGCTTTTAGTCCTAAAAACAGGAAATGAGTTACCTCTGGTTCGTTCAGTCATCCCTAATAGGGTTTTGGCATAAGTGCTGAAATTAAGGTCTGAGGTTAACACAGGCTTAGGAGATCTTATGTGTTTTGTTCTATGAGATAATATCAGTCAGTTAATGACCTTTATGAATTCGGAAGCCTTTATGTGCTTTTTTAATTACATAAATGCTTCAAAATTCACATAGTGATGTTAGCTGATGAAGATTCTCATAGAACAAAGTGTACAAGATATCCTAAGCCTGTGTTTACAACAGACCTTATTTTCGGTGGTTATCCAAAAAACGTCCAAAAACACCATTCATTTTCCCATAGGCTTCGACCAACGAGCCATGGCGGAGTTAGTGCCTACAAAAAGACACCATTACTATTGCTCTCTATACTGCACCTTTCCACTGGGAGACCAGCCTGAGCTAGCCAGTCGCAGGATGATATATAGCATGGTGGTTCTTTCAGGAGCCAATTAGAAAGATGCATGTCCTGATAATTTTGTGCAATAGCCAATCAGTATGGTCTGTTGGTTTTCTACAAGAGCCAACCTGAGGATAATACTGTATATAGTTTGGTGGTTTTCTACATGAGTCAATCGAAGGGAAGATATATAGCATGCTTTTCTACAACAGCCCTGTGTGTGTATTGATGGAGGAATGCATGACTGCCTTTGCAGCTCCTGAAGGACTTGTTGTACAAGGCAACATCAGAAACATAGTATAACCTCACATTAACCCCTTTGTTGACACCAACCTACCCATGACTAACTAATTTGTACTGGCACCCATTGACTTTGACAAACTGTGTATCTATGTCCTCAAGGCTACATCATCCGCTACATTAGTCACAGACATGGGTCAAAACACAGTATCTACATGTATATGGGGAAAAACGCCGTATCTACATGTATATGGGGAAAAACGCCGTATCTACATGTATATGGGGAAAAACGCCGTATCTACATATGGGGAAAAACGCCGTATCTACATGTATATGGGGAAAAACGCCGTATCTACATGTATATGGGGAAAAACGCCGTATCTACATGTATATGGGGAAAAACGCCGTATCTACATGTATATGGGGAAAAACGCCGTATCTACATGTATATGGGGAAAAACGCCGTATCTACATGTATATGGGGCAAAACGCCGTATCTACATGTATATGGGTCAACATATACAGCTGCAACAAGATGTTCTCATACTGACAGAATGGTCCACCAGTTGTCTCATGTTATAATGTCAGAGGATGCTGTCTAGAGCAGGTCATTGACCTCTGCTACTGTGTAGCTGATGACTATCACACACCCACATCTCTTCCCAGAGAAATAGGACACATTCAGGAGCTGAGAGAAGCAGGCATCCGTTAATAAGATATGTCAGATGACTTGTGAGCAGATGCTGCTTTATTATCAGTTATTAACACTTGCCATTCACATATGTTAAATATGACCGAGTCACCATGGAAACGGTGGGTGAGCAACCAGTTGGATGGGAAATGGAAAAGTAGGTTGTAAGTGTGATTTGTGCTAAATCTGGAGGGCTTTTTATTGTTTTTAGTCAGAAACACAGTTACCAGTGTTCAGTTTGTTTCAGATAAAAGCGAGTATGTTATGCAAGCGCATTGTGGTATTGTATAATATTCAACTACAATGTCCGAGAAGAGAAGTAACTGTAGGAGGATATCAGTGTGGGTGTTGGGCTGTAGTAGGTGCATGTACGGCATTACGACTATGTTCCTCCATTCACTTCATCGCTGTATATTTTCTCCGCGCCTGAGTGCCATTTGTGTGTGTGTGTGTGTGCATGTGCCTGCATGCATGTGTGTGTGTGTGTCACAGGAGACAGCGAGGAAGGCTTTCCTCCGTAATAAGGTTCACTGTCTCGCTCTGCTGAGCTTTGATTGTTGCACTGTTTTGTTCCCGCTTAAGGAGTACCGGCTCAGGATTTAGATGATGTAATTTGTTGGACTAACACACAGAATGGAAAGTGCCACTGTCATTTGCATTAGCTCCACATTCCTCTCCTGGTTTCTGCCAGTACATAGATGCATTTGCATTAGCTCCACATTCCTCTCCTGGTTTCTGCCAGTACATAGATGCATTTGCATTAGCTCCACATTCCTCTCCTGGTTTCTGCCAGTACATAGATGCATTTGCATTAGCTCCACATTCCTCTCCTGGTTTCTGCCAGTACATAGATGCATTTGCATTAGCTCCACATTCCTCTCCTGGTTTCTGCCAGTACATAGATGCATTTGCATTAGCTCCACATTCCTCTCCTGGTTTCTGCCAGTACATAGATGCATTTGCATTAGCTCCACATTCCTCTCCTGGTTTCTGCCAGTACATAGATGCATTTGAAGCTTTTCTATTAGGCCCATGTCTTGTTGTATAAGTTGAGTGTTTTATATCACAACTTTGTTGCCTATCCATAGACAATAGTAATAGTGGTGCTATAACCAACCAAGACGATGCAGATGTCTCTGACACCTTTTGTGGAATGCTCAGTGACACTAGGTAGGACAGTTCCATTATCGGGTTCTGTGATTTGATCTTGTTGCTAAAGCCAGTCCCCCACTGGCTACTTGTGACCAGTCATCCTGATTGTGATGTGGAAAGACTGCCAATGGCTGGACAGGGCCGACAGCCTATCAACAGGACTCTCAGCACTGGCCAACCATAGTCACACCTTTTGGAGGGCAGGGGAGAGATGTCTCTTGTCATCCAGTTGAATGGTGCTCCGGCCTAGACTTTTCAGAAGAGACCAGTGGCGGATGAGCTGGGATGCTATGTAGCGATGGGGGGTTTGAAATCATTTCCGTATGTGATTAGTATCATGAATTTTTGTTGGATATCTGGATATTCAAAATACGTATTTTTTTAAATAAAAAAATAAATAAAATATGGACATTTTTAACCTGAGCACACTGCTACGGCGAGGGAGAGAGGCTGGTGCTGTATTGCTGCAGCTGCGGAGGGGGCGGGATGTGTGAGATGGGAGCGAGCAGACGGAGGGAGAGAGAGCGAGACGCCAAGGCAACTCGGCTACAGCCAAGACTAGCTAACTTGTAGCAGCCACAATGTTATCATCCCATATAACAGTACCTGTCTTGACTGGAGTAGCCTAGAGAAGGTAGCTAAGCTAGCCAGCTATAGCTAGCTAGGCTTATTGAGGCCACATGCTGCACTGAACTCCCACTCCACTTGCTACACTTTGAGCCTCTTTGCTGCTTTGATTGGCCAACATAAAAAGCAAGCTACACACGAAGGCTACCGGTCAGCTATTGAAAAGGTTGTTTTATTAAATTAATAATTTGAAATTTCATGGTATATCTTTGTATGTAACAATGTCATGTTGATATTTTAATTTAGAATAAGTGGTTTTGCCTCCCGAGTGACGCAGTGGTCTAAGGCAGCGCATTGCAATTTTTGAGTCATCACTACAGACCTGGGTTCGATCCCAGGCTCTGTCGCAGCTGGCCGCGACTGGGAGACCCATGAGGCGGTGCACAATTGGCCCAGCATCGTCCGGGTTAGGAAGGGTTTGGCCGGGATGTCCTTGTCCCATCGCGCTCTAGTGACTCCTTGTGGTGGGCCGGGCGCTTGCTTGCTGACTTAGGTCGCCAGTTGTACAGTGTTTCCTCCGACACATTGGTATGGCTGGTTTCTGGGTTAAGCGAGCTGTGTCAAGAAGCAGTGTGGCTTGGCAGGGTCGTGTTTCTTAGGACGCATGACTCTTGACCTTCACCTCTCCGGAGTCCGTACGGGAGTTAGTCTTGTCCCATCACTGCAACTATCAATTGGTTACCCTTTTCAGTGTTAAAATAGGCCTATAAAAAATGAATTCTCAACCAAGTATTCGAGTACTAACGTTTGTTTGGATATTGAAATAACCTCTCACATCCCTAGTGCCATGAGACTGCAGTAAATGGCTGGTATGAATATCAACATGACAGTTTATAGTGTAGCCACTAGCTAAGTCACACTTTTATTAATTGTATTCATTAATATTATTTAATAATGATCCTCATCTTCCTTGTGCTGACAGCACTGAGCAGCCATGTGCATGATGGAACATCAAGGCCAGTTAGAGCCAATTCAGAATTTTATTTGAAGGGAATGACACTTTTCATTCACGGTTGGTTGGTTCTCACATATCATTATATTACTCCAGTCATTCATTTGAAGAATCATCTCAGTTTGAGTTGAGAAAGCAATATAAACCATCCTATAGTTTATCTCTGTCATTAGCCAGATGATAACACTGAATCCAAAGAGGGACCAGAGAGGGTTGACAGAGATCATTCCATTGGTAAGAGTACATTTTTCATTCTAGTCAGAAGACTGCTGTCAACACTTGCTTTTAAATACTTAAGCACAACATTTGATGTCCCTATATTTATGTATGTATGCAGTCTCTCTGGTTAAAAGCATCTGCCTACTGCCTAATTATTAAAATATATTGCATGCCCAACAGACTCCACAGCTCTTCTGGCATGGTCTGGATTGATATATAGACTGGACTATAGGTGGAAAGCTAACTATAGACTTATGGCTGTACTGTGGCTCAATTGATTAACCATGTCTCTGCTCATCTCTCTGCTCCCAATGGGACGACAGTGGGACCACCAAAGGCTTACAACAGCCCACAGACACAACCTTCAGTTACAGATAATTCTCTGCATCTCTCTCCCTCTTGCTTTACTAGTTAACACAGCCACAAAGTCTTAAACCTTGCCTATTTCGATTTAAATACAAATACAAAAACCTTATGACTAACCTTAAATTAAGACCAAAAATGTTTTCAGACAATTTGGACTTTGGCTGTGATATCTTGTGGAGACCCTGGTCTCCTCTGTCAATATAAACACACAGGGAGGTTGTTCCCTCCATGTTTGCGACACACTATCAGTAAGGCTGTTGACAGTCGCTCTGCTTAGCAATTTTCTGATGTTTAGTCTCCCGTAATTGGTGACATTTTTTGTGATATCATATCGCTATTTTATTACAATCTGACTGATGCTATTGGCCCTATTTGTGTAATAACATCCCACTTGTGATGAACATGAATTAATATTGTATTGTGCTCTCAATGTCAGGTGTCGGTGGATATTACACTGAGGTTGGTTTGATGAATGGAGGGTGGGTGGGTTAATGGGGCTGGTGAGGTGAAGTGCTTCAGAATCCAAATACATTCTAGCACTCCATTACACTCCCAGAATGTACTGAATGACTAAACCAGTGGTTTGACAAGCAATGCCTTCTTGCAGGGTTGAGAGATGAGAAGTACTGGTGTTAGCTCATGTTCTCTTGGCCTGTTGGTGATTGGAGGTAATGGGAGTTGGAATTCCTCCGTTAATGTCCTCAGTCAGAATGATAGTGTACTGTATTGAATGTCCTGTACTCTTGGCTTGGGGCTGCCCTAGCACCTCTGACTCTATATCAAACCAAAGTTGATTGGTCGCGTACACAGATTTTCAGATGTTATCGCAGGTGCAGCAAAATGCTTATGTTTCTAGCTCCAACAGTGCAGTAATATCTAGTAATACAATAACAATACACACATAATCCAAAATATAAAAAATATCAGAATGAGCAATGTCAGAATATAAGTGTGTCATGACTGTCTTGATCAGGTCAGGTTACAGGAGACCACAACCCTACAGATTCTCTCAACCCCAACAGAGGAGGAGAGATCTAAGGGTCTGAAGACGTGGGGGTTTTATGGCCCCCACTCCCCTGGTAAATCTCAGGCCACAGACAAATTCCTTTGTCCTGTCACTATGAAGAACCCGCCTCAGAACATTAAATATGAAATAAGGGGACTTTGGAACAATGGTTTCCGTCAGCCACAATGGTGGTCATGACGATAGATGGAATATGAAAATGTATATCATTTTTGTTCTGTTATTAAAGGTTAATAGATGTTATTACAAAAACATTGTAATGTGAAGGGTTTTCCTAGTATATGTTTGATGTTTATACATTGTACGTTGTATGGAAAATATCCAAATCAAAAATAATGTTTTGGGGAAGATGAAATGTTAAGTTAGTTGTCTAAAATGGGATTTGAGAAAAATCTAGCCCGTGCCTCATTAACTTGGTACGCCCAGAGAATTGCCCTAAAGACAGGCTACGCCCACTTCTGACCCAAGGGTATAAAACCTGTGAGTATAGAATTTACAACAGGACTACGTGACCCCAGCTGCAGCAAGGTCTAAAAAGTTTGAGGACAAAGAAATCCTTTTCTACCCAAGCTACGGATGAGTAGCTGTGTCTAAGCGGGTGAATTCAAGTCGAAACCACCTTGCCTCCATCTCCCATCGAACCGTGGTATCTAAAGGGTTTTATTCCTATGCTGTGAGCTCTGAGCTACAGAGCTGTCTGTCCTCAGAAGACCCCTTCCAGAGAAAGGGGTGAGGGAACAGACTCCTAAGCCAAAAAGGACACTCACACCGGGAGGACGAGCAGGGAGGTGCACAGGAGAAGTGCGTCATCGAACAGCGGAACGGTCCACGCAGAGAATCCCCGGAGATCACCCCCCACGTAATTACATCATTATATTCTGACCCATAAGAGCAGCAGTTTGGGGCAAGGCTAGGGTTAGAATAGCATAGCTGACAAATTCACCCAAATGTATATTTCTCTTGTGTACTTCTTTTTTCTCTCTCTCTTTTGAAATTCCCATTGTGGGTAACACGCGCCATAGTGTGTTGGCCCATTATACTAAGTTCTAATCAATAGCCTATAATGTGTTTTGTCTATGTTATAATTTATCATTTTAGCTTTTTAGTAAATAAATATTCAACTAAGATTGGTGTGGTACGAATTCATTAGTGAGACCCAGGTCCGTGCAGATTCACGGGCTATACGATGTTCAGAACGAGATTGTTAGAGGCAACTGGTTAATTAGCGGCTGTTGTAAAATCGATATTCTGATATTCTTTGAGTTAATTTGGGAAATAGAAACTCAATAAAAGCTAGTTTTTCCATGGTGCCCCAGGTTAATGAGTTAATAATTGCTTGATTCAATTAATCATGTAATTACAAACTTGTAATCATTCGATGATCAACAGTCGTAACATTAACTAATACAACGTCACGACAAGTGTGTGTGTATATAAATACAGTTGAAGTCAGAAGTTTACATACACCTTAGCCAAATACATTTAAACTGTTTTTCACAATTCCTGACATTTAATCCTAGTAAAAATGTGTCTTATGTCAGTTAGGATCTGCACTTTATTTTAAGAATGTGAAATGTCAGATTAATAGTAGAGAATTATTTATTGCAGCTTTTATTTCTTTCATCACATTCCCAGTGGGTCAGAAGTTTACATGCACTCAATTAGTATTGGTAGCATTGCCTTTAAATTGTTTAACTTGGGTCAAACGTTTCAGGTAGCCTTCCACATGCTTCCCACAATAAGTTGGGTGAATTTTGACCCATTCCTCCTGACAGAGCTGGTGTAACCGAGTCCGGTTTGTAGGCCTCCTTGCTCGCACAAGCTTTTACAGTTCTGCCCACACATTTTCTATGGGATTGAGGTCAGGGCTTTGTGATGGCCACTCCAATGCCTTGACTTGGTTGTCCTTAAGCCATTTTGCCACAACTTTGGAAGTATGCTCTGTAAATATCCCACCTAATCTGCCTACCTCATCGCCATACTGTTTTTATTTACTTTTCTGCTCTTTTGCACACCAGTATCTCTACTTGCACATTATCATCTGCTCATTTATCACTCCAGTGTTAATCTGCTAAATTGTAATTATTCTCTCCTATGGCCTATTTATTGCCTACCTCATGCCGTTTGCACACACTTTATATAGACTTTATTTTTTTCTACTGTGTCATTGACTTGTTTATTGCGCTATTGGCTTGTTTATTCCATGTGTAATTCTGTGTTGTTGTCTGTGTCACACTGCTTTGCTTTATCTTGGCCAGGTCACAGTTGTAAATGAGAACTTGTTCTCAACTAGACTACCTGGTTAAATAAATGTGAAATATATATATAAATGCTTGGGTTCATTGTCCATTTGGAAGACCCCATTTGCGACCAAGCTTTAACTTCCTGACTGATGTCTTGAGATGTTGCTTCAATATATCCACATAATTTTTCTGCCTCATGATGCCATATATTTTGTGAAGTGCACCAGTCCCTCCTGCAACAAATCACCCCGACAACATGATGCTGCCACCCCCGTGCTTCACGGTTGGGATGGTGTTCTTCGGCTTGCAACCCTCCCCCTTTTCCTCCAAACATAACGATGGTCATTATGGCCGACCGGTTCTATCAGAGCATAGGACATTTCCCCAAAAAGTACAATCTTTGTCCCCATGTGCAGTTGCAAACCGTAGTCAGTTTTTTATGGCGATTTTGGAGCAGTGGCTTCTTCGTTGCTGAGCAGCTTATGTCGATATAGGACTTGTTTTACTGTGGAGAAAGATACTTTTGTACCGGTTTCCTCCAGCATCTTCACAAGGTCTTTTGCTTTTGTTCTGGGATTGATTTGCACTTTTCACACCAAAGTACGTTCATCTCTAGGAGACAGAACGCGTCTCCTTCCTGAGAGGTATGACGGCTGCGTGGTCCCATGGTGTTTATACTTCCGTACTACTGTTTGTACAGATATCTTCAGGTGTTTGAAAATTGCTCCCAAGGATAAACCAGACTTTTGGAGGTCTACAAATATTTTTCTGAGGTCTTGGCTGATTTTCCTATGATGTCAAGCAAAGAGGCACTGAGTTTGAAGGTAGGCCTTGAAATACATTCACAGGCTAATTGACATCAGTTGGAGGTGTACCTATCAGAAGCTTCTAAAGCCATGACATCATTTCTGGAATTTTCCAAGCTGTTTAGAGGCACAGCCAACTTAGTGTATGTAAACTTCTGACCCACTGGAATTGTGATACAGTGAACTATAAGTGAAATAATCTGTCTGTAAACAATTGTTGGAAGAATTACTTATGTCATGCACAAAGTAGATGTCCTAACCGACTTGCCAAAACTATAGTTTGTTTAACAAGACATTTGTGAAGTGAAAATGAGTTTTAATGACTCCAACCTAAGTGTATGTACACTTCAACTGTAGATATAAATGGTGTATATGGACACTATATGAATAGAAAAGGTGTGTATGTAAACATGATTAAAGTGACCAGTGTTCAATGTCTCTATATACATGGGGCAGAGGTCTCTAAGGTGCAGGGCAGAGTACTGGGCGGTAGCCGGCTAGTGACAGTGTCTAAGGTGCAGTGCAGAGTACTGGGCGGTAGCCGGCTAGTGACAGTGTCTAAGGTGTCGGCAGAGTACCGAACGCTGGCCGGTTTGTGATGGCTGTTCAACAGTCTGATGGCCTGGAGATAGAAGCTGTTTTTCAGTCTCTCGGTCCCGGCTTTGATACACCTGTACTGCCTCCGTCTGGTACATGGTAACAGGGTGAACAGGCTGTGGCTCGGGTGGCTGAAGTCCTTGATGATTTTCTTTGACACCGGGTGCTGTACTGTAGATGTCCAGGCAGTGTGCTCCAGGTGATTCATTGGGCTGACCGCAACCACGCTCTGGAGAGCCATGCGGTTGCAGGCGGTGCAGTTGCCGTACCAGGCGGGGATGCAGCCCGACAATGCTCTCTATGGTGCATCTGTAGATGTTTGGGAGGGTCTTAGGGGCCATGCCTAATAATACAGCAGGCTACAGCCATATCAGATCTTAGGGCCTTGGGCCTGCTCTATGTATCCTCCACATCACTGACCCTTAGAGCCTCTCTCTCCCCACAGTCCTCCCGACCTGAGTGAGGGCCAGTGGAGCTGGGCCAGAGTGGATGTGATGGTGGCATTGTGGTGATTTTGTTGGATGGGAACACATATCACTCTCTGGGACTCTGATGATAGATCAGGCCATGTAAGGAAATGGTTCCAGCCTCCAGGCTCATTATGATGCCCCTCATCTTATGACCCCCCCCCCCCCCCCCCCCCCCCCATGGGTACACATTCTTGCATTCTTGTACCGCCTGTCCTTCCCTGCTGCTCCCTCCCTTAATCATCAGAGGAGTGCCAACAGTGGTAGACCCCCCCCCCCCCCCCCTCTCACTCCCCCTCTACCACCCCTTCAGGCTCCCCAAGACCCCCTGCTGGTGACATTCTGTGTATAATGTATCCAAATGGCAAGTGTGCATACATTATAAGCGAGGACCACAGGTTGAGTAGAAGCTTTAGTATGTTAGGAGACTCACACTTTGTAAAGATCAGCGGTTCCCTGAGGTTAAGTTTCGCCGTACAAACAAGCGCTCAGCATTCTCTCTTGCCTGCCATCTTATAAACATTGAAGGGAACAGAGGAGGCTTTAACAAGGTCCGTAATTGATCTTTAACAGGCCTTTTAACTGGGCTGTTTTTGTAGCATAATTCGATTATTTCAAGGTTATCTGCCTGGAAGTTAATTGTAATTAGCTCGTTGTTGCCAAGTATCGACTTCATTGGCTGTTGTGTGGGCAGTGGGCTGGCAGGTTGCTTGCCCTGCTGTCACACCCACCATCACTACCACCTCTCTCCCTATTATCAATGTAACGTGCAGTGAAGATCTATGGTCCTCTTCCCATTGCTCATTGGAGACAGCTCAGATACAAGGCATCTTTGGGGCAGTATACTGTAGTTTTCCTCCCCACAAGCCTTGTTCTCTCTGTGGCTTGACTGGCTTCCCACCACCTACATCCACATACCACATTCTAGCACACTGTAAATCCCAATGTTCTGTCAAAACTTTTGTGGAAATCCATTGAACACCTGTATCAGAGTAGTTACTTAAAGTGATTGTACAACCCGAGGAAGTCAAAGGTTTTACGTACATTGAACTTTAACACTAACAGATGTATTAACACTAACAGATGTATTAAGAAACTGTTAATGTTAGGTTGATTGGACTACTTACAATTTGTAACTCAATATTTTTTTGTTACATATGCATATCATAATATTTTCAAGCTGTTGCTACTTAAAAAAAGTTTTTATCCAAACTACAAAGAAAGTACAACTTGCACTTTTCACCAACTTCAATAGAGACCATTGCTGCTCCCATCTGTCTCTTGTACTTCTGTAAGACTTTTTAGTA
Source organism: Oncorhynchus kisutch (assembly GCF_002021735.2). Classification (NCBI taxonomy): domain Eukaryota; kingdom Metazoa; phylum Chordata; class Actinopteri; order Salmoniformes; family Salmonidae; genus Oncorhynchus; species Oncorhynchus kisutch. The sequence goes on from NC_034177.2 coordinate 20,682,717, forward strand.
GCTTCATAACTTGCAGCACTCATCTAGAATGTTGCCCAACCAACAGACCACTTTACCTACAACGGCATTCTCAGTAATGGTTCCAGAAACGTTTGACTTTTTACACGTGATTGTTTATCTACCTTAGTTGAATACACTGACTGAAGTTACTCTGGATGAAAGCGTCCCCTAAATGACCAAAATGGAAATGTAAAAATTAACAAAATGAAAGCATGCTGGGTATTATAATGAGCTCCCTAACACGACAAACTCTAACCAAACCAAAAAAACTAGTCAATTTCATATAAATGGAACTTAAAAATGTCTAGTTTACATCACTTACGTAAAAAAACATATTTAATCATTTAAAAAATTGTTGTACTTATTAAATAAATGTCAACAATGACTTAAATTATTATTTGCTTAAGCAGAGGTTAGTTATATTATATTACCTACAATTTTTTTTTTCTTGAACTCAAAACCAATCAAATGTTGTGAAAACTTAAAAATATTAGTATCTAATTGTCCTGACTGCTTTTGAGTTAGAACTACTTATAAAGTTAATGCTGAATAAACAATACATGTTTTAGTTATGTCAACAGTTTTATAATCAAGATTTTTAAACTTGCAGTGATAGTTGTGCTTACTTAAAAATGTATAATTTATCATAACTTAATAGTTGATTTGACTTCTCATTTAGTTTTGAGGCTGTAGCACATAAACATTTGAACTAATAGACTTTTCATTGACTTTGAGTTCAACTTACTAGAAGTATTTGAGGTAAAAATGCCTTAGGGCTTACAATGCAGCTGTCAAAGGTTGCGGCGCCTTGCCAGGATAGACACTTGGGTCCATGCCTTCTGTCATGACCCCCCCCCCCCCCCCCCCCCCAGTGCTCCACTCATTAATTGTACACAGGCCAGGCAGAGGTGGAGGCAGCCCTGCACCTGGTGTGTGTGTGTGTGTGTTAGGAAGGAAGAGTGTGGCAGGTGTTTGCGTCCGGATTGTGGATGTTTGTGTATGTATCTGTGCAAGCATAGTCCCATCCATCTCCTTTGGTGGCGCATGCCTCCAGGATGCCCCAACCAAGGCAAAGTGAGCCTCATGAAATATGAGGTAAATTAGATGATCCCAAAGTGATCAGTTGTTTTGTTTATGGGTTTTCAGTCCACTGCCCAAGACATTCTTCAGCAGCACTGTGTCCCATCTACTCTCCTGGACCAAACCCAGGAATTTCTCATGTGGCCCTTTATGTGCTATTGGACTGCAGAACAGAGCCATAAAGAAGGCCATTTCATACAGAGGAAGCAGCTCTCCAATTAGCCTCTCTGTTCTCCCACAGGCCCATAGATATTGTTCTGCAGAGAGGTGATTCGAAGTTGCTGAAATAATCAAAATGCAGACATTTACCCTCAGATTTTCTGAACCTTCTTTTGAATCTGGGAGTTTCTTGATGAAGAATAAGCAATTTGGACCAAGTAGACGTCTCACCTCTCAACACCTTTCTCTTTGTTGTCGTTCTGCTGGTGGATTTTGAAGTGTCTCGATGAAACAAATTTTCTGTGTGAATGACGTTGTCATAAAGTCTATGATACTATTGGCTTTGTTGCATTGAAATTGCCTTTCATGTTATGATTGCATTTGAAATGAGATTGTGACAGTGCTTTCTCTGAGAATGACACCTTTAGTGGTCCGATGCAGACGTTTTCTTTCTCGATATCAAATCATTTCTGGGTAACAATCAAGTACCTTACTGTGATGGCTTTAAATTAAAATGGTAAGAAAATATATATTCTTAGCAAAGAGCAATTTCTTAAGCAAGAATTTAGTTAGGACTGTCTGGGGGTGGTCTGAGTGGGGAGGGGAATCTGAAACGGTCTTTCTTATTGGTCTATTAACTATATCATTTACCAGGCAGGCCAAAACTCCATCCCACCAAAACAGACTGACATTTCAGGAGGTATTTTCGAACAGCTCTTGCACTAAAAGGGCATTATCATAATTTTCACAATTACACAGTATTATTCTGACCACGTTGTGTGGAAATATTTATAAAACAAAAGGAAATCACATTTGACTGCACTGGAACTTAAACTTTGTGATTTGAAAAAGTGTTTCGATTCACACATTCACACAACCAGTCACATGATGTTTAAAATAAACAACCAACCCAAAAGATTTGTTTGAATGGAATACAAGCATGAGCCAACATTGACAGACAGTTTTGTTTTGAAAAAATTAGTCTATGTCGTCACTCACGGACCTACTGGAGAGAGACACTGTAGGACTCCGAATGAGCACATTAACCTGCTTCTCTAGAACAAACTGGCAGGGGACATGAGAATGTCACAGTAGAGTGAGAGAGACAGAGGGAGGGCGAGAGATATATAAAATATGCACCTCCATGATATAAAATAAATAAACCCAAGTAGACCAAAACAATTCAGGTACTGTATGTCCCTAGCACAATGGCAGTCTCTATTACCCCATTCAACAAACCCACTGATAAATATGCTTGAATGAATAACCATCTACCAAGGGGAGTATTCGACATGATTCATTCCACATCACTTCACTTCTCATAATCTTAGAGTTCAAGAACCACCTTAAAACCAAAAATACACAATTTAGTTCTAAACAAACCAACCTGGAGGTATAATAAATCCAGGCAGGTCACCTGTGATACAAGTCCGTATCTGACGTCCATCCATGTCTGAGGAAGTCGGAAGATGACGTGGAACCGGCCACTAGGGGCAACAGTGAGCGCTGTTAGCTTCAAGTAGGTTTTGATTTTGCTGGGCAGTATGGACATGATGGTGGATGGGTGTAAGCATCTGCCTGTGATTCCAAAGGTTGCATGTTAGAATCCAGTGATAAGTTGTTTTTGATATTTTTGTTTTAAGTCAATCACAAACCTTAACCCTGACCTAAAACATTCAGAGTTAATGACTAAACTTAACCATAAATACTTAGAAATTTGGCATCTGGTACAACTTTGAGAAACATAGACGTTTGAGAAACATAGATGAACGTCTACTTCTGACATAAGACTGAGAGCTTGTAGAAAAAATGTCAATCATTGGATATAAGGAAGTGTATTTACTTGTAAATACTTACTTCCAAAAAGTTTATTTATTTGAGACCTTAAAATTATAAAGGCTGTATAAATGCTGTAGATTAACCTCTCTAGGGTACGTGGGACGCTAGCGTCCCATCTGGCCAACGTCCAGTGAGGTTGCAGAGCGCCAAATTCAATTACAGAAATTCTCATTATAAAAATTCAGAAAACAGAACATATTTTACATGGGTTTAAAGACTAACTTCTTGTTAAACCAACCACACTGTCATATTTATAAAATGCTTTTCGGCCAAAGCATAGCTAGCCCAGAACATAGCTAGCCCAGAACATAGCTAGCCCAGAACATAGCCCAGTTGACAAATTATTACAGCAGCAAGCAGAAGCGTTACAAAACTCAGAAATAGAGAGAAAATTAATCCCTTACCTTTTGATGATCTTCATATGGTGGCAATCAGAAGACATTCATTCATTTTTTAGCCTAAATGATCTATAATATTTCAACCGGACAATAACGTCGTCAATATAAAAGGTAAACAAGAAATGCACATGCGCCTGAAAAAGCTCTTCGACACGTTAGGGTCCACTCGTTCAGACTGGTCTTACTCCCTCATTTATAAGAATACAAGCCTGAAACGATTTCTAAAGACTGTTTACAGCTAGTGGAAGGCATAGGAACTGCAAATGGAGTCCTAAGTCAATGGATACTGTAATGGCATTGAATAGAAAACTATAAAAACAAAACTACTTCCTGAATGGATTTTTCTCAGATTTTCGCCTGCTAAATCAGTTCTGTTATACTCAGACACTATTTTAACAGTTTTGGAAACTTTAGAGTTCTCTATCCAAATCTACCAGTTATATGCATATCATATCTTCTGGCCCTGAGTAGCAAGGCCATGTCATTTGGGCATGCTTTTCATCCAAAATTCCGAATGCTGCCCCCTACCCTAGAGGTTAATGATACCTTATCTATTTCATAGACAACTAACTGGTGTGCCAAGAAACACATTTTGTGTTTGCAAATACCTTGAATACTTTTAACAAAAATGCAAATGCAGTCAACTTTCACACTCGTTGTGTGACTGTATATTTTAACCATTATTTTCTGTAGTATCCTTAAAGGCTTCTTAGAGTTATGACTCATGAGACTTAAGTACGGTTTAGTATTGAATTGTAACTTAGAATTACATTCTCCAATGCACATGGCTTAAGCACCTGAAGCTTTCTTAATCATAGTTATATAGGCAGACATAGGAAATAGCTACGGATAGCGGGAAGCAAAATCCCGCCTTGACTCAATACTGCCATCTATTGGTAACCATAAATATATGATAAAGCAAAGCAGTTCGACACATACAACAACAGAGTTACATATGGAATAAACAAACAGTCAATAATACAGTAGAACAAGTCTATATACAGTGTGTGCAAATGAGGTAAGATAAGGGAGGTAAGGCAATAAATTGGCCATGGTGGGGAAGTAATGAATTGCTATATTGTAAACACTGGAATGGTAATGTGCAGAAGATGAATGTGCAAGTAGAGATACTGGGGTGCAAGATAAATAAATACAGTATGGGGATGAGGTAGTTGGATGGGCTATTTACAGATGTGCTATGTACAGGTGCAGTGATCTGTGAGCTGCTCTGACGGCTGGTGCTTAAAGCTAGTGAGGGAGATATGTGTCTCCAGCTTCAGTGATTTTTTTGCAGTTCGTTCCAGTCATTGGCAGCAGAGAAATGGAAGGAAAGGCGGCCAAAGGAGGAATTGGCTTTGGGGGTGACCAGTGAGATAAACCTGCTGGAGTGCGTGTTACGGGCTGCTGCTATGGTGACCAGTGAGCTGAGATAAGGCGGGGATTTACCTAGCAGGCGGGGATTTACCTAAGACTTGTAGATGACCTGGAGCCAGTGGATTTGGCGACGAGTGTGAAGCGAGGGCCAGCCAATGAGAGCATACAGGTCGCAGTGGTGGATTGTATATGGGGCTTTGGTGAAAAAATGGATGGCACTGTGATAGACTGCATCCAATTTGTTGAGTAGAGTGTTGGAGGCTATTTTGTAAATTACATCGCCGAAGTCGAGGATCGGTAGGATGGTCAGTTTTACAAGGGTAAGTGCATGAGTGAAGGATGCTTTGTTGCGAAATAGGAAGCCGGTTCTACGTTTAATTTTGGAAGGAGAGTTCAGTCTAACCAGACACCTAGGTATTTGTTGTTGTCCACATATTCTAAGTCAGAACCGTCCAGAGTAGTGATGCTGGATGGGCGGGCAGGTGCGGGTAGCGATCAGTTGAAGAGTATGCATTTAGTTTTACTTGCATTTAAGAGCAGTTGGAGGCAACGGAAGGAGAGTTGTATGTCTTTGAAGCTCGTCTGGAGGTTCGTTAACAGTGTCCAAAGAAGGGCCAGAAGTATACAGAATGGTGCCGTCTGCGTAGAGGTGGATCAGAGAATCACCAGCAGCAAGAGCGACATCATTGATGTAATAATGTACTGAGGAATACATTATTAAAACCATCGATTTGTACAACACAATCATTGAGTCTAAAGCGCTATGTACTTAAATGACTTTACAAGCCTTGGCTTGGCTCCAGAATTGTTTACCTTCTAACAGCGGTATTCCAACATTTCACAAAAGTATACTGAAAAAATGAATTTTCTTTGGTAAGTACCCCATTTGTACTTTTTAAAGTAGAGTCCTTCCAAAATATTTAGTGAACTGTTTCCTTGTGTAAGTTATTTACCAAATATATACAGTTGAAGTCGGAAGTTTACATACGATCTTTGTCCCCATGTGCAGTTGCAAACTGTAGTCTGGCTTTTTTATGGCGGTTTTGGAGCAGTGGTGTCTTCCTTGCTGAGATGCCTTTCAGGTTATGTCGATATAGGACTCGTTTTTACTGTGGATATAGATACTTTTGTACCTGTTTCCTCCAGCATCTTCACAAGGTCCTTTGCTGATATTCTAGGATTGATTTGCACTTTTCACCAAAGCTTGTTCATCTCTAGGAGACAGAATGCGTCTCCTTCCTGAGCTGTATGACGGCTGCGTGGTCCCATGGTGTTTATACTTGTGTACTATTGTTTGTACAGATGAACGTGGTACCTTCAGGTTTTTGGAAAATGCTCCCAAGGATGAACCAGACTTGTGGAGGTCTACAATTTTTTTATGAGGTCTTGGCTGATTTCTTTTGATTTTCCTATGATGTCAAGCAAAGAGGCACTGAGTTTGAAGGTAGGCCTTGAAATACATCCACAGGTACACCTCCAATTGACTCAAAGGATGTCAATTAGCCTATCAGAAGCTTCTAAAGCCATGACATAATTTCTGTAATTTTCCAAGCTGTTTAAAGGCACAGTCAAGTCAGTGTATGTACACCTCTGACCCACTGGAATTGTGATACAGTGAATTATAAGTGAAATAATGTGCCTGTAAACAATTGTTAAAAAATTACTTGTGTCATGCACAAAGTAGATCTCCTAACTGACTTGCAAAAACTATAGTTAGTTAACAAGAAATTCGTGGAGTGATTGAAAAACGGGTTTTAATGACTCAAACCTAAGTGTATGTAAACTAGTTTTAATGACTCAAACCTAAGTGTATGTAAACTAGTTTTAATGACTCAAACCTAAGTGTATGTAAACTTCCGACTTCAACTGTATGTGTATTATGAACCATACCATCAACGCTCCGGCCAAAAGTTCTGAGGTTAGTAATTACTAACTAAACTCCCAAAGTTTATTTCCAAAACGGTATCTGATAGACAAAGATTCTTTAAGTCATTTGTTTTTTTAATAAACAGTTTGGCTCCCAACAAGTGTGTGGCTCCTTGGGAGCCCAAGTGTGTCTCCCAACAAAAAGGTTTTAACAATAATATAACAAACAACTTTTGTTCACAGGGATGCCACAACTCCCTTTTACTTTCTCCTTATTGGAAGGCATATAAGGTCCTCTCCAAATACACCATCGAGAGCGTCCTGACCAGTTGCATCACGGCATGGTACGGAAATTGATCCGTCCACGACCTCAAGGTCTTCTAGTGGGTGCTGAAGACAGTTCAGTACATCACTGAGGCCATGTTCCCACCGATGAAGGACATCTACTTGAAACGGTGACAGAGGAAGGCCCGCAGCATCATCAAGAACCCCACTCACCCCAGCCACAAGCTGTACACTCCCTTAACGTCGGGCATACGGTTTTGGAGCATGAAGTCTGATACCAACAGGCTCAGAGACAGTTTCTATCTACAAGCCATCAGACGGACTGACCACCTGCGTTGAGACTCCGCACCTTAACACACATGCACTGTCACACTTTCTCTCTCTCTCACACACACACACACACACACACACACAGTTTTTTACAACTAACCTTATTGGGACACACAATTCAGTCCCATTCAAAATCCTATTTACCCTAACCCTAAACAACATAACCCTAGCTTCTAACCCCAACCTTAAAACTAACCCTAGCTCCTAACCTTAACACAAATTCTAACCTTAACCCTAAACTCCCTAAAAATAGCATTTGACCTTCTCGGGACCAACAAAATGTCCCCAGTTGGTCAAATGTTTTTGTTAACTATTCTTGTGCGGACCTCTGGTCACCACAAATATAGGAACACACACATCACAACTGCTGTACCATTTACAGTACTATTGCTATTGCTGCACAATTTAAACACTTGTCCCCAAATCCCTCCTTCCCTGATGCATATGTAAATATTGGACTATAAATTGAGCATTCCTGTGTTATATTTAGGCTATATTTATTCTATTCTACTGAGCCATATGCTTAATGTTCGGATTCTTATATTTTATTATTTCTAATTGTTGCATTGTGGAGAAGGAACCTGCAAGGAAGCATTTTGTTGGACGTTGTATACCATCTGTTTCCTGTACATATGACTAATAAAACTTGAAGCAGTTTATGTATTTTAGTCTTACTCTAGTTTTGCTCTATAAAATCTGTCAATGTGCCCTGAAGCAATTTGCTCCAAGTACGCTGTACTACTATGGCTGACCCTGTAAAATAACACATTTCACTGCACCTATCTGGTGTATGTGGTTATAAAACATTTGTTTATTGTCAATCTCTCCCTTCATTATTTAATTATATTTTTTATATACCCTACTGTTCAAAAGTTTGGGGTCACTTCGAAATGTCCTTGTTTTTGAAAGAAAAGCACACACACAGGCCAGCATCCCGGAGTTGCTTCTTTACTGTTGACTTTGAGACTGGTGTTTTGCGGGTACTATTTCATGAAGTTGCCAGTTGAGGACTTGTGAGGTGTCTGTTTCTCAAACTAGACACTCTAATGTACTTGCCCTCTTGCTCTGTTGTGCACTGGGGCCTCCCACTCCTTTTTCTATTCTGGTTAGGGCCAGTTTGCTCTGTTCTGTGAAGGGAGTAGTACACAGCGTTGTACGAGATTGAATAGCCTTCATTTCTCAGAACAAGAATAGACTGATGAGTTTCAGAAGAAAGTTATTTGTTTCTGGCCATTTTGAGCCTGTAATTGAACCCACAAATGCTGATGCTCCAGATACTCAACTAGTCTAAAGAAGGCCAGTTTTATTGCTTATTTAATCAGGACAACAGTTTTCAGCTGTGGTAACATAATTTAACGAACAAATAAGCCATTTAAAATGATAAACTTGGATTAGCTAACACAACGTGCCATTGAAACACAGGAGTGATGGTTGCTGATAATGGGTCTCTGTACGCCTATGTAGATATTTCATTGAAAAAATCTGCCGCTTCCAGCTACAATATTAATTTACAACATTAACAATGTCTACACTGTATTTCTGATCAATTTGATGTTATTTTAATGGAATTTTTTGTTGCTTTTCTTTCAAAAACAAGTGACCACAAACTTTTGAACGGTAGTGTGTGTAATGGACCCAAATGATCAAATAGATCAGCCATATACCAATGTTCACATCATTTGAACTACTCCTTACAGCTTTTGACTACTAAAAAGAATCAATCTGAACAAATGTATTTCACCCTGCAACACACACACTGTATATTTATTTTGCTATAGCAGTATCGAAAGGAGACCTGGGGTTGCTAATCCCTGGTCCCGGGGGGCTCTCACAATTGTGTGGTCAGTAAAACCGATTGGTTACGTTTCCACAAGGCCATCACCACAGAGGCAGATGCCACTCGAGTTTGCAAGATGTAGTTTTGCTCCTCCAATGTAGAAACTAAACACACAGCAGACTTGCCTTGCACTTGAGGAACACGTTTTCCCACTCTGTTGACCCCGTACCTACTAACCACGCTACGGAAAGTCCAGTGGTGTCTGATACCAGTATCACCTTTAACCAAGTAGTTGACTACAACAAAATCAAGATCATCTATTGACAGTACAACAAGGCTCCCACTGGGGAAAACTGGTTGAATCAACATTGTTTCCACGTCATTTCGACCTCCAAAATCTATTTGATGACGTTGACTCAATGTGGAAAAAGAATTAGATTTACAAAAAGTCATCAACTTAAGGGAATTTTTAATTTTTTTTCACCCAACTTTTAACCTAAATCCAATGACTTTGTGATTTTGTTGTTGTTGATTTCATGATACATTAATTTGTGACAACTCAACCAAACATAAATCAAAACTAGATGTTGAACTGCAATATGTGCCCAGTGGGCTCATTCACCGTATTCCAGTGGTTCGTTTTAATACCAAGGAAACAAACCTTAAACATGGCTGAAACCTTGAGTATTCCATCCTCATAGCCATCTGTAACAGTCATTTTCAGGTAAACAAAAAGGAAAGGAGTTGTTGATATCAATCAAAATAATTTTGCTTTAATTACAAGTTGCAACAGAAAAATGTCTAACGGGCGATCTCTGAGAAGGCCCTTTTTATATTAATCACACTGCACCAAATGTTCTGTAAACACCAGCCCGAGAGGCTTGTAGGAAGTCACAACATCAGCAGCTACAGAATCACAGCGTCACAGATACATTATCTGTGTGTCCTTGCCCCAGTCTGGTGTAAAACTTTAAACATCACATTCAACACTGGCAGACATTTGATAGTGGCAGTTAAAAAGGTCAAAGGTAGAAACATCAGTACTTAGTTACAACAGATAATTAGACTAACAAGTGACATGGTTAACTGGAGAGAAAGGGAGAGAAAATGCAGTGATAAGGATAAAGGGAGAGAGGGAGAAAGAGAGCTAGGGAGAGAGGGGGAGACGGATGGAAAAAGAGATCGCTCTATGCCTTATGGCATCACAACAAACCAAGCCTTCAGGCTTACAGACTCAGAACAACACAGGCCTAGTTTACTAATGTTTTTGTTTGTCAATGTAGAGAAGCCAGTCTTACCTAATCTAGCAACATCCTTGCATGTCATGTAATCCTCTTCACTCTTATTGCCATGGTTTTGCTTGACAAATATCCTCCCTCTAGGTTACCCACCACCATTAGGTCTGTCAGTGCACTGCTAAGCTTATAGTGCTGTTTTCTAAGTCTCTAGGGAAGAATCAAGTACAAAATGGAGGGTCCACTGTTACTGTAGCTCCGTAGGCTTAACTGATGCCCTGACTCTGATGTATTTCATAGGGCAGGTAGGTGAGAACATCTCATCCTTGGTGTCTCTGTGTGTCTCTGTGTATGAGAACACTGGTCAGAGGCGTAAGACAGGAAGCTGAGATGGTAGGATGCCACCGGGGATATGTCAGAGAGGTCAAGCGAAAAGATGGTATTCACTGGACAATCAGCTAGTGCTGCCTGCCCATCCCACAACAGGAGAGAGTGAACGGCTTGTTTACTGCGGCTGAGCAACCTCCAGGGTCAAAACCCCATGTTGTCCAACCTGAGCAGTGAGAGAAAAGAGGTGGTGTGACTGGGGTCGTTTAAGTTTCAGTCTTAAAGCACAGCTCAATAGATGGAAAGTTGACTACAGTGTAATTACACTGAACCAAAATATAAAAGCGACATGTACTGCTGGTCCCATGTTTCATGAGCTGAAATAAAAGATTTCAGAAATTTTCCATACGCACAAAAAACGTATTTCTCTCAAATGATGTGCACAAATGAGTTTACATCCCTGTTAGTGAGCATTTCTCCATTGCCAAGATAATCCATCCACCTGACAGGTGTGGCATATCAAGAAGCTGATTAAACAGCATGATCATTACACAGGTACATGTTCTGCTGGGGACAATAAAAGGACAATCTAAAATATGCATTTTTGTCACACAACACAATGTCACAGATGCCTCAGGTTCTGAGGGGCATGCAATTGGAATGTTGACTGCTGGAATGTCCACCAGGGCTGTTGCCAGACAATTAAATATTCTGAAACAAAGCTGAAAATGTCCCAGTTCTTCCTGACCTTCATACTCACCAGACATGTCACCCATTGAGTATGTTTGGGAAGCTCTGGATCGACGTGTACGACAGCATGTTCCAGTTTCTGCCAATATCCAGCAACTTCGCACAGCCATTGAAGAGGAGTGGGACAACATTTCAGGGGCCACAATCAACAACCTGATCAACTCTATGCGAAGGAGATGTCGCAGTGCATGAGGCAAATCGTGGTCCCACCAGATACTAACTGGGTTTCTGATCCACACCCCTACTTTTTTCCCCCAGATGCATATCTGTATTCCCAGTGATGTGAAATCCATAGATTAGGGCCAAATGAATTTATTTCAATTGACTGATTTCCTTATATGAACTTTATTTAACTCAGAAAAATATTTGGAATTGTTGCATGTTGCGTTTTATATTTTTGTTCAGTATCTACATAAACACATTCAAATAAAATACAAAAACTGCGTTTCCCAATCATAATTTAAGTCACCCAGGATAGAAACTTCTGATTTAGTAAAAGAAGACAACAAACTAAACTCAAAAGAAACGTCCCTTTTTCAGGACACTGTGTTTCAAAGATAATTTGTAAAAATCCAAATAACTTCACAGATCTTCATTGTAAAGGGTTTAAACACAGTTTCCCATGCTTGTTCAATGAACCATAAACAATTAATGAACATGCACCTGTGGAACGGTCGTTAAGACACTAATGGCTTACAGATAGTAGGAAATTTAAGGTCACAGTCATGAAAACGTGGGACACCAAAGAGGCCTTTCTACTGACTCTGAAAAACACCAAAAGAAAGATGCCCAGGGTCCCTGCTCATCTGCGTGAACATGTCTTAGGCATGCTGCAAGGAGGCATGAGGACTGCAGATGTAGCAGGGCAATAAATTGCAATGTCCGTACTGTGAGACGCCTAAGACAACACTACAGGGAGACAAGACAGACAGCTGATCGTCCACGCAGTTGCAGACCACGTGTAACAACACCTGCACAGGATCGGTACATCCGAACATCACACCTGCGGGACAGGTACAGGATGGCAACAACAACTGCCCAAGTTACACCAGGAACACACAATCCCTCCATCAGTGCTCAGACTGTCCGCAATAGGCTGAGAGAGGCTGGACTGAGGGCTTGTAGGCCTGTTGTAAGGCAGGTCCTCACCAGACATCACCGGCAACAACGTTGGGCACAAACCCACCGTCGCAGGACCTGTACTCTGGAGGTGGAGGGTCCGTCATGGTCTGGGGCGGTGTGTCACAGCATCAACGGACTGAGCTTGTTGTCATTGCAGGCAATCTCAACGCTGTGCGTTACAGGGAAGACATCCTCCTCCCTCATATAGTACCCTTCCTGCAGGCTCATCCTGACATGACCCTCCAGCATGACAATGCCACCATCCATACTGCTTGTTCTGTGCGTGATTTCCTGCAAGACAGGAACATCAGTGTTCTGCCATGGCCAGCGAAGAGCCTGGATCTCAATCCATTGAACACATCTGGGACCTGTTGGATCAGAGGGTGCGGGCTAGGGCCTTTCCCCCCAGAAATGTATGGGAAATTGGAGGTGCCTTGGTGGAAGTGTGGGGTAATATCTCACAGCAAGAACTGGCAAATCTGGTGCAGTCCATGAGGAGGAGATGCACTGCAGTACTTAATGCAGCTGGTGGCCACACCAGATACTGACTGACTTTGACCCTCAATTTGTTCAGGTACACATTATTCCATTTCTGTTAGTCACATGTCTGTGGAACTTGTTCAGTTTATGTCTCAGTTGTTGAATCTTGTTATGTTCATACAAATATTTACACATGTTAAGTTTGCTGAAAATAAACGCAGTTGACAGTGAGAGGACTTTTCTTTTTTTGATGAGTTTAGTTAACTCCTATGGGGTATTGATGAGTTTAGTTAACTCCTATGGGGTATTGATGAGTTTAGTTAACTCCTATGGGGTATTGATGAGTTTAGTTAACTCCTATGGGGTATTGATGAGTTTAGTTAACTCCTATGGGGTATTCAAGTTTATGGAATTCCCATTTGAACTAAAAGCACTGGGTGAGCAGACCACATTGGGGTCCTCTTTTGATCTAACAATAGCAGATCTAAGAGTGGAGTTCAAACGAATGGGTACAAGATTACAACTGACAACACCCCTGGTAGTATAGACAACAGTACGACGACAACGCTTTGAGAGGATGGGATGTATTACTTGAACAGGGCTGAGTCAATATCTTAATGCAGCCTTGAAATATGAATAGAGGGTCCAGGCTCCTAGATGGTTTGGGTGGAGTCCATCATCTCTGTAGAGCATTTTTTGTTTCCAAAAGGTGTCAGTTGTCAAAAGTTATGCCAACAGAGTGGCAGTAGTCTTTAAACCAGATATGACATGCTAAGATTCTGCTGAACCTTTCACAGCCACGACCCAGCGACTTCACAGGACCAGAGATAATTGGATGCATTTCAGAGATTTTTAGGGTGTTGATCAGCTCAGTAAAATCCTGATTCATTATCTCTGTTTTATTAGTTCAGACCCCCTAAGCTGGACCATCAGGAAAACAGGATAAGGGATGAAGGAGCAGGAATCTCTGGAAGCAGGTGGGTGAAACGGTTGCTCAGCAGGATGGGATGCAGGATCGATAACCGTAGCATCTGCTAGCTCCTTATCAAGCATCCTTGCTCCTTTATCCTCCAAGGGGGTGGGGTGGGGGGGCTGGGATGGGTGGCTGGGGTAGGATGGGAAGTCAGGTGAGATGGTAGGGGAGATGTGACTTCATTAGGGATCTGCAGGGCGGAGGGGGGAGATAAGAAAGAAAGAATGAAATATGTGAGTCAGACACAGCAGAGAAAGAAAGAATGAATTGGCAGCGAGAGGGACAGAAAGTGAGAAACTCACACAGACATGTAACCAGACCCAGAATGTATTTTCATGAAAACAGGACAGTTGATGCATTGTTGTTATATTTCAGGTTGGGCAATCGGGTAGAGGTGAGAATGGCCCTCAGTCTGGGCTGTATTCAGGCCAATAGCATTCTAATTTGAGTTAGTGATCCTTTCACTGGTATCTGCAGCATGTTTTAAGATCACTGAAACCCAATGGGATGTGACAGAACTGTGTCTTTAATGTATCTTTTGATTCCCAGTGCACAGTGGCTGACGAGTGGTCTTACTGCTGATTCGTATAGGATTTTGTAATGGTAGCCAGAAGTTAGCGCTAGCAGCACCCGCTAAAATGATTACTCCCTGCCGTCCAGGACCTCTAAAAAGACTAAAGCCAGCGAAGCCATAGACTGTTCTCTCTGCTGCTGCATCTAAAGCAGTGCCAGTGCACCAAGTCTGGAACCAACAAGACTGAACAGCTCATACCCCCAGGCCATAAGACTGGTAAACAAGACTGCTAAATAGCTAATCAAATGGCTGCCCGGGCTACCTGCATTGACTCTTTTTTGCACTAACTCTATGCACCACACACTGGACCTACACACTCACACTGACATCCCAACACACACACACACACACACACACACACACACACACACACACACACACACACACACACACACACGCACACATACATTGTCCATACCATAAATACATTGTCCATACCATAAATACATTGTCCATACCATACATACATTGTCCATAAATGTCCATACAATACGTCCATCCACCCCCAGGATTCATTATAGCCCTGAAATGAATTGAATGACTGACCTTTGTGAGTGGCACTGTGACTATGGTTTCACCACTCTGATACCCCAGTGCACTGTTCATGGGTGAAATGTGTGACGAATCATTTCTAACATTAGAATCAACAGGAGGAGATGGAAGGCATAACATAGGCAGGATCTGACCATAATGTGACCAGGCTGAGGCAAGGTAAGCCCAGTCTTCTCTGTGCCAGCTGAGGGTGTGGGTGAGGCTGTGGATGAGGCTATGGGTGAGGCTGTGGCTATGGTTGAGGTTGAGCCACGAGTCCCCACGGCTGTTCCTGCAACTTCTCCAGCTTTGCTGATGGCCAACAGGCAAATGCGCCGCAGATCTCATCTCCTTTGGCCCATTAGATACACACAAACGCATGCATAAACACGCACACGCAAATACATGCTCACACACACACACACACTTACTCTATCACTCTCTTTCTCTCTATATATTTTTCCTTGCTTTTAGTCCTCGCACCACTAAATCACGATGTTCCCCTCAGGCTGAGGCCCGACTGAGACAGTGATGAATGATTTTACTAATCTCTGTTCTCTCTCTCTCTGCTCTGCTCTCTGCTATTGTTAGCCAAGCCTGGCCTCTTTTTCCTCTCTCTTCCTGTCCCCTCAGATGGGAGGCTTCCTGTAACTACACTTGTCTTGAGTGATGAGGAGAATGTACTTCAGTACTTTGTGTTTTTTGTGTGTCCTTAGGTGATCTTTCGTCTTTGTGCCCACACACACGCACTTGTGCACGCACGCACACACACACGCGCACACACACACGTGTGAAAACACACAGACATGTGCACAGACACACACACGCACCTGTGCACACAGCGGGATGAACAGTCGAACATCAGATGACCTGAAGTAGTGGCAGCAGGAAGAGACTGAAGCATGCATTAGTAATGATTTGTAAGCCAGGAATGTATTGAGTGCTCAGCAGGGAAACATCTCCACAGCTCTTTTCCTCAAAGTCTCTATGTGCTGTATAATTCAAATATTCTATTTCCCTGGCCACCATGACCCAACTTATGACCAAACCGTTTTTGCTCTAGCACCACTTAAGCTCACAATGACATTAAATGTTAATGCTAATGTAAATAAAGGGGAAGATTTTTCACTCTTTACTTTCATAATGAGATGCATTACCTTGGTTAAGTTTCTCAGGCCTTTGCTGAATGTATTCAGTGGCTCCACAACCTCTGTGTTAGAAGTATAACACTGGAGACAGGAATGAGCTGGTGTCAATTAGTCATCTCCCGCATGCTCCTCTCTCTCTCTCTCTCTCTCATATATGCAGTATACATAAAGTGCATTCAGAAAGTATTCAGACCCCTTGACTTTTTCAAAATGTTGTTATGTTGCAGCCTTATTGTAAAATCGATTCAATTATTTATTTTTCATCATCAATCTATACGGAATACCCCATAATGACAAAGCAAATACAGGTTTATTAAAAATGGATCACAATCACATTTTACATAAGTATATAGACCCTTTACTCAGCACTTTGTTGAAGCACCTTCAGCAGCGATAACAGCCTGGAATCTTCTTGGGTATGACGTGTCGTGGAATATTCTAATCAAGTGAGAGACTTTTGTCATTTCTTCAAACAATCATCTTTATTCAATATCGATTAATTATTGCAATAATGAAACTGTCGACCCCACCCTCTTGAGTGTGTTGCAGAGAGCTGAACTGATAATGAAAAAAAACAGATCTTTATATAGGCAACCTAAAAATGCTGATCGGGGGGCATCATAAGCCACCTTGGGTTCATCTCCTGGTTATCTGCACCGGATGTTGATTTACCCCCAACCTGGCTTAGTTTCCCAAATGCCAGGATGAAGATGAGACAATGAGGGATTGTTCTAACTTTTCCAGGCTATCTCTATCTCGGGTCACACACACCACATCTTGTCTATGGAAGGTTTTTATCACCAAGTCATTGTCAATTGTCAGATCAAGCTCCAGAGGCCCAACTCAGTCCCATAGATACAGATGAGAGAGTACTCATCAAAGCAATTCGATGCATAAACAGTATTATAACATGATTTTGTAATTTTTCTCTCACAGACGCTACAAGCTTGGCACACCTGTATTTGGGGAGTTTCTCACATTCTTCTCGGCAGATCCTCTCAAGCACTTTCAGGTTGGATTGGGAGCGTCGCTGCACAGCTATTTTCAGGTCTCTCCAGAGATGTTTGATCGGATTCAAGTCCGGGCTCTGGCTGGGCCACACAAGGACATTCAGAGATGTGTCCCGAAGCCACACCTTTGTTGTCTTGACCATGTGCTTAGGGTCGTTGTCCTGTTGGAAGGGGAACCTTCGCCCCAGTCAGAGGTCCGGAGCGCTCTGTAGCAAGTTTTCACCAAGGATCTCTCTGTACTTTGCTCCGTTGATCTTTGCCTCGATCCTGACTAGTCTCCCAGTCCCTGCCGCTGAAAAACATCACATAGGGATGGTGCCACCGCCATGCTTCACCGTAAGGATGGTTCCACATTTCCTCCAGATGTGATGCATGGCATTCAGGCCAAAGAGTTCAATCTTAATTTCATCAGACCAGAGAATCTTGTTTCTAATGGTCTGAGTCCTTTAGGGCTGACATGATGTCTTAAAGTAATGATGAACTGTCATTTCTCTGCTTATTTGAGCTGTTCTTACCATAATATGGACTTGATCTTTACCAAATAGGACTATCTTCTGTATACCACCACTTCCTTGTCACAACACAACTGATTGGCTCAAATGCATTGAAGAAAGAAATTCCACATATTAACTTTTAACAAGACACCTGTGAATTCAAATACATTCAAGTTGACTACCTCATGAAGCTGTTTGAGAAAATTCCAAGAGTGTGCAAAGCTGTCATCAAGGCCAAGGTTGGCTACTTTGAAGCATCTCAAATATGTTTTGATTTATGTAACACTTTTTTGGTATCTACATGATTCATTATGTATTATTTCATTGTTTTGATGTCTTCACTATTATTCTACAATGTAGATATTGGTAAACATAAAGAAAAACCCTTGAATGAGTAGGTGTGTCCAAACGTTTGACTGGTACTGTAGATACAGTGGGCTCTAAAATTACTGGCACCCCTGACTGGCAATTCACAAACAATACTTAAAAAAATATAAACAATATATTTATGGAGATAATCTCAAAATACCAACATGTGAGAAATACTGTACTTTATTAATGTTTCAATGGAACCAACCAAAATCATACAATTATTTAATACAAAATAAATTTCAACAAAATCAAGGTTCCATAATTATTGGCACTCCTCATTTAGTACTTAGCACAACCACCTCTGGTAAGGATAACAGCATGGAGTCTTTTCCTGTAATGTTTGACAAGGTTAAGGAACACATTTGGAGGGATTTTGGACCATTCCTCTATGCAGATCCTTTCAATATCCTTCACATTCTTGGGTTTGCGCTTATCAACTGCCCTCTTCCACTCAGCCCACAGTTTTTGGATTGGATTGAGGTCCGGCGACTGAGATGGCCATGGCAGAACATTGATTTTGTTGTCACAGAACTATTTCTGTGTGGATCTTGAGGTATGTTTTGGGTCATTGTCTTGTTGGAAAGTCCACCTACGGCTAAGCCCCAGCCTTCTGGCAGAGGCAACCAGATTGTCAGCCAAAATTGCCTGATCATTGGAGAGGAGGAGAGGGCATAGGAGAGGAAGATACTTTGTCCACCACACACTCTTCCATGTTAACTTGTTTCTCTTTTACCTCATGTGATGTGGCTCTTCTGTGTTGTATTTGGTCAGATCAGAACAGAAAAGAGGGCAGAGGAGGACAGAAAGGAAGAACAGAGAGGAGAACAGAAATAATGAACAGAGAGGAGAACAGAAAGAAAGAAGGACAGAGAGGAGGACAGAAAGGACAGAAATAATGAACAGAGAGGAGAACAGAAATAATGAACAGAGAGGAGAACAGAAAGAAAGAAGGACAGAAAGGAGGACAGAGAGGAGAACAGAAATAATGAACAGAGAGGAGAACAGAAAGAAAGAAGGACAGAGAGGAGGACAGAAAGGACAGAAATAATGAACAGAGAGGAGAACAGAAATAATGAACAGAGAGGAGAACAGAAAGAAAGGACAGAAAGGAGGACAGAGAGGAGAACAGAAATAATGAACAGAGAGGAGAACAGAAAGAAAGAAGGACAGAGAGGAGGACAGAAAGGACAGAAATAATGAACAGAGAGGAGAACAGAAATAATGAACAGAGAGGAGAACAGAAAGAAAGA
This sequence comes from Oncorhynchus kisutch, assembly GCF_002021735.2. Lineage (NCBI taxonomy): Eukaryota > Metazoa > Chordata > Actinopteri > Salmoniformes > Salmonidae > Oncorhynchus > Oncorhynchus kisutch. The sequence goes on from NC_034177.2 coordinate 20,702,091, forward strand.
AGGACAGAGAGGAGGACAGAGAGGAGAACAGAAATAATGAACAGAGAGGAGAACAGAAAGAAAAAAGGACAGAGAGGAGGACAGAAAGGACAGAAATAATGAACAGAGAGGAGAACAGAAATAATGAACAGAGAGGAGAACAGAAAGAAAGAAGGACAGAGGAGGACAGAAATAATGAACAGAGAGGAGAACAGAAAGGAGGACAGAGAGGAGGACAGAAAGGACAGAAATAATGAACAGAGAGGAGAACAGAAAGAAAGGAGGACAGAAAGGAGGACAGAAAGAAGGACAGAAATAATGAACAGAGAGGAACAGAAAGAAAGAAGGACAGAAAGGAGGACAGAGAGGAGGACAGAAATAATGAACAGAGAGGAGAACAGAAAGAAAGGACAGAAAGGATGACAGAGAGGAGGACAGAAATAATGAACAGAGAGGAGAACAGAAAGAAAGGGGGACAGAGAGGAGGACAGAAAGAAGGACAGAAATAATGAACAGAGAGGAGAACAGAAAGAAAGGAGGACAGAGAGGAGGACAGAAAGAAGGACAGAAATAATGAACAGAGAGGAGAACAGAAAGAAAGAAGGACAGAAAGGAGGACAGAGAGGAGGACAGAAATAATGAACAGAGAGGAGAACAGAAAGAAAGAAGGACAGAGGAGGACAGAAATAATGAACAGAGAGGAGAACAGAAAGAAAGAAGGACAGAAAGGAGGACAGAGGAGGACAGAAAGAAGGACAGAAAGAAGAACCGACAGGAGGACAGAGAGGAGGACAGAAAGAAGCAGAGACGAGAACAGAGACGAGGACATACAGGAGGGACACCCAGTATTCAAGACAGTTATTTAAGCATCAGCAGAGAGGAGCCTGGGTAATTACTGTGAAGTGAGTGAAAAGACAGAGTTACCAGATTATTTTAGGAGCTGTTTAGTTAATGTAGATCCTGGATGGGAGAAGGACAGGAGGTCATTGGAGAGGAGGAGAGGGCATAGGAGAGGAAGGCATGCGAGAGGAGGGCATGGGAGAGGAGGAGAGGAGGGCATGGGAGAGGAGGAGAGGAGGGCATGGGAGAGGAGGAGAGGAGGGCATGCAAGAGGAGGAGAGGAGGGCATGCGAGAGGAGGAGAGGAGGGCATGCGAGAGGAGGAGAGGAGGGCATGGGAGAGGAGGGCATGGGGGAGGAGGAGAGGAGGGCATGCAAGAGGAGGAGAGGAGGGCATGCGAGAGGAGGAGAGGAGGGCATGGGAGAGGAGGAGAGGAGGGCATGCAAGAGGAGAAGAGGAGGGCATGCAAGAGGAGGAGAGGAGGGCATGGGAGAGGAGGGCATGGGGGAGGAGGAGAGGAGGGCATGGGAGAGGAGGAGAGGAAGGCATGGGAGAGGAGGAGAGGAGGGCATGGGAGAGGAGAGGAGGGCATGGGGGAGGAGGAGAGGAGGGCATGGGGAGGAGGGCATGCAAGAGGAGGAGAGGAGGGCATGGGAGAGGAGGGGAGGAGGGCATGGGAGAGGAGGAGAGGAAGGCATGCGAGAGGAGGGCATGCAAGAGGAGGAGAGGAGGGCATGGGAGAGGAGGAGAGGAGGGCATGGGAGAGGAGGAGGAGAGGAGGGCATGGGAGAGGAGGAGAGGGCATGGGAGAGGAGGAGAGGAGGGCATGGGAGAGGAGGAGAGGAGGGCATGGGAGAGGAGGGGAGGAGGGCATGGGAGAGGAGGGGAGGAGGGCATGGGAGAGGAGGGGAGGAGGGCATAGGAGAGGAGGGCATGGGAGAGGAGGGGAGGAGGGCATGGGAGAGGAGGAGAGGAGGGCATGGGGGAGGAGGAGAGGAGGGCATGCAAGAGGAGGAGAGGAGGGCATGGGAGAGGAGGAGAGGAGGGCATGGGAGAGGAGGGGAGGAGGGCATGGGAGAGGAGGGGAGGAGGGCATGGGAGAGGAGGGCATGGGAGAGGAGGAGAGGAGGGCATGGGAGAGGAGGGAATGGGAGAGGAGGGCATGGGAGAGGGGAGAGGAGGGCATGGGAGAGGAGGAGAGGAGGGCATGGGAGAGGAGGAGAGGAGGGCATGGAGAGAGGAGGAGAGGAGGGCATGGGAGAGGAGGAGAGGAGGGCATGGGAGAGGAGGAGAGGAGGGCATGGGAGAGGAGAGGAGGGCATGGGAGAGGAGGGGAGGAGGGCATGGGAGAGGAGAAGAGGAGGGCATGGGAGAGGAGGAGAGGAGGGCATGGGAGAGGAGGAGAGGAGGGCATGGGAGAGGAGGAGGAGAGGAGGGCATGGGAGAGGAGGAGAGGGCATGGGAGAGGAGGAGAGGAGGGCATGGGAGAGGAGGAGAGGAGGGCATGGGAGAGGAGGGGAGGAGGGCATGGGAGAGCAGGGGAGGAGGGCATAGGAGAGGAGGGGAGGAGGGCATAGGAGAGGAGGGCATGGGAGAGGAGGGGAGGAGGGCATGGGAGAGGAGGAGAGGAGGGCATGGGGGAGGAGGAGAGGAGGGCATGCAAGAGGAGGAGAGGAGGGCATGGGAGAGGAGGAGAGGAGGGCATGGGAGAGGAGGGGAGGAGGGCATGGGAGGAGGAGGAGGAGGGCATGGGAGAGGAGGGCATGGGAGAGGAGGAGAGGAGGGCATGGGAGAGGAGGGAATGGGAGAGGAGGGCATGGGAGAGGAGGAGAGGAGGGCATGGGAGAGGAGGAGAGGAGGGCATGGGAGAGGAGGAGAGGAGGGCATGGGAGAGGAGGAGAGGAGGGCATGGGAGAGGAGGAGAGGAGGGCATGGGAGAGGAGGAGAGGAGGGCATGGGAGAGGAGGGGAGGAGGGCATGGGAGAGGAGAAGAGGAGGGCATGGGAGAGGAGGAGAGGAGGGCATGGGAGAGGAGGAGAGGAGGGCATGGGAGAGGAGGAGAGGTGGGAATGGGAGAGGAGGAGAGGTGGGAATGGGAGAGGAGGGCATGGGAGAGGAGGAGAGGAGGGCATGGGAGAGGAGAGGAGGGCATGGGAGAGGAGGGGAGGAGGGCATGGGAGAGGAGGGGAGGAGGGCATGGGAGAGGAGGAGAGGAGGACATGGGAGAGGAGGGAATGGGAGAGGAGGGGAGGAGGGCATGGGAGAGGAGGGGAGGAGGGCATGGGAGAGGAGGAGAGGAGGGCATGGGAGAGGAGGAGAGGAGGGCATGGGAGAGGAGGAGAGGAGGGCATGGGAGAGGAGGAGAGGAAGGCATGGGAGAGGAGGAGAGGAAGGCATGGGAGAGGAGGAGAGGAAGGCATGGGAGAGGAGGAGAGGAGGGCATGGGAGAGGAGGAGAGGAGGGCATGGGAGAGGAGGAGAGGAGGAGAGGAGGGCATGGGAGAGGAGGAGAGGAGGGCATGGGAGAGGAGGAGAGGAGGGCATGGGAGAGGAGGAGAGGAGGGCATGGGAGAGGAGGAGAGGAGGGCATGGGAGAGGAGGGCATGGGAGAGGAGGGGAGGAGGGCATGGGGAGAGGAGGAGAGGAGGGCATGGGAGAGGAGGAGAGGAGGGCATGGGAGAGGAGGAGAGGAGGGCATGGGAGAGGAGGAGAGGAGGGCATGGGAGAAGAGGAGGGCATGGGAGAGGAGGAGAGGAGGGCATGGGAGAGGAGGAGAGGAGAGCATGGTAGAGGAGGAGAGGAGGGCATGGGAGAGGAGGAGAGGAGGGCATGGGAGAGGAGGGCATGGGAGAGGAGGGGAGGAGGGCATGGGAGAGGAGGGGAGGAGGGCATGGGAGAGGAGGAGAGGAGGACATGGGAGAGGAGGGGAGGAGGGCATGGGAGAGGAGGAGAGGAGGACATGGGAGAGGAGGGGAGGAGGACATGGGAGAGGAGGGGAGGAGGGCATGGGAGAGGAGGGGAGGAGGGCATGGGAGAGGAGGAGAGGAGGACATGGGAGAGGAGGGGAGGAGGGCATGGGAGAGGAGGGGAGGAGGGCATGGGAGAGGAGGAGAGGAGGACATGGGAGAGGAGGGGAGGAGGGCATGGGAGAGGAGGGGAGGAGGGCATGGGAGAGGAGGAGAGGAGGACATGGGAGAGGAGGAGAGGAGGACATGGGAGAGGAGGGGAGGAGGGCATGGGAGAGGAGGGGAGGAGGACATGGGAGAGGAGGGGAGGAGGGCATGGGAGAGGAGGGGAGGAGGGGCATGGGAGAGGAGGAGAGGAGGACATGGGAGAGGAGGGGAGGAGGGCATGGGAGAGGAGGGCATGGGAGAGGAGGGGAGGAGGGCATGGGAGAGGAGGGGAGGAGGGAATGGGAGAGGAGGGGAGGAGGGAATGGGAGAGGAGGAGAGGAGGACATGGGAGAGGAGGAGAGGAGGGCATGGGAGAGGAGGGGAGGAGGGCATGGGAGAGGAGGGGAGGAGGGCATGGGAGAGGAGGGGAGGAGGGCATGGGAGAGGAGGAGAGAGGAGGGCATGGGAGAGGAGGAGAGGAGGGCATGGGAGAGGAGGGGAGGAGGGCATGGGAGAGGAGGGGAGGAGGGCATGGGAGAGGAGGGGAGGAGGGCATGGGAGAGGAGGAGAGGAGGGCATGGGAGAGGAGGAGAGGAGGACATGGGAGAGGAGGAGAGGAGGACATGGGAGAGGAGGGAATGGGAGAGGAGGAGAGGAGGACATGGGAGAGGAGGGAATGGGAGAGGAGGAGAGGAGGACATGGTAGAGGAGGGAATGGGAGAGGAGGAGAGGAGGACATGGGAGAGGAGGGAATGGGAGAGGAGGAGAGGAGGACATGGTAGAGGAGGGAATGGGAGAGGAGGAGAGGAGGACATGGTAGAGGAGGAGAGGAGGGCATGGGAGAGGAGGAGAGGAGGGCATGGGAGAGGAGGAGAGGAGGACATGGGAGAGGAGGAGAGGAGGACATGGGAGAGGAGGGAATGGGAGAGGAGGAGAGGAGGACATGGGAGAGGAGGGAATGGGAGAGGAGGAGAGGAGGACATGGTAGGAGGAGGGAATGGGAGAGGAGGAGAGGAGGACATGGGAGAGGAGGGAATGGGAGAGGAGGAGAGGAGGACATGGGAGAGGAGGGAATGGGAGAGGAGGAGAGGAGGACATGGGAGAGGAGGGAATGGGAGAGGAGGAGAGGAGGACATGGTAGAGGAGGGAATGGGAGAGGAGGAGAGGAGGACATGGGAGAGGAGGAGAGGAGGGCATGGGAGAGGAGGAGAGGAGGGCATGGTAGAGGAGGAGAGGAGGGCATGGGAGAGGAGGGGAGGAGGGCATGGGAGAGGAGGAGAGGAGGGCATGGGAGAGGAGGAGAGGAGGGCATGGGAGAGGAGGGAGAGGAGGGCATGGGAGAGGAGGAGAGGAGGGCATGGGAGAGGAGGAGAGGAGGGCATGGGAGAGGAGGAGAGGAGGGCATGGGAGAGGAGGAGAGGAGGGCATGGGAGAGGAGGAGAGGAGGGCATGGGAGAGGAGGAGAGGAGGACATGGGAGAGGAGGAGAGGAGGACATGGGAGAGGAGGAGAGGAGGACATGGGAGAGGAGGGCATGGGAGAGGAGGAGAGGAGGGCATGGGAGAGGAGGAGAGGAGGGCATGGGAGAGGAGGGCATGGAGAGGAGGGGAGGAGGGCATGGGAGAGGAGGAGAGGAGGGCATGGGAGAGGAGGAGAGGAGGGCATGGGAGAGGAGGAGAGGAGGGCATGGGAGAGGAGGAGAGGAGGGCATGGGAGAGGAGGAGAGGAGGACATGGGAGAGGAGGAGAGGAGGACATGGGAGAGGAGGAGAGGAGGACATGGGAGAGGAGGAGAGGAGGGCATGGGAGAGGAGGAGAGGAGGACATGGGAGAGGAGGAGAGGAGGACATGGGAGAGGAGGGGAGGAGGACATGGGAGAGGAGGAGAGGAGGACATGGGAGAGGAGGAGAGGAGGACATGGGAGAGGAGGAGAGGAGGACATGGGAGAGGAGGAGAGGAACAGCCTTAATACTCAGTTATTTTCTTATTTAAAAAGTGTAAGCTTTCTGCTCCTGCACACATTTCACTGTAACTTTGTCTTAATGAACAGATCCAGATAAATGAAGATGGATTGACACTCCATGCAATTAACAGGCTGCAATTTATATTAATCACTTCATCATCCCAGACCTAATCAGTCTCCTGAGAGTGTACTGTTAGTACAGCGTTAGTACAGCGTTAGTACAGCGTTACTGCAGGCACTCTTGTGTTTTTCATTAGTTGTGTCAGACAGCTCTGTTGACTCTCTCCCATAAAGATGAGCTCATTAGACATTGGAAAGTGTTGTGATGTTGAGTCATGTGGTCACCACAGCCTTAGTCGTGAATGTTTTTTGTGTAGGCCCTACTGTATATTTTGGTTGTGACGTGGTGAAGTGTTTTGCGAGCAGCCATCTGCTCATGCGAGTAAGTGTGTGTTTGAAAAGGTATGTGCATGTATCCCCCTCTGTTTGTGTGTGTGTCTGCTACCCTTCAGGGACAACTAGGCTGTGGAGGTAAACAGGCTCATTAACAGGCATGTGATCACAGCTGAGCACCCTGGGCCACAGCCTGAGTGGCGAGGAGCAATGACACACCATAGGGATGCCGTGGCCGCCACACACATGGAGATTAATGGAGACTCCAGGGGAGGGAGGGGTGCAACACTGGGTCTCTCCAGCTTGTTACTGTCTCTGCTGCTGCTGTTCCAGCCACTCAAGCGAATGTGCAACACCCCCTCCCCTCCTCCTCTGCTCTTCAGAGCACCTTCACTGACATATGGTCCCCCTTGGTGTACCTAAGTTGGATCCATCTCTCCCTTTCCCTCGAGGGCTTTTATGTGCTTGAGTGAAGGACTACAGTACTGTGTGTTATCTGTTTGCTGGGGACTTGGGAGGAACATGAACAGGGATTTCTGTCTCATTGTTGACCCAGACAAAGATATATAATAAGTTATATTGAATTATGTGGACCCAGCAGGCTCCATATGGGTGCCATTTGGCCTGGTCTAGAAGACAGTGGAGTAGGATGATGTTTTCCAGACAGATGCAGGACCCCCCCCCCCCCCACCCCCCGTACTGTTTAAGGTTAGGGTTGTGGAGGGTTAGCTGATCCTAAATCTGTGCTTAAGGGCAACATCTATCCATGGTGACAAGTTTTTACATTTTATGTAGGCCTTCAGGCAGTGACCGCGGATGAATTGTAGCCTACATTGCTTACTGTAAAAGTACTATCGTCCTATTATGAAAGCAGCCATCCAATCCAATGAACTAATGTGATCTTTGTAAAGACCATCATGTCACAGCGAGCCAGGAAGTCTGCCCCAGGCTAGCCCTGGGTGACAGGTGTGATGCTCTGTTGGCTGAGCTAAATGCCAAAAGCCCCGTTGGACTCGGTAGGTTTTAACACAGTGATCCTAGAGCCAAAAGAGAAGAGAACAATGGGCCAATGCTGGGGCAACCTTAAAAGCATTCAACTAGTCACAGTGAAATTAAGATTATGTTTATTGGTTTAAGCGATATGTGAATGTGGGGTTGTTGCCTGTGATGCCAGGACATTAAGTTGTACTGTTTTTAAATGCTTTCAACGTGTGACTTTCATCTGCATGAGAACTCGAAATATGGTTAGAGTGTTTCATCATAAGATATCTCAATTAGGTTTTACATCAGGGACAAACTTCTTAGTCCTTGTTGAGCTTCCTGAAGTTGTTACATGCTTCAGATGTCAGTGGCCCTTTTAGCTTCCCTGTATGCTCCGTTTTCCTCTGTAGTCACAAGTGGAGGATGATTAAGTCCAGAGGCGTCATGCCAGGGGCATGTGCCCCCTCAGATTTGTCCTGTTTTTCTTATTCATTTATATATATTTTTTTTTTACATTTAAATAACAATAATGCTTAGTTTTTTCTCTCTGTAATTCTACTAACCAATTTTATGAAGTTGGATTTAGCTCAGCCAGATAGGTTCCCAATCTCATGACCTGATAACCAAGAAGACATTTCAGGCTATCAATCATGTTAGAGTAGCTAGCTTGTCTATCTTAGCTGGCATGCCTGCTGGCAAAGTTGGTAGACTTAAAAAAAACAACAATGTACTAAATAAGACTCACATTACTTTCAATCAATTACCCAGATTTTAGCAGAGATGCAGAGAAGAATATTTCATTTCTTTAAAAAATAACCACCAATCAGGAGGACAGCTCAAGAGGTATGCTTAGATACTGTATGCAGAAAAATAGACATGTTTTTTTTACATCAAATTAAGCATAATGATTTTGGCTCTAGATTGCAGGAAAATACAGTTTCAGGTGTTTGAAAAATGCAAAATTCTACAAATGTGTGTGCTTCAAATCAAATGTTTTGTCACGCGCTGAATACAACAGTGAAATGCTTACTTACAAGCCTTTAACCAACAATGCAGTTTTAAGAAAAATAAAACGTAAGAAATAAAAGTGACAAATAATTAAAGAGCAGCACAATAAATAACAAAAGCGAGGCTATATAGAGGAGGTACCGGAACAGAGTCATTGTGTGGGGGCACCGGTTAGTAGAGGTCATTGAGGTAATATGTCCATGAAGGTAGAGTTATTCAAGTGACTATGCATAGATAATAACAGAGAGTAGCAGCAGCGTAAAAGAGGGGGGCAATGCAAGTAGTCTAGGTAGCCATTTCATTAGATGTTCAGGAGACTTATGGCTTGGGGGTAGAAGCTCTTTAAAAGCCTCTTGGACCTGGACTGGCGCTCCGGTACCGCACGAGCCTGTGTGTGAGCAGAGCATCAGCTGACAAATACATTCTGCTGTAAACAAAAATAGTCCTGCTGGAACCACAAATGTCACCTTTGAGGAAAGTGGGAAATCTAGTCAGTTGTACAACTGAATGCATTAAATCGAAATGTGTCTTCCGCATTTAAAAAGAGGCCCACAGAATCAGAGAGGTGGGGGGGGCTGCCTTAATCCACATCATCGGTGTCCAGGGAGCAGTTGTTGGGGGTTAACTGCCTTGCTCAAGGGCAGAACAGCAGATTAATCCACATTGCTGGCTCATGGATTCGAACAAGCAACCTTTCGTTACAGGCCCAATGCTCTTAACCATTAGGCCAACATTAAGAACACCTGGTCTTTCCATGATATACACCATGACAGACATGCATCCACTTCAGTTAGTGTAGATGAAGGGGAGGAGACATGTTAAAGAATATTTTTTTAAGCCTTGAGACAATTGAGACATGGATTGTGTATATGTGTCATTCAGAGGGTGACTGGGCAAGACAAAAGATGTAACTGTCCTTGAACGAGGTATGGTAGCAGGTGCCACGCGCACCGGTTTGTGTCAAGAACTGCAGCGCTGCTGTTTTTTTTCAAGCTCATGTTTCTTATGTGTATCAATAATGGTCCACCACTCAAAGGACATCCAGCCAACTTGACACAACTGTGGGAAGCATTGGAGTCAACATGGGCCAGCATCCCTGTGAAAATCTTTCGGCAACTTGTGGAGTCCATGCCCTGACAAATTGAGGTGGGGGTGCAACTCATCATCAGGAAAGTGTTCATAATAATTGGTATACTCTGTGTATGTTATCATACTATATGCTTTGATTATAATATTCTCCATCGTATTCTGAGAAAGTCTTGATGTAGTACCCCATCTCTCCACCAGGTGTCTCTAGTGTAATATGGAATAGTGTACTTTCTCTGTGTTTCCACAGCAGCTCCCTCTCTGGTTAAATGAGCGCACATGGCAGAGTTATGATATCAGTTCAGGACTGTCAGTTCAGGCCTGTCAGCCTTACCTGTATACCTGTTTCAGAGCCATATAAATATCTACTTCATAAACTTCAACTTGGTAGTGTCATTACACTCAAAGGAAATACCTCAGGCATCAGACAATCACCAACCAAGCATTTCATCTAACACGCAACACAGCAACATATGTTTTTAAGGTTTAGGTCTAGTTTGCTGAGAGATTCATTAACAGTGCTACCGTACACAATATATAATTTAATTGTGATTGATTGAATCTGATTGATGATGCTAATGCTATTGCTCTGTGTTGTGTTTCCCTACAGTAAAGTGGAGACAGCAGCCATTGAGACAGAGCTGCTGAGGGACTACAGGTTTGGCCAGCAGCAGCTGATAGAGATCTGGGGGCATGCCTGTGCCATCGCCATCACCAAGGTACTTTATGTACCACCCTTACCCCCCCCCACTCCTCTTTCCAAGAACCACCTTTTTCGGGCTACTCATTAATCTATCTATCCATCAATCAATCAAATGTATTTATAAATCCCTTTTTACATCAGACCCCTGTGTGTGTGTGTGTGTGTGTGTGTGTGTGTGTGTGTGTCTCTTTGTGTAATGTGTGGTGAGCGTTCTGTAAGTTAGTTCTCCCAGTCAGACTGCCTGTGGTCAGCAGCAGTGTACGGAGTGTGGAGCTCTCAGGAACACACTTTGTGTCAGGAACACTTTGACCAGGCGGTCGGTTGGTTTAACCCTGTAGTCGTATCCTCCACAGGAACCCGGTGTGGTTAATGTTCCTTGAGCTGTCAGACATAAGACACTTTCCTATCAGAGATAAAGAGTGAGAGCTCCCCTCAGAGCGTCTGATTACCTCAACCACATCCACCTACCATCATTATCACCAAAAGATAATGGTCCATGGCTCGAGCAGCCGCAGCACACATACAGTACGTAGCTAGACAAGCAGCGTCTGGCTCGGCTTGGGGCTACTGCACCCACATGCATGACATCAAAGTTCAGGAAAATAACCTCACACTCAACGTCAACAAAACAAAGGAGATGATTGTGGACTTCAGGAAACAGCAGAGGGAGCACCCCCCTATCCACATCGATGGGACAGTAGCGGAGACGGTAGTACGTTTTAAGTTCCTCAGCGTACACATCATGGACAAACTGAATTGGTCCACCCACACAGGCAGCGTTGTGAAGAAGGCGCAGCAGCGCCTCTTCAACCTCAGGAGGCTGAAGAAATTCGGCTTGTCACCAAAAGCACTCACAAACTTCTACAGATACACAATCGAGAGCATCCTGTCGGGCTGTATCACCGCCTGGTACGGCAACTGCTCCGCTCACAACCGTAAGGCTCTCCAGAGGGTAGTGAGGTCTGCACAACGTATCAACGGGGGCAAACTACCTGCCCTCCAGGACACCCACACCACCCGATGTCACAGGAAGGCCATAAAGATCATCAAGGACAACAACCACCCGAGCCACTGCCTGTTCACCCCGCTATCATCCAGAAGGCGAGGTCAGTACAGGTGCATCAAAGCAGGGACCGAGAGACTGAAAAACAGCTTCTATCTCAAGGCCATCAGACTGTTAAACAGCCACCACTAACATTGAGTTAGTGACTCAACTCCAGCCACTTTAATAATGGGAATTGATGGAAATTGATGTCAAATGTATCACTAGCCACTTTAAACAATGCCACTTAATATAATGTTTACATACCCTACATTACTCATCTCATATGTATATGTATATACTGTACCCTATATCATCTACTGCGTCTTTATCTAATACATGTATCACTAGCCACTTAAACTATGCCACTTTGTTTACATACCCTACATTACTCATCGCATATGTATATGCTGTACTCGATACCATCTAGTGCATCTTGCCTATGCCGCTCTGTACCATCACTCATTCATATATCTTTATCTACATATTCTTTATCCCTTTACACTTGTGTGTATAAGGTAGTAGTTTTGGAATTGTTAGGTTAGATTACTCGTTGGTTATTACTGCATTGTCGGAACTAGAAGCACAAGCATTTCGCTACACTTGCATTAACATCTGCTAACCATGTGTATGTGACAAATACATTTGATTTGATTTTGAGTTCAGTAGTAAGGCTTTGTGATTTCACTACAGTGGTTGCGTTTGCCAGATAACATGAACTCCTCACAGAGTAATCCACCCCATATACGCCCAAAGACCTCAACCCCCCTGGCATCAACCACACGGGCCCATCAAGGGTCCATCTCATCGGTGTTCCTCTGTGATCTGGCGTGCGTGAGTGCAGCGCCTGCGTTTAGCCTAGGGGTAGGGATAGCAGGCAAAGGCCTTTCAGCACCTGGGGATACAAAGAATGCTCCAGTTCCATGGAGCAGTAAACGCTGGAGTCTGCTGTCCCTGTGTCCCTGTTCTGTCTACTCAGGATGTGTTGAATATGTCAACGTGTCCATTGAAAAACACATTGATTATCCCGCTCAGCTTTCATCAGGAGTGTGTGGCTGTATGTTTATGTTTGGGGGATTCCTTATGAAACTAGAACAAAAGAGACCATCATATTTTTGATTTTCACAAAATGTAATCCATAAAAGGGTCCTTTGGAGGAATGATTGTTGATACATATTTGACATTTGTATTTTAAGGCATCATTGAGAAATAATGAATTGAAGTTGGAATATTTGTGCCATTTTGGCCTTACCCAGGCACCATAATGTTTCATCTGTAGATGCTACAAAGCAAAAGGTGTCACATGAAGCTTTACCACCTGCTCTGTAATATGAATAGTATTTAGATGTTGTCTTTTTTTATTATAATAATTTATGAATATTTAAAATAATGAAACATTATATTGTAAAAATACTAAATATCATGGTTTGTGGCTGTATATGTGGTGGGACATGTGGGTGTGGGGGCAAGTGTGTGTGTGTGTGTGTGTGTGTGTGTGTGTCAGATGGATGAGAGCAGAGGCCCTATAGTGCAGGGATGGGCATGGGGGTTGGGGGGCACAAATATAATAACTAATGTCATGCAATTCTACTCATTTTGCCATGGGCAGAGATGTATTTTTTGCAGTTTTACAGCTGAAATTATGCACATTTTGCCATAGGGTGGAGGCAAATGTTTGCAGTTTTTAATATGATAACGGATGATCAATGGGCCCCACCCCGGTCGGTAATTCGGCCATGCTTGCTACAAGTTTAGATAGTTAGCTGGCCGATAGACTTACCAATTAAAAACAACTATTCCCAGGGTGGTTACTGTTAATGAGAATATGTTCTCAGTTGATTTACCTGGTAGAATAAGTGTAGGGGGAAAAAGTAGGCTTAGCCTCAGGGACCTTATTAGAGTCAATGCAGCCATTGCTCGTGTGTGTGTGTTGTGTGTGTGTGTGTGTTTGTGTGTGTGTGTGTGTGTGTGTGTGTGTGTGTGTGTGTGTGTGCGCACATGTATGAGGATAGGACTGCAGAGCCTGGCACCATGAGCTGACATAACCCCATTCCTCCAGATAGAAGGCAGGGTAGCAGGGCTACACCCGGACTACTAAACCCAGACCAGGGCAACCTACTCCTCTAAAACCAGCTTGTTCCACTGGATGTGAATTGTAGATATCCACTGAAATGACCTTCTCTTTTGTCTTTAATCATTTTGTTAGCGCTAATGGCCCAATCCTAAAGCAAGGTGAGATAAGATAGAAAATATAATATGATACAGTTAGGATGCTGCTGTAAAAGGCACTCAGGTTTTCCACTGCATTCACAGTATGTGGATATTGAATGTCACTCCTATCAAAGATGGCTGGTCCTTATTGGGCTACTGTGCTAATTAGCGTTAGCATTTGCCACAGGGGAGCAAGTCAGAGAGGGTGCCATCACATCAGCGCAACGAGAGACACACATGAAAACCCTGTTGCACAGCAGGAGACACACTACTACACCCTTAATGACACCAGGAAGTCATTTCACCTGTTTCAGCCACTTAGGCTAAATATTCTTACCTATCTATTTCCTCTCTCGCTACGCTCGGAAGGTAGCTTCTGCTGCCATCATTATCCTTCCACCTCACGGACTTGATGCCGCCATTACCATCCTTCTTTCATCTAATTTAGAGTGTATCTACTCCTAGACAGAACATTTATGTTACAGATAATGGCTGCTGTCTCTCTTCTCCCACCATCATTACTGTAATTAATTATTTCATGTCTGTATTAATCAGATACGGCAATTAGAGTACGGCTCCATTTGTTGCACTGTAATGTACCACTCCATTTAGAGTCCCGGTTTTAGCGGCCATATTGACATTTGTCCGGTATATGAAAGTTAGGCTACATATTTGGTGTGTTAAAGCTGTTGGAAAGTAAGGTAAGACACCTTTAGCTGTGATGTCGCTAGTAGCTAGCAACACTACATGTTTCACTCCCCTACTGATCCTATTTAGGTGTGAGGAGGAAGATTGGACCACTTAAGTTAACACGCCAACTCCAGCAGGATATAGTGGGGGATACCTCTGCTGCTTCTCTTAAGGACGTGTGAGGGGATTTACTGGGGTATGTGCTGTGCCCCTGTAAAACAGAGAGGGGGAGATGCCAGTGGCCCGGTGGGAAAACTCATGGCTCAGGCCTGATGGAAAGTAGTACCGTATGTTATTTAAAGGGAGCATCCTGTGGTGTCCGGGTCTGGTATTTTTTCCACTCCTGTCTGGGTTTAATTCGTTTGGGGCTTTCTGTCTTTAAAAAAAGACCTGGGTGCCATTTCCCCTGGCTATGGCATTGCGTCCCTGGTACTCGAAGGAGAGAGTTTGACAGTGATGGAGGGTCAGCCTCACGGGTTGGATGACCTGTACCCTGGACAATGATTCTGCTAGGCTAACTGGTGATGTCTTTGTCTCACTCTCTGTCTCTCTCTCCCTCCAGGCCTTTCCTCTAACCTCCCTGGGTAAGAAGCAGCCAACAGTGTTGGTAGTCTGTGGTCCTGACCAGAACGGCTCCATCGGCCTGGTGTGTGCCCGCCACTTGCGCATATTTGTAAGTATACCACAGAAGACTGCACCAGCCATGCACCCACCAGCCATCTCACACACATGGCCATGTGGACAATGTCAGACTATAGTTAGTAATGAATGAAATGGTTCAGTGAGTTTATTGCAGTATAAAGTAAAAGGGTTTAGGAGATTTTCATTACAACTCCTATAAGTAGACCTTAATGATTAATTGATCCATGATGGGATTGAAAATGTCGATGACATCACTTCATTGTTACCCTCATTAAAATACTGTATGGATTCAGTTGACAGTGGTAGCATACCATGATAGCATGTTGTTGATGTCATGACTTTAGTCACATTAGTTTGCATGACTGTGGATATGCTGTTCTGTCATGTGAAGACATTTATTGCAATACTACAGACGATAACAGTACATGAACTAAAATCATAATTTGAATAAGGATTTACACGTTATGATATAGTGCGGCAAGTCTACTTTCTTTATTCTATGTGGTCGAAACCATAAATGCGTTATTGTTTTCCTGCCTTTTTCCTGCCTATAACTTCACCATATACAGTGGGGCAAAAAAGTATTTAGTCAGCCACCAATTGTGCAAGTTCTCCCACTTAAAAAGATGAGAGAGGCCTGTAAATTTCATCATAGGTACACTTCAACTATGACAGACAAAATGAGAAAAAAAATCCAGAAAATCACATTGCAGGATTTTTAATGAATTTATTTGCAAATTATGGTGGAAAATAAGTATTTGGTCACCTACAAACGAGAAAGATTTCTGGCTCTCACAGACCTGTAACTTCTTCTTTAAGAGGCTCCTCTGTCCTCCACTCGTTACCTGTATTAATGGCACCTGTTTGAACTTGTTATCAGTGTAAAAGACACAGTATGTTTGGCATGCATCCATGGTTCATTCCACTGCTAAATAAATTACATATTGCATATGGAAAAGACAAACAGTCCCCAAGTCAAAGCTCACCTTTGTCAGATTCTGTCTGAGTATGATTATGTCTGTGACCGTTAGTCCAGCCTGTTGTTCAGGCAAGGGAGGATGCACATGATGTTCTACAGTTCTTTCGGAACATAATGCGGTTCTTTCGTGTTTCTTTTGAACATAAACACCTTGGCCTCGACGTCTGAAAGAGTCAAGGTGTTCATCACGACTGATGAGTTTCAGAGATTCCATAATGTCCTTTGAATGTTGCCTTTATGTCACGGTTGAAACAAACCACTGTGAATCTCAACGGACTGTGACCACAGGAAAGACGCTCCTTCAAGGCCTACTCAGAATGCTCATCCATCAGGGAGAGGAAGTTCAACGGTGGGAAGGCTTAACATCAACAGGAAAAGGCGTGTGCCCTGTCTGTAACCTGTTGATATACCTCTTAGTTGACGCTTGTTGATGCTAGAGAGCGTCCTGATGGTGCCTCCATCCCCAAGGTATGTCTGTCTCTTGTTGACGTTGTTACCTCTTCTAAGTCAGGACACCAAGGGGTCACGGAGGGGTCGCAGCCACCCTAGAGGGTCGTCTCTCTCTGGGTTCTTTAGCAGCAGTTATGAAAGATGACGTCAGTTGCCTGTTCTTTAGCCCCTGTGGTTGAAGCCTGATTGGTTTAATGTCTCCCAGGAGCGAGTTGGAGCACGTAGACTGACGTCTGGGCTAACAGACAACTTCACCCTCTGACTGACCAGGGCCAGTTGGTCAGAAGTTTACATACACTAAGTTGGCTGGGCTTTTAAACAGCTTGGAAAATTACAGAAAATTATGTTAGGGCTTTAGAAACTTCTGATAGGCTGATTGACATCATTTGATGTATTTGATGTATTTCAAGGCCTACCTTCAAACTCAGTGCCTCTTTGCTTGACATCATGGGAAAATCAAAAGAAATCAGCCAAGACCTCAGAAGAAAAATTGTAGACCTCCACAAGTCTGGTTCATCGCTGGGATGGGGATGCTTTGCTGCAAGAGGGACTGGTGCACTTCACAAAATAGATGGCCTTATGAGGAAGGAAAATTACGTGGATATATTGAAGCAACATCTCAAGACATCTCAAGCTTGGGTCTTCCAAATGGACAATGACCCTAAGCATACTTCCAAAGTTGTGGCAAAATGGCTTAAGGACAACAAAGTTAAGGTATTAGAGTGGTCATCACAAAGCCCTGACCTCAATCCTATAGACAATGTGTGGGCAGAACTGAAAAAGTGTGTGTGAGCAAGGAAGCCTACAAACCTGATTCAGTTACACCAGCTCTGTCAGGAGGAATGGGTCAAAATTCACCCAACTTATTGTGGGAAGCTTGTGGAAGGCTACCTGAAACGTTTGACCCAAGTTAAACAATTTAAAGGCAATGCTACCAATACTAATTGAGTGTATGTAAACTTCTGACCCACTGGGAATGTGATGAAATAAATAAAAGCTGAAATAAATCATTCTCTCTACTATTATTCTGACATTTCACATTCTTAAAATAAAGTGGTGATTCTAACTGACCTAAAACAGGGATTTTTTACTTGGATTAAATGTCAGGAATTGTGAAAAACTGAGTTTAAATGTATTTGGCTAAAGTGTATGTAAACTTCCGACTTCAAATGTATATATTTAACCTTTATTTAACTAGGCAAGTAAGTTAAGAACAAATTCTTATTTGCAATGACGCCCTACCAAAAGTCAAAAGGACTCCTGCGGGGATGGGGGCTGGGATTAAAAATATAGGAAAAAACACACATCACGACAAGAGAGACACCACAACACTACATAAAGAGAGACTTAAGTCAACCACATAGCATGGCAGCAACACATGACAACACAGCATGGCAGCAACACCACATGACAACAACATGGTAGCAACACAACATCGCAGCAGCACAACTTGTTAGCAGCACAAAACATGGTACACACATTATTGGGTACAGACAACAGCACAAGGGCAAGAAGGTAGAGACAGCAATACATCATACCAAGCAGCCACAACTGTCAGTAAGAGTGTCCATGACTGAGACTTTGAATGAAGAGATGGAGATAAAATTGTTCAGTTTGAGTGTTTTTTGCAGCTCATTCCAGTCGCTAGCTGCATCAAAACTGAAAAGAGGAACTACCAAGGAATGTGTGTGCTTTGGGGACCTTTAACAGAATGTGACTGGCAGAACGGGTGGTGTATGTGGAGGATGAGGGCTGCAGTAGGTATCTCAGATAGGGGGGAGTGAGGCCTAAGAGGGTTTTATCAATTAGCATCAACCAATCAGTGGGTCTTGTTACAGGTTTTCAGAGATGACCAGTTTACAGAAGAGTATAGAGTGCAGTGATGTGTCCTATATGGAGCATTGGTGACAAATCTGATGACCAAATGGTAAAGAACATCTAGCCACTCGAGAGCACCCTTACCTACCGATCTATAAATGATGTCTCCGTAATCTAGCACGGGTAGGATGGTCATCTGAATCAGGGTTAGTTTGGCAGCTGGGGTGAAAGAGGAGCGATTACGATAGATGAAACCAAGTCTAGATTTAACATTAGCCTGCAGCTTTGATATGTGCTGAGAGAAGGAAAGTGTACCGTCTAGCCATACTCCCAAGTACTTGTATGAGGTACTTGTATGAGGTACTTATCACTGTGATTGAGGCCCATTAGCGGTGGGGATCATGGCTGGCCGTCGTTTAACATCACAAGCCACAGGTGTCTGGCTTTCCATTCTCCCTAAACGTCTATCATTAATCATGGAGGTGTAATTTAGTCATCCCAGAGTCCAGAGTGCTAGTAGGCTTACAGCGCTGTGCTAATCAGAGGGCAGCCCTGTCAGTCTCTAGCTGTCTGTCTCTCCAGCCCTGATCAACCCACAGACAGCAAAGTATGTTCTCTCTTAAATTGTCACCTTGTCATCTTAGAGGGCCTGTATTGATTTATATGGTTACGAAGTATTTCATTCATATTTCATTTTCATATACACTACCGGTCAAAAGTTTTTGAACACCTACTCATTCAAGGGTTTTTCTTTATATATATTTTTAAACTATTTTCTACATTGTAGAATAACCATGTAGACATAAAAACTATGAAATAACACATATGGAATCATGTAGTAACCAACAAAAAAGTGTCAAACAAATCAAAGTATATTTGAGATTCTTCAAAGCAGCCACCCTTTCCCTTGATAACAGCTTTGCACACTCTTGGCATTCTCTCAACCAGCTTCATAAGTTAGTCACCAGGAATGCATTTAAATTAACAGGTGTGCCTTGTTAATTTTTTTTGTGGAATTTCTTTCCTTCTTGATGAGTTTGAGCCAATCAGTTGTGTTGTGACAAGTTAGGGGGGATATAAAGAAGATTTGGTAAAAGACCAAGTCCATATTATGGCAAGAATAGAGGCTTCTAAACAGCTTCTATGCATAGTCACTTTAATAACTCTACCTACATGTACATATTACCTCAACTAACCGGTGCCCCGCATATTGACTCTGTACCTGTATATAGTCTCGCTAATGTTATTTTACTGCTGCTCTTTAATCAATTGTTATTTTTATTTCTTATTACATTTTTTTAAACTGCATTTTTGGTTAGGGGCTTGTAAGTAAACATTTGTAAGACTGTAAGGTCTACACCTATTGTATTCGGCGCACGTGACAAATAAAATTTGATTTGATTTAAAATAAGGAACGAGAAACAACTGTCCATCATTATGTTAAGACATGAAGGTCAGTCAATCCCAACAATGTCAGGAACTTTGAAAGTTTCTCCATGTGCAGTCACAAAAACCATCAAGCGCTATGATGAAACTGGCGCTCATGAGGACCGCCACAGGAATGGAAGACCCAAAGTTACCTGCTGCAGAGGATAAGTTCATTAGAGTTACCAGTTTCAGAAATTGCAGCCCAAATAAATGCTTCACAGAGTTCAAGTAACAGACACATCTCAACATCAACTGTTCAGAGGAGACTGTGTGAATCAGGCCTTCATGGTCGAATGACTGCAAAGAAACCACTACTAAAGGACACCAATAATAAGAAGAGACCTGCTTGGGCCAAGAAACACAAGCAATGGACATTAGACTGGTGGAAATTTGTCCTTTGGCCTAGAGTCCAAATTGGAGATTTTTGGTTCCAACCGCCATGTCTTTGTGAGACGCGGTGTGGGGGAACGGATGATCTTTGTATGTGTATTTGTGCACACTTAACCAGCATGGCTACAACAGCATTCTGCAGCAATACGCCATCCCATCTGGTTTGGGCTTAGTGGGACTATCATTTGGTTTTCAACAGGACAATGACCCAACACACCTCCAGGCTGTGTAAGGGACATTTTACCAAGAAGGAGAGTGATGAAGTGCTTCATCAGATGACCTGGCCTCCACAATCCCCCGACCCCAAACAAATTGAGGTGGTTTGAGATGAGTCGGACCGCAGAGTGAAGGAAAAGCAGCCAACAAGTGCTCAGCATATGTGGGAACTCCTTCAAGACTGTTTGAAAAGCATTCCAGGCGAGCTGGTTGAGAGAATGTCAAGAGTGTGCAAAGCTGTCATCAAGTCAAAGGGTGGCTATTTGAAGTATCTCAAATATAAAATATGTTTTGATTTGTTTAACACTTTTTTGGTTACTACATGATTCCATATGTGTTATTTCGTAGTTTTATGAATGCGTTTCATAGTCTTCACTATTATTCTACAATGTAGAAAATAGCAAAATGAAAGAAAAATCCTTGAATGAGTAGGTGTGTCCAAACTTTTGACCGGTAGTAGTATTTTCTCTCTCTCTCTCACAGGAGTATGAGCCAACCATCTACTATCCCAAACGTACCCCTCACACCATTCAACAGGACTTCACAGTTCAGTGTGAAAAGATGGATATCCCATTCCTCTCCTATCTCCCAACAGAGGTGAGCAACATAAAAAAAAGGATTATAAAACATTAAATGTTAGATGTCAAGTTTAATTCAAGTATTAATTTGTGTATTGTACAAATGAATCCTTGAATTAAAGTTGACATCTGCTAGCGGAACTGACTTATGAAAGTGCACCTTGCTGGAGCTGTGAGAACAATGTAAAGCTCTTGTCTAGATGCTGAGTTTGAGTTGTGGTTGTGTTATGGTTGTGTGTTCAGGTGCAGTTGATTAACGATGCCTATAACCTGGTGATCGATGCCATCCTGGGGCCAGAGACTGACCACACAGATGTGAAGGAGCCCTACGCTGGCATCCTAGTCACTCTGAAGCAGGTCAAGATCCCCATCGTAAGTTTGGACATACCCTCAGGTAAGGCTGAAATCTATGCTGCACATTCAACATGTACCAGTGTTGCACAAATGTACAGAAATTAGCCCAAAACAGGATTTTAGCTCTGAGCTAAACACGAGTAAACCATACACAATAAAAGCCTGTACATGCTCCACCACAGGAGGTTGGTGGCACCTTGATTGGGGAGGACGGACTCATAGTAATATCTGAAACAGAGTCAATGGAATGGTATCAACACATCAAACACATGGTTTCCATGTGTTTGATACCATTCCATTTACTCCATTCCAGACATTTTTATGAGCCATCCTTCCCTCAGCAGCCTCCTGTGTGCTCAACAATTCACCGGCCACATTTGCAACTGCGATAGCCTTTGTCAGATCAACCTCAAGTCATCCTCAACACTACCGAGCTGTAGAGACCAACCTGGATGGAATGAGATAGTAAAGCATATAGCTAAGTGTAGTACATATATTTGGCCATTATATCACACCCTCTCCCCATTTAACTTGTTCTGGAATGCTGCTACCTGGCAGGTGTCTAATCTGTAAGATATGAAATGCCGATTAAAGTTGAAAGGAGAAGCTCAAGTGAGATACTCATGCTCTCCATGATGTTATGTCACGTGACATAGCTAGTAGATGGCAGGTTAGTTGTCCCATCAATGGAGATGGAATTCAAATGGTAATCATCATTTCCTTGTTTATTAAAGGTTGGGATGTTGACCAGGTGACCTCAGATGGGATCAACCCAGACGTCCTGATCTCGCTTATGGCACCAAAGAGATGTGCCACCAGTTTCTCAGGGAAGCACTACTTGGCGGGACGCTTCCTGCCTTATGACATCCAGAAGAAATACGATCTGAACCTGCCAGAATATCCAGGCATAGACTGTGTTATAGAATTGTAAAATCTTCTGTACACACTCACCAGTCATCATTTTGGATAAATATGGATAATATATTCACGTTTTGTATTTTATAGATTGTTACTGTGCTTTACCGTTCATGTGCTATCTCTCCAATGGGTGTAGACTAGAGCAGGTTTAGTCTTACCCAGAATTCACTCTGTTTGCTCAAATACAATAGAAAAATGGTATAGAATCTGTGGGAGGTCTGAGTTGTATGTTTCCATGTGAGTTTTCATGTGAGTTACCAAGTGAGTTACCAAGTGAGTTTTCATGTGAGTTACCAAGTGAGTTACCAAGTGAGTTGCGTCATTCTCATTTTTGTGATTGCTTCTTTGCAAAGTTCTGAGATGATCTTTCTCCTTCAGCAAAAAACTATGAATGTTGTGCGGAAGAGGTGTTTTGTACCTTCGAGTCACTGCTTTTTGTTATGTATTATTATGTTTTGAGTTCTGTTTTTCTTATTGAAGAATGCTTGGATTTTGGGTCATACTACTTTCTAGCAGCTGCATATTTTAAAAAATATAATTCAGTCTACACTGCTGCATTTCCTTAGTCCAAGTAACACCTGTTCGTTGCTTTGCAGCTACAGAGTTAACTCTTTGTCCAATAAAATATCTCATTTAACAATTGTTTTGATTCCGATGTGATTCGATGTAAGAAAGTAGGACATATGAAAGCTGACAAGATTAAAGGTAATCATGACAGTAAATCCTCCACAGGAGTTACAACTTTGTAGAGTCCAAACTGTGTTGGTGGATAAAACTGCCATTATGCTTCATAACATCAGAGATCACACAGTAGGTTATGCAAATCCATGCCAAGCCTCAGACATTGTTAGAAGAGATCAGGCAGGAGATCAGACGGATGATATTACATGCTGAATGATTTCCTCAATAATTCTCTCTAAATCCAGAGTTGATGGAGTGGAATCAGAACTTGTGTCTGCAGTGTGCTTAGTTCATATCAATTCTGCATTTGAGAGGAAATGTTTTCATATTTGGGATGCTACAGTAAAACAAGCTGTCTCTGGTTTATTGATTACAACTGAATTAAAATATACGCTGATTGTACTAAACACCTTCCTAATATTGAGTTGCACCCCACCCCCCCCCCCACCCCACCCTCAGAGCAGCCTACATTTTTCAGGGCATGGATTCTACAAGGTTTCGAAAGTGTTTCAAAGGGCCTATTTTGACTCCAATGCTTCCCACAGTTGTGTCAAATTTTCTGGATGTCCTTTGGGTGGTGGACCATTCTTGATACACACGGGAAACTGTTGAGCATGAAAAACCCAGCCGCGTTGCAGTTCTTGACACACTCAAACCGGTGCGCCTGGCACCTACTACCATACCCCGTTCAAAGGCACATAAATATTTTGTCTTGCCCATTCACCCTCTGAATAACACACATACACAATTGTCTCAATAAATCAATTGTCTCAAGGTTTAAAAATCCTTCATCTACACTGATTGAAGTGGATTTAACAAGTGACATCAATAAGGGATAATCTCTTTCACCTGGATAAACCTGGTCAGTCTATGTCATGGAAAGAGCAGGTGTTCGTAAAGTTTTGTATACTCAGTGTAGAATCAATGTGGCAAACAAGTGTAGTGTAAGCTGGGTAGTTAGTTGATGACAAACCCTGCACTGTCCTCTAAGTGCTAGCACTGTGTGCAAGAAATCATATTGTATTTATACCAAACCCTGCACTGTCCTCTAAGTGTTAGCACTGTGTGCAAGAAGTCATATTGTATTTATACCAAACCCTGCACTGTCCTCTAAGTGTTAGCACTGTGTGCAAGAAGTCATATTGTATTTATACCAAACCCTGCACTGTCCTCTAAATGTTAGCACTGTGTGCAAGAAGTCATATTGTATTTATACCAAACCCTGCACTGTCCTCTCAGTGTTAGCACTGTGTGCAAGAAGTCATATTGTATTTATACCAAACCCTGCACTGTCCTCTCAGTGTTAGCACTGTGTGCAAGAAGTCATATTGTATTTATACCAAACCCTGCACTGTCCTCTAAGTGCATAACATACAACGGTGTAAAACCTGTTAAGCGCAAAGAGCCCACCCACAGGGCACACACTGGTTGAATCAATGTTGTTTCCATGTCATTTCAATGGCCAATGTGGAATAGATGTTGAATTGAGGCTTTTGGAATACATCTGAACATTTACTGCTCATATTTTTCATTCTGATCCTCTGCATTTTCTGAGAGGCTCTTTCTCATATATTTAAGTGAGAATGTATTTTTCTAATGTCTAATTAATGGTATTCAAAGTCTTTAGAGGGTGGAAGAGAATGAACAGATAATAGCCGATACTAATATCATATTGAGCAGACCAGAGGAGGCCGGTGGGAGAAGCTATAGGTTTTCATACTTCTGTTTGAGGTGTTCTATACAGTTCCATTTATTCCATTCCAGCCATTACAATGAGCCCATCCTTCTGTAGCTCATCCCACCAGCCTCCTCTGGAAGAGACATGTTCTATTACAGTTGATTGGTAGGCTGTTCTGGATTTCAGTGATTTAGAACTAAGGGTAGAACATCTAATTATCCAACCTACCGGAGGGAATTTTACGGAATAACTCCTAAACATCATTACAGTTGCTGATGATGTATTTGCAACTAGTCAGTGCATTCTATCTCACAAGCATGGCTCTGTGTGTTTTGAAGTGAGTGTTTGTTGAATGGCATGCCATATGATGCCACTTCCCTCTTTGCAGAGAATCATCGTGCAATCAGCAGTTGTTAAAGTTACAAATTCTAACCAGAAGTTGACCATCTGGCATTGTCATGCTGTCTGCGAGTACACAAACGATGTGAAGCTCTACTCTAGTGCCACGTTCAAGACAACTCGGAAACTCGGAGTTAAAATGTAAGTACATTTTTTGCGTAGCACTTCCTATTGGAAGCTTAATTATCTCAAATTTTGTGCACAACTTGAGATTTTTCTCAAATGTTCTTGTTACTTACAACCTCATGCTAATCGCATTAGCCTACGTTAGCTCAACCATCCTGAGGGGGACCCACCAACCATGTAGCGGTTAACAGTCTGGTGGCCTTGAGATAGAAGCTGTTTTTTCAGTTTCTCAGTCCCAGCTTTAATGCACCTGTACTGACCTCGCCTTCTGGATGGTAGCAGAGTGAACAGGCAGTGGCTCGGGTCGTTGTTGTCCTTGATGATTTTCTTGTCATGCCCTTCATCCACCGCCATCACCTCATGTTTCAGCAGGATAATGCATGACCCCCAAGGATCTGTACTCAATTCCTGGAAGCTTAAAATGTCCCAGTTCATCCATGGCATGCATACTCACCAGACATGTCACCCGTTGGGCATGTTTGGGATGCTCTGGATCGACGTGTACGACAGCGTGTTCCAGTTCCCGCCAATATTCATCAACTTCGCACAGCCATTGAATAGGAGTGGGACAACATTCCACAGGCCACAATCAACAGTCTGATCAAATCTATGCGAAAGAGATGTGTCACGCTGCATGAGGCAAATGGTGGTCACACCAGACAGTGACTGGTTTTCTGATCCACGCCCCAACTTTTTTTTAAAGGTGTCTGTGACCAATAGATGCATCTGTATTCCCAGTGATGTGAATCCATAGATCAGGGCCTAACGGATTTATTTCAATTGACTGATTTCCTTATATGAACTGTAACTCAGTATTATATTTTTGTTCAGTGTTGTTCTTTTGATGAATTGTATGACAACATGTTTTGCATGCCAACGTATATATTTTTGGTTATGGCCAATTTGAATGCCATTGTTACGCAATTGACTGGCTTGTTTCATCAATTACACTACACTGAGGTTGAGCATAACTGTAGAAAAGCTGTCCGTTTTTATGAGTTCTGTATACAAACATAATCATAATATCTTAGTGTGATGCATTCTGTGTACTCTGGTGGATACAACCTTCAGTAACAGCCCAAAAACGTATTACAATCCAGACAGAACCGATGAAATCTTACTCTGTGGAAAGTTAAAAAAACACCCTTTTATTTGAGGTAATATTCCCCCCTCTCTCTCCTGCATTTTTTTGGGAGTGTTATGGAAGACACAGATGTGAGAGAGCACTGGCCAATGGTGAGCAGAGGGGGGCTGGATTAGACTGCACTCTGGGTGTCCCTTCTTTTAAGACTCCTGTTCCCCCGTCTAATTTACAATCTTCATATGGCTGGGTTTAGGGACAGGAGCAGGTTTCCAACCACCATCATTCACACCTGAGAGCACTCAGACTCTGTAGCCTGCCATTTTGAAGAACAACACAATTTCCTCTTGACTTGATAATATAATACACGCAGAGAGAGAGAAGGAAAGCATCCAAGTGTGTGATTGTGGGACACCATGTGGGACGTTACAAAAGTGTCACTACTCCTGTCTTTCCTGGTGGCAGTGGCAGCGGCTCAAGGTATGTCAAGTTAATGTCCTCGTCAAAATGTGATGTTAGTTCAGATTCATTATTGATGTCCAATTAATTATATCACTCTGCCTTTTTACATATCCCACAAAAAGTCATTGAAATTGTTTGTGTACTCATCAGCAGAACTCATTTTCCAGGACATTTTAGAATAGGTTCTTCATAACACTGCCACTGTGTTTTGTATCACTGCCATTGTCTTGCATGCCATTTAACTGTAGCTGTGGTAAGCAATGTCATTACTCAAATGAGAACTTCATAATAGCCCATTCAGCCCTGAAGCCTGAACAGCTTCATCATTCTGACACATGCTGTCAATGATCCACTTCTTGTCTGTAGTAGCTCATTCTTATGGCATAAAAGTATACATTGAGTGGACAAAACATTAGGAACACCTGCTCTTTCCATGACAGACTGACCAGGTGAGTCCTGATGAAAGCTATTATTCCTTATTGATGTCACTTGTTAAATCTACTTGAATCAGTGTAGATGAAAGGCAGGAGACAGGTTAAAGGTGGATTTTTAAGCCTTGAGACAATTGAGAAAAGGATTGTGTATTTGTGCCATTCAGAAGATTTACAATACATATAACACATTGAAGGTCAGTCTAGCACTCTCTCTCTGTGCGTGTGTGTTTGCAGTGAAGGCACTACATGGATTAAGGTAGACCCACGCCACCATTCCACCCGTGCCTGCAGTCACCTGACTGAGAGAGAAATAAGGAGGACACGAGGGCACAAACTGAACTCACACAGTCTCAATTATCAGCCAGTAGATATGCAAATTAACTTCCCTCCCATCACCCTCCTCCCGTGGCTAATTAAAAAAGAAATACGCTTATATCTTTACGTGCTGCTGCTTTAAGCTTTACCCGCACCTAAGGTCTGACTGGCACCCAATTAAAAAGCTTATAGAAAGTGGTGCATAAACACTGAGTGTACAAAACATTAAGAACACCTGCTCTTTCCATGACAGACTGACCAAGGGAATTTAGGTGAAAGCAATGTCTCTTATTGATGTCACTTGTTAAATCCACCTCAATCAGTGTAGTTGAAGGGGAGGAGACAGGTTAAAGAAGGATTTTTAAGCCTCGAGACAATTGAGACATGGATTGTGTATGTGTGCCATTCAGAGGGTGAATGGGCAAGACAAAATATTTAAGTGCCTTTGAACGGGGTATGGTAGTAAGTGCCAGGTACACCAGTTTGAGTGTGTCAAGAACTGCAACCCTGCTGGGTTTTTCACACTCAACAGTTTCCCGTGTGTATCAAGAATGGTCCACCACCTGAAGGACATCCAGCCAACTTGACAAAACTGTGGGAAGCATTGGAGTCAACATGGACCAGCATCCCTGTGGAACACTTTTGACACCTTGTATGAGGGCAAAAGGAGGTGAAACTCAAAATCAGGAAGGTGTTCTTAATGTTTTGTAAACTCTGTATATAAGGAAAATAGCGACAGATCTAGCCCTTCCATTTGAACATTTAAAAAAAATGTTATTAGTTACGATGACTATTTTGGAATTTTAATTTGTTACATTTTCATTTTGTTTTGAGTTTTGTGCACATGTACTTTAAGAAATAGTGTCTTGGCACCAA
Organism: Oncorhynchus kisutch; assembly: GCF_002021735.2. Classification (NCBI taxonomy): domain Eukaryota; kingdom Metazoa; phylum Chordata; class Actinopteri; order Salmoniformes; family Salmonidae; genus Oncorhynchus; species Oncorhynchus kisutch. Next base: position 20,729,922 of record NC_034177.2, read on the forward strand.
ACGGTGTATGGCACTAAAATTAAAATAAACCAATCAAATCAATCATTAGAAATACTTGCACACAGCTCTGTCTTCCTGAACCTAGACTTTGCAAGGTGAGAAAGTAGCCTATCCCAGTGGATGTCAGTGTTGGACCAGTAGTCATTCTTTAGTTGTGAATGGTGGGATCATACTGTAGCACCACAGGGGGGCTGTCTGTCTCTGCAGGGATATCCCACCACTGGAAGTGTTAATCATGTTGTGTCAAGTCATCAGCACTCTCATTTTACTAACATGCTGTCATGTTAATGAGAAGCAGATGGATGTTAGGGGTAACACATGTTTCTCTGGGGGGGCGATTATATAATATCTTTGTAGGGATCAGGGCCCCTCAATTTGAGGGGTGTGTGAAAGTGACAGTAAACTAGTTATTATACAGTAAGTGTGTTGGGATTCTTTAAGAATTCAGTGCAAGTACTGGATAGTTTTGCCTGTTCAGGAAAATTATCTCACTGACTAGGTGTTTGATAGAATGGATAGTGATGTATTCACTCGCCAACACATTGTGGCAGACATGGGTAGTATTTGTCCCCATCTCACCTCGATACATTACCCGCCGGCTGGAGCACTCACCAAGTCAGCACTCACCAATAAAACAAGTAAACACAAATCCTCTATCCCACTTTCTCACCTAACTGACAGGTGAAATGACTCTCTCTGGTTTCCCCTCTCCCTGTCTCACTCTTTCCTTTTACTTTTCCTTTCCCCTCCTGCTCCTTCTCCATCATTATCTCCATCCTGCTCAGAGTTCAGAGATTTATGATGTGTTTTCCCTATTTGAAGAGACAGCTTCTGCTCCTGGATGCAATACCGAAATGGACTATACCGAAATGGAACACTGTGACTATCAATCAAGCTAAACTAAGTCCCAGGTCTTAGTGGAGTGTTTTAAAGAGCCAGATGCCACACATGCTGCCCGTAATGAACTGTAATCTCCCATAACCATACCAGTCTCGGGATAGAGGTGGAGGTGGGCCAACTGGGACCATGAAGAAGCAGTCTCAGAGCTCCAAAGTCAATGTTGTCCCTGTGCTAATTGGCTTCATTCAGAGGGACTAGCTCATTCTCCAGATGCTGGCCACAGACTGACTGGAGAGCAGTGGTCCAGCTAAACCACAATCACCACATCAAGATGTGTAGCCCATTGACCTAAATGAGAATGGGAGGGAGAAGAAAGGGATCAAAGTCCCTTGTATTCCCAGCAATCATCACGTGAAGGCCCAAATGGCTCACTACCGTTTGAAGATGCGATGCCTGCGTTTGAGGATGAAAGTGCACAAACATTACTTTGAGGCATAGGACTAGGCTAATGCTCAAGAAGCAGTTGTTTCTAGAGCTCGTGTATACCCATTGCAGAAACTCAGGTGAGCACTTGCAGTGGACTTAATGTGGAAATACCATTGAGGCCAATTGTTTTTTTTATAGCCTGAATGAGGAAATGCAGTGCGGTAGAAAAAAATCACATTAAGAACACAAAGTCTCTGTGTTCTTCTTTAAAATCCCGCCAAATCTTGTGGTGGATTTGCATCATTAGTTCATGCATGTCAGGGGCAAAACTGTATAATGAGGCACATATGCCTTTGACCAAGAATCAGTCAGTGGCTCCCCAACCAGCCCTGAAGCCAAGATTGATGGAGGGAGAAAGCAGAGAGAGAGAGACCATCTGATTCTTCTACCACAGCACACCTCAGCCAGATAATAGGCCAACTAAACAAAACAACTTCCACATGTCTGCAAGGCCATGGCATAAAAACTCACATGCATAAGTACACACACGCACACTTTCTGGGCAATCATTTAATGTCCATTGGTTTGACACAAACCCTTGTCTAAATAAAATGCTTCTGATTTTGAACAAATATCTCCTTATTGCTTAAATCTTAATAAGGCCAGGTTACGGATGTTTCCAGTGCTCTAACACTTCACTGCACACACCTTTTATTACAATTAAGTGTGGGGCTGTGGCATGGAAAAGTTGCATCAACACTATGTGGAGAGACGCTCAACATTCAGCCCAGTGCTCAGCCCCGCTGTCACGGCCGTTGAAAGAAGAGGACCAAGTTGCAGCGTTGTGAGCGTACATATTCCTTTTATTATTATGACGCCGACAAAAACAATAAACAATCCAAAAACCAACCGTGAAGCTAAACGCTATAGTGCCAACAAACAAAGACAACTTCCCACAAAGAAAGGAGGGAAGAAGGGCTACCTAAGTATGGTTCCCAATCAGAGACAACGATAGACAGCTGTCCCTGATTGAGAACCATACCCGCCAAAACATAGAAATACAAAATCAGAGAAAAACTAAACATAGAATGCCCACCCCAAACCACACCCTGACCAAACCAAATAGAGACATTAAAAGGCTCTCTATGGTCAGGGCGTGACACCCGTGAGCCACCACTCCATCCAAGCTGTTACATAACACAGAAAAGTGTTTTTACATTTTCTTCTTGTAAGGCTCTGGAATATTTTAAACAATATCCAGACCTGCTGAAAGGCCTGTGTCTCAGCCCAGACAGATTTGGGTTGGCAATCTGTCTAATCTGACTACTGAAGTCCTTTCTCTGGGTAACTTCAAAACTTATTTTTTCATTTTCTGTAACTTTTTATTAGTATCTGGCTGCTGCCAAGTGTGCATGCAGCTCTGTCTCGGAAAACACCCGGCTGAGAAGGCAACAGGAGAGGAGAATGGCATTTAGAAGGGCCTGCAGTATTAATAGATGTTTGAGTCCTTGTGTACCCTGTAACTTAAGCCCAGCACCACTTTATAGTGGCAAGATCCCCAGAATAAGTATCAGAGTCCAGTAGACACAACAATGCCAGCCACACCAGGCATTGGCACCAGAATGGCCAAAGCAGTGTAAGGGCAGAAGCAGGCAGAGGGGATCTTGAGACAATACTGGATCTGACGTAGAAATTCTAACACCCAGTTGAGAGTTTGTCTCCATCACTAATATAACATTGCATGGTATTCAGCTTTATTATGAGAAGCTAGCCTGTATGGCTATATTAATAGAAGCTAGCCTGTGTCTATATTAAGAGAAGCTAACTTGTGTGTCTATATTGAGAGAAGCTAGCCTGTGTGTCTATATTAAGAGAAGCTAGCCTGTGTGTCTATTTTGAGAGAAGCTAACCTGTGTGTCTATATTGAGAGAAGCTAGCCTGTGTGTCTATATTTTGATAGAAGCTAGCCTGTGTGTCCATCTTAAGAGAAGCTAGCCTGTGTGTCTATATTGAGAGAAGCTAGCCTGTGTGTCTATATTTTGAGAGAAGCTAGCCTGTGTGTCTATATTAAGAGAAGTTAGCGTGTGTGTCTATTTTGAGAGAAGCTAACCTGTGTGTCTATATTGATAGAAGCTAGCCTGTGTATCTATATTAAGAGAAGCTAACCTTTGTGTCTATATTGAGAGAAGCTAGCCTGTGTGTCTATTTTCAGAGAAGCTAACCTGTGTGTCTATATTGAGAGAAGCTAGCCTGTGTGTCTATATTAAGAGAAGCTAGCCTGTGTGTCTATATTAAGAGAAGCTAACCTGTGTGTCTATATTTTGAGAGAAGCTAGCCTGTGTGTCTATATTAAGAGAAGCTAGCCTGTGTGTCTATTTTGAGAGAAGCTAGCCTGTGTGTCTATATTAAGAGAAGCTAGCCTGTGTGTCTATTTTGAGAGAAGCTAACCCGTGTATCTATATTAAGAGAAGCTAGCCTGTGTGTCTATATTAAGAGAAGCTAGCCTGTGTGTCTATATTAAGAGAAGCTAACCTGTGTGTCTATATTAAGAGAAGCTAACCTGTGTGTCTATATTGAGAGAAGCTAGCCTGTGTGTCTATTTTGAGAGAAGCTAACCTGTGTGTCTATATTGAGAGAAGCTAGCCTGTGTGTCTATATTAAGAGAAGCTAGCATGTGTCTATATTAAGAGAAGCTAGCCTGTGTGTCTATATTGAGAGAAGCTAGCCTGTGTGTCTATATTAAGAGAAGCTAACCTGTGTGTCTATATTGAGAGAAGCTAGCCTGTGTGTCTATATTAAGAGAAGCTAGCCTGTGTGTCTATATTAAGAGAAGCTAGCCTGTGTGTCTATTTTGAGAGCAGCTAACCTGTGTGTCTATATTGAGAGAAGCTAGCCTGTGTGTCTATATTAAGAGAAGCTAGCCTGTGTGTCTATATTGAGAGAAGCTAACCTGTGTGTCTATTTTGAGAGAAGCTAGCCTGTGTGTCTATTTTGATAGAGGCTAGCCTGTGTGTCTATATTAAGAGAAGCTAGCCTGTGTGTCTATATTGAGAGAAGCTAGCCTGTGTGTCTATATTGAGAGAAGCTAGCCTGTGAGTTTATATTAAGGGGGAGAAAGAGGGTCTGCTAATAGGCACAGAAACATACTTGGAACCATTGCTAATGTATTGGTTCCATTACATGGGACTATACTTTGACCTCTTTCGGTATCTTGTTGGTGGTGGCGATGTAGTAGAGAGGCCTCTATTAGGGAAGGTTAAACAGGAGTAAGGACCTCAAACAAAGGAGGAAATCCAGTTAAGTTTAAGTGTGTTTCCCCTGACATAACAGTGTGTTTCAACATGTTTTGGGTGAGGTAACGCCACTGACGTACCATTAGCATGAAACAGCACATATAAAATCACTGGCTTTTAAATTCACTTATAAAGTGTTAACAAGCCACTCAAAGGAACGTTAAATAGTCAAAGTCAACTACTGGAGCCGAGGCCACTCAGGCCAGTGGACAACTGCCATAGCTGAAGTTGCAAGGCTGACGTGTTTATATTATATTAAATATGGATTCTGACATAAAACTCTTTAATGCCATTATGCACCTCATTAAATTACTCTTGTAATCTTTTAATGGTTTAGGCTTCAATATCAAACATCTTGAAGTGATAAGTGTAAGCAATGTGCCCATGTTGGAGTATCCAAGGCTGGTAATAGTGCAGTTCTCTGTCCAGTAGATTGTTAATATGACAACGTCACTTGGAAGTGTGTCCAAGCCAGCATGGGCACACCAGCAGTGCAGAGGTTATGCGGAGAGACATTTGTTTCTATTTAGCCAGTGATTCCATCATGTCAATCAAATATTAAAACCCCTGTCTATAATCTACAGTATCAAGCCAGATATGAAAAGCCCACCTTGCATTGAAAGATAGCCCCTTGCTTTACACACAGCTGCAGTATGTAGGCCTGCAAAGCTGAGGGCAGCGGTCAGTCTGGTTTAAGCAGACTGCAAAGCCTGACCTGGAACTTACGTAATACCACTTGTAAGAGAAGCCATTCACTGGGTTGAAGACCATACTAGGAAAAAATGCTCCAAAGCCATAAAATTGGAAGAGAATAGTGTTGGCTTAACAAAAAAAGACCCACAGTCAGCAATAAATAGCTGGGACTGAAACTTGCCTCTGCTTTGGGTCTTTGTGACTGTGTCCATAAACTCAGCGGTGGACCTCCTAAAGTGGTAAGCGCTCTCACAGACATCCAGCTAGTCAGTCAGGCAGGCCGTGAGACAGTCCGTGGTGGGAATGGCTTTCTCAGGCCATGATGGATTCAGGCAGGCGGTTGGGAACCGAAAGAAAGGACACACGTCTCCGCTGTCAGCCCTTTGATGCCTGACGCTGACGCATATGTGGGACGTGAGTGTGTGTAATATCAAAGGGCACAACTGGCTACGTTGCTGCATGGGCCATTCCAGCATAATGACAAGATCAGATGAGGATAGAGAGGAATGTCAGAGAAGGGAAGAGAAGGCAGATGTAGAGATGACTGATGGATCAAGGCCAAACCGTATCTGAGACGGGGATGAGGTGGAAAAGAGGGGAAAGTGAGGCATATTGGCAGCATATGCTAGACAAGTCACGACTAACGGATGGCTTACGTGAGCTGATTCCTCTCAGTTGTGTGTGTCTCAATGGGTCTCCTCAGCATCCGGGCTTTATTATTATTATGTATTTATTTATTTTATTTTTTATTTTATTTTTATTTTACCCCCTTTTTTCTCTCCAATTTTGTGATATCCAATTGTTAGTAGCTACTGTCTTGTCTCATCGCTACAACTCCCGTACGGGCTCGGGAGAGACGAAGGTTGAAAGTCATGCGTCCTCCGATACATAACCCAACCAAGCCGCACTGCTTCTTAACACAGCGCTTATCCATCCCAGAAGCCAGCCGCACCAATGTGTCGGAGGAAACACTGTGCACCTGGTAACCATGGTTAGCGTGCACTGCGCCCGGCCCACCACAGGAGTCGCTGGTGCGCGATGAGACAAGGATATCCCTACCGGCCAATCCCTCCCCGACCCGGACGACGCTAGGCCAACTGTGCGTCGCCCCACGGACCTCCCGGTCGCGGCAGGTTACGGCAGAGCCTGGGCGCGAACCCAGAGTCTCTGGTGGTACAGCGCCCTTAACCACTTGCTTCCTGGCTTTATTGATGGAGATGTGTTCATTTAAGGGGGGACGTTTGGGCTGTGGAGGGACCCAACAGCCAGGACTTGTTTCAAAGAGGGCAGCCCTCAGAGAGGGCTCCACTCTCTGCCCTCAGAGAGTGGAGGAATGTAACCTCTGGTACGTGGCTCATTGAGAAACCATGAGGAATCATCTCTGCTTGTCCTTCCCACTTTCCCTCTCTCCATCACTCTCCCTCTCTTTCTCCCTCCAGTCCATCTCCCTTTATAGAGGCTCCATCTCATTCATTGGCTTCTGATTAGAGAGAGCAAGAGAGAGAGAGAGAGAGAGAGAGAGAGAGAGAGATTTTCCATATGGCCCCAGGTCCTTAATGAGACTGGACAGTGTTTTGTTGAGAAAAAACTGAACGTGCTTGGACTGTGGTCTAGTCTTCTGACTAGTGTGTGACTGTGTGTGTGTGTGATATCAGGTGTTCTCACACACATCTGGATGGAGCTCTTCCAGACTGATTGCTGGCACCTAGCTAGCTTGCGGGGGCGGTAAAAGAGAACCAGGCTTGTCTTTGTATTCTTGTGGCACCCAGACAAGGCCGGGGGATCTGGAAACACAGACACCCCAGCGTCAGTGCACCAAGATCGGGTGTCCCGCCCCAAAACTTCTCCCTGGCCTTCAACCACAGCCCGCAGAGTGAGACGTAGACATTCCTTTCACATTCACAGACACTGTCAATTTGATGAGAACATGCCAAGGACCAACTCCTCAGACAAGTAGGTCCGCAGACTCGAAAACCGGCTTTCATAAATCTGGTTCTCCCCGTTGTAAAACTTGGTGGATCCATTGAGCAGAGCCCTGAGGTCACTGTTACAGTGTTACAGTGTGGTAGTGGTGCAGTGATGCAGGTAAGGTTGGGCCCTGCTGGTCATGGTGGTAGGTTGTATTCATGGTGTGGTTCTCCCCATCCAGGGCCCTTCAGGAACAGCTCTCTGCTCAGGAAGTGGAGTCAGACAGACAGGAGCAGGAAGCTGGCCTACAACTTGCTGACTGAGCCACAGCAGACCACAGGTGAGTGAGCTCACTCCTAATACCACCTGGTTGACCTATACAACCTGAGGAGGGAAAACTCACTCAACAATGTGTCTTCTGCCTCAGACAGAGGGGTTTCCTTCCTTTGATGTACTGAAACTCCCAGGCTTTACACACCCATGGCAAGTGCAGAAAATCAATTTTTTACAGTTTTATTACATACTAGTAACATTTATACATACAACCCATCATATTTAGGGGTCAAGTCCATTTCCAGTCCAAGGCCAATGTTGAGACTCTATGAGCCCCACCCCCCCTTCTCCAATTCATCAACTATACCCTGTTTCTAATGTGTAATCAATGTTCAGTTCCCACTCAGCTCTCACATTCCGTTATGCTTACATTCAGTCTCGCTCCTTTGAATGAGCAGTCTGGTGGAATGAGACAATGGTGTTAACCTGCCAGGATCATATCAGAGCAAACAATAGCATGGAGTCTACTTTATATTCACATGAGTGCAGTTTAATTTAAGCAACTATTCATTAAATCCAGTCCAAATTCATATGTAAGCCAACATACACATTATCCAGATACGGGAAATTAAAACTAAATACCTAATGTCACCACAGGGTTGAAAACCACTGGCTTTTAAATGAACAGAGAGACTAGAGAGAGGGGTCACTATGTCTGTTGAGAATGCCTACCGACGATAGCACACAGCACGGTGAGCACACATCTTGACAATGTCCACCAATAGATCACTTCACTGTTCTCTCGATGCCTCCCAAGGGGCTCGTTCCAATGATGAAATCTATTATTCAGAGATCCATGGTATGTTGCTAATGCAATGCAACGAGGCTGTTTCTTCACATCTTTGGAAAACCTAAGAGTTGAACATGTGGCAGACAAAAGCTAGACAACATGACACTTTCCCTCCTCATCTGCCTTCTGAGTTGGCTTGGAAAGAGTTTGGTCAACGCAGGCTCCCCTGGGTGTCTCTACTCAGCAGACAATGACAGTAGCAGACTATTCTCTTAAACTGTGCAACCTTCGGCCTTGCGAGTGGCGCAGTGGTCTAAGGCTGGCAACTAGAGATTCTGGGTTCAAGTCCAGGCTCTGTCGCAGCCAGCCGCGATCGGAAGAACCATGGAGTGGTGCACTATTGGCCCAGCGTCTTCTGGGTTAGGGGAGGGTTTGGCCGGCAGGGATGTCCTTGTCCCTTCTCGCACTAACGAATCCTGTGGCGGTCCAAGCGTAGTGCATGCTTTACACAGTCGCAAGGTGTACAATGTTTCCTCCGACACATTGGTGTGGCTGGCTTCTGAGTTAAGTGGGCATTGTATTAAGAAGCAGTGCGGCTTGGTTGGCTTGTGTTACAGAGGACGCACGGCTCTCGATCTTCGCCTCTCCGAGTCTGTACGGGAGTTGCAGCGATGAGACAAGACTGTAACTACTAATTGTATACCATGAAATTAGGGAGAAAAAGGAGTAAATAAAAACAAACTGTGCAACCTTACCCCCAGTTGTGATCCGTATCTCCTTGTCTATGTCTCCCTTCACCCAATCTGCATGTATGGCAGGCGTGACTGAATGGACGTCCTGGTTCAACATCGACCATCCAGGGGGGAATGGAGACTACGAGCGGTTAGAGGCCATCCAGTTCTACTACAGGGAGAGGGTGTGTGCCCGGCCGGTGGCCATGGAGGCCCGCACCACGGACTGGTTGGCAGCAGCAGAGACCGGGGAGGTGACTCACTCCAGCCTGGAGAAGGGTTTCTGGTGCATCAACAAGGAGCAGCCCTATGGACGCATCTGCTCCAACTACTACGTCCGCTTCCAGTGCCCACCAGGTACCCACAGACCACCATGCCCCATTCACATGGGTTATAGATGTGCTATAATAGCTTTGTGTTAAGGATTCTGAACCCATACTGTGCTTAGGGGATAATGGAATTTTGTGAGGGGATTAGCCAACTATCCATGTCACCCCTAGTTACTGTGCTGTATTCTGAGTCGAAACAGAACCTCAGTGGAGGAAAAGCCACTTAAGCCATGCATCTGCTGCACTGCATTGGCCACTAATGGTCTGTTTTTTTCTTTTTTCACCCTTTTTTCTTTTTTTGGGGGGTGTATCAGCTTAATATTGCGGAAAGATTGTTGATTCCATCAATGTAATTGTCTGCATCATTTCCAATCCCCCATATATTTTTTGGGTAAATCTATATATATATATCCATATACATACATATACATACCCATACATATGCATAAATAAACATATATATGTACATATATACAGTTGGAGTCGGAAGTTTACATACACTTAGATTAAAACTAGTTTACATACACTTAGGTTTGAGTCATTAAAACTAGTTTACATACACTTAGGTTTGAGTCATTAAAACTAGTTTACATACACTTAGGTTTGAGTCATTAAAACCCTTTTTTCAATCACTCCACAAATTTCTTGTTAACAGACTATAGTTTTGGCAAGTTGATTAGGATATCCACTTTGTGCATGACACAAGTAATTTATCCAACAATTGTTTACAGACAGATTATTTCACAAAAAATTCACTGTATCACAAATCCAGTGGGTCAGAAGTTTACATACACTACGTTGACTGTGCCTTTAAACAGCTTGGAAAATTCCAGAAATTATGTCATGGCTTTAGAAGCTTCTGTTAGGCTAATTGACATAATTTGAGTCAATTGGAGGTGTACCTGTGGATTTATTTCAAGGCTTACCTTCAAACTCAGTCCCATGCTTGACATCATGGGAAAATCAAAAGAAATCAGCCAAGACCACAGAAGAAAAATTGTAGACCTTCACAACTCTGGATCACCCTTGGGAGTAATTTCCAAACGCCTGAAGGTACCACTTTCATCTGCACAAATAATAGATACACAAGCATAAACACCATGGGACCACGCAGCTGTCATACCACTCAGGAAGGAGACACGTTCTGTCTCCTAGAGATGAACGTACTTTGGTGTGAAAAGTGCAAATCAATCCCAGAACAACAGCAAAGGATCTTGCGATGGAGGAAACAGGTACAAAAGTATATATATCCACAGTAAAACAAGTCCTATATCGACATAACCTGAAAGGCCGCTCAGCAAGGAAGAAGCCACTGCTCCAAAACCACCATTAAAAAGCCAGACTACGGTTTGTAACTGCAAATGGGGACTTTTTAGAGAAATGTCCTATGGTCTGATGAAACAAAAATAGAACTGTTTGGCCATAATGACCATCGTTATGTTTGGAGGAAAAAGGGGGAGGCTTGCAAGCCGAAGAACACCATCCCAATAGTGAAGCACGTGGGTGGTAGCATAATGTTGTGGGGGTGCTTTGCTGCAGGAGGGACTGGTGCACTTCACAAAATAGATGGCATCATAAGTAGGGAAATGATGTGGAAGCAACATCTCAAGACATCAGTTAAAGCTTGGTCGCAAATGGTTCTTCCAAATGGATAATGACCCCCAGCATACTTCCAAAGTTGTGGCAAAATGGCTTAAGGACAACAGAGTCAAGGTATTAGAGTGGCCATCACAAAGCCCTGACCTCAAGCCAATAGAACATTTGTAGGCAGAACTTAAAAAGCATGTGCGAGCAAGGAGGCCTACAAACATGACTCAGTTACACCAGCTCTGTCAGGAGGAATGGGTAAAAATTCACCCAACTTATTGTGGGAAGCTTGTGGAAGGCTACCTGAAACGTTTGACCCAGGTTCAACAATTTAAAGGCAATGCTACCAAATACTAATTGAGTGTATGTAAACTTCTGACCCACTGGGAATGTGATGAAAGAAATAGAAGCTGCAATAAATAATTCTCTCTACTATTATTCTGACATTTCACATTCTTAAAATAAAGTGGGGATCCTAACTGACCTAAAACAGGGAATCTTTACTAGGATTAAATGATAGGGATTGTGAAAAACTGAGTTTAAATGTATTTGGCTACGGTGTATGTAAACTTGCGACTTCAACTGTACATACATATACATATAGATATACATACTTTCTTTTAGAATATACCTTTATTATTTCCTGCAAACCCTACCAACTTTCCCCCAATTGGAGTAAACTAATAAATAATAACACTTAGGTTTCTACCTTCAGTTTATACATATTATATACATTTTACAGACACAATCTATTTTACAATAGTTATATTTTCTTTGTTTTTATGTCCTTCCTCTATTTCTGATGTCCATCCAGTTTGATTTCTATTTGTAACTGTGCTATTTCCCAACATTTCTGAACCTATATACATTTTACAGACCCCGTATGTTTTACATTGGTTATCTTGTTATTAGTCCCACCCTTCAGCTCCATTCAACCCCTCCCATCTATCCCTTAACACCATCCATTTTGGATTTCTATTTTCCATATATTTTCCAACTGTGCTGTGATGTTTCACAAAAGTACTGAACCTTTCTATTCTCATAGCTTCTACAGATAGAGAATTAAAGATAAAACAATAATTATATTATTGTTTGATTGACCATGGCTTTTCAAATCACCCAGTATTGCTATCTGCAGTGTTAGTTTTAGGCAAATGTTGCAATTATTTAGCCACTCCTGGACCTGTGACCATAAACGAGCTACATGTGGACAGTACCAAAATAAATGATCTAATGACTCTGCTGGGAAGATTGTATCCCCCATAGACTGTATATAACATTCTATTGGTTGCAAGAATTTTGTACAGTAATTTAAATTGATAAATTCAAAGTTTTGAATCCGAAGTTGCTTTGCGTGTCAATTCATAAACCATGTGCCATGGAATGGGTACATCGAAAAATACATTTTGTTTTATCAATTAGTATATTTGAGTTTAACCACAGTATTTGTTGTATTATTTGTTCTGTCTTTTCAGGTGGATTATTCTGAAATTGCAACCAACTTACTAAGGCTTTAAAAGAAAAATATGATATTTTGGAGATTATTTCCTTTTCAAACACCTGAAAGTGAGCAGTTGTAATCTGAATAAAGGGAAAAAGGCCATTCTTGAACATGGGGTCAGACATTCCTACCAATTTACTAGAGAACCAGTTTGGATTTAAGTATAACTTTTCTATGACGGATGCCTTTAGTGAGAGGACTAATGCTTTAATATTTAATCATTTCTGCCCTCTGAATTCATATTCGTTATATAAATAGGCCCTTTAAATTTAGTCTGGCTTGCCATTCCAAATTAAATTGAATATTTTTTGTTCATATAATTTAAAAAGCAGGTCACTGGGCATAGGCAAGACCATAAGCAAATAGTTAAACTGTGATATGGCTAAAGAGTTCATCAGGGTGATTTTTCCACAAATAGACAGGTATTTTCCTTTCCATGGTAGCAAGATCTTATCTATTTTTGCTAATTGTCTATAAAAATGTATCTTTTGGGATTTGTATACCGAGTCTGTCCACATCCCCCCCCCCCCCCACTAATGATCTGTTTGTCTTTTTTCAACTGTGAAAGTCCTGGACTTATTTTTTCAAACTACAAACTACGTTACTTACATAAAGATGCCGTATCTTAATTTAAGACAGTTTGCTACAGCTAGAAAATAATCCTGCAGCAACAAGAAAGGTGAATTATGATGTGGATTATAATTAATGAACATTTTTTGTTAGGGCAATTCATATCAAGTGACATTTTAAAGTGGAAATTACAAACTTTAGAAGCCTTTTTAAAACTTGGGTACACTACAAGTTTGCATTTCCAAAAGAGTGATCAAATTAAGATCCTACATCCGTAATTCTCAGTCCAGGACTGGAATTTTAGGTCTATGACCATTCTACCAATTCTATTTCTATGTGGATTCCATACTCACCCTTGTCACAATGTCTTGTCTTGTGTGTCCAGTTCAGGCCTACTGGATGGACTGGTCTGCCTGGGGCCCCTGCTCTGCTACAGCCTGTAATGACGTGGGCATTCAGGTCCGTCAGAGGAAGTGTATGAGCATCCAGCCCATGCCCTTGCTACTGGTTCCGCCATGCCAGGGGCCCCAGACAGAGAGGATGGAGTGTGCCACCCTGCCATGTGAAGGTATCCTCACAACACAACCTACACATAGACCTACAGTGTACATACCATGCCAATATTTAACATCAAGCCAATCATAATAATTATAATTTTACGTAATTCATTCACCACCAAGAGACTGATCAGCTGATCAGGGTCATTATTGACATGAAGACAATCACAACAGATCTGAGATGGAGCTGCAGTATGCGGCTGTTAATAAATACAGTGACTACGGCCACAGTAGAGCCAATGCTGAACCACATAGAAAAAAGGGTCCATAGGAGAACCATTTTTGGTTCCAAGTAGAACCCTTGTGGGTTCAATGTAGAACCCTCTGTGCAAAGGGTTCTACATGGAACCAAAAGGATTCTACCTGGAACCAAAAATAGTTATTCAAAGGGTTCTCCTATGGGGACAGCTGAATAACCCTATTAGGTTCTAGATATCACCTTTTTCCTAAGAATGTACATTAAACCATCTTCTCCACATGCCCCAGTTTTGCTAACTTCTCCCTAACATGGGCTTCTAACAATTATCTGTCACCATCGTCAACACACATTCGATGTTCATAAAGCTACAGGGGCTTTGATCAGGAGGAGGCTGTCACTGTGCACTTCCCTCTCTAACGGTCATCAGCAGCACTGTCTCTCAGAAAGAGGAGGAAACGACCTGATATGTAACAATTCTGTTACGGCACACTTTCATCAGGTGACCAGTAGCCTGGCAAAAGTCCTGTGATAATATTTTGTTACAATGCATCTTTCCTTTCACCTTTCCTTGAAGCTACAGTTACATTATATGGATCATTCATGTTTATGTCCCATGTCTCTGTGGTTTGACTAGCCAAGTGGACTCAGTGGGGTACGTGGGGAGCATGCTCAGTGACCTGCGGCAAGGGTCGCAGGATCAGAAGGAGGAGCTGTGTGAGAACCTCTATAACAGTGCAGTGTGTTGGACGAGCAGCTGAAATCCAGAAATGTGGGAAATATCCATGCCCGAGTAAGTCATAAATCTAAAGAAACATACACAATATGGCTGTAAAATCTGAATAATCATTCTAATCATGTGTAAAAGTATGCTGAATGTATTGTGTGTGGGTGTTATTGTGTATGTCTGTGTGTGTGTATCTGCAGCCAAATGTAAGCGTGAGTGTCCCGATGGCCGTCCCAGTGAGGACTGTAGCCGCTGTGTGTGTGTGGGCCACATGCTCCAAGGAGAGGTACTAAGTATGACCGGTGTCCCCGTGATGGGGGCCAGGATAGCGCTGGCCAGCCGACCCAAGATAATCCGTACCCGCACTGACGACAAAGGCCTCTTCAGGCTCCCAGGGGTCTGCTCCAGTTCCCCCAGCCAGCTCTACATCAGGAAGGAGAAGTTTGCCCCGGCCACTGCATCCACCTCCAGCAACAGCAGTGGGTCATCCTGGGTACGGGCAGTCCTAAAGTACGCAGGTGAGTTATACTAAGTTAGTAATATCAACAAATAGACCAATGATGAAGTATGTTCTCTATGTACTTAGTACTGCTTTGAGCCAGTCAGTCTGTCATTATAACCATCCATCTACTGTAGCCAGACTAGGGTAAGGACATTTAAAACTACAATACGGACCACTGGAGGAAAGTCTGAAGTAGTTGAGTCCTTTACATGCACATATACAGTGGAAAAAAGTATTTAGTCAGCCACCAATTGTGCAAGTTCTCCCACTTAAAAAGATGAGAGAGGCCTGTAATTTTCATCATAGGTACACTTCAACTATGACAGACAAAATGAGAAGGAAAAGAAATCCAGAAAATCACATTGTAGGATTTTTAATTAATTAATTTGCAAATTATGGTGGAAAATAAGTATTTGCTCAATAACAAAAGTTTATCTCAATACTTTGTTATATACCCTATGTTGGCAATGACAGAGGTCAACCGCTTTCTGTAAGTCTTCACAAGGGTTTCACACACTGTTGCTGGTATTTTGGCCCATTCCTCCATGCAGATCTCCTCTAGAGCAGTGATGTTTTGGGGCTGTTGCTGGGCAACACGGACTTTCAACTCCCTCCAAAGATTTTCTATGGGGTTGAGATCTGGAGACTGGCTAGGCCACTCCAGGACCTTGAAATGCTTCTTACGAAGCCACTCCTTCGTTGCCCGGGTGTTGTGTTTGGGATCATTGTCATGCTGAAAGACCCAGCCACGTTTCATCTTCAATGCCCTTGCTGATGGAAGGAGGTTTTCACTCAAAATCTCACGATACATGGCCCCATTCATTCTTTCCTGGTCCCTTTGCAGAACAACAGCCCCAAAGCATGATGTTTCCACCCCCATGCTTCACAGTAGGTATGGTGTTCTTTGGATGCAACTCAGCATTCTTTGTCCTCCAAACACGACGAGTTGAGTTTTTACCAAAAAGTTATATTTTGGTTTCATCTGACCATATGACATTCTCCCAATCTTCTTCTGGATCATCCAAATGCTTTCTAGCAAACTTCAGACGGGCCTGGACATGTACTGTCTTAAGCAGGGGGACACGTCTGGCACTGCAGGATTTGAGTCCCTGGCGGCATAGTGTGTTACTGATGGTAGGCTTTGTTACTTTGGTCCCAGCTCTCTGCAGGTCATTCACTGGGTCCCCCCCATGTGGTTCTGCGATTTTTGCTCACCGTTCTTGTGATCATTTTGACCCCACGGGGTGAGATCTTGCGTGGAGCCCCAGATCGAGGGAGATTATCAGTGGTCTTGTATGTCTTCCATTTCCTAATGATTGCTCCCACAGTTGATTTCTTCAAACCAAGCTGCTTACCTATTGCAGATTCAGTCTTCCCAGCCTGGTGCAGGTCTACAATTTTGTTTCTGGTGTCCTTTGGCAGCTCTTTGGTCTTGGCCATAGTGGAGTTTGGAGTGTGACTGTTTGAGGTTGTGGACAGGTGTCTTTTATACTGATAACAAGTTAAAACAGGTGCCATTAATACAGGTAACGAGGGAAGGACAGAGGAGCCTCTTAAAGAGGAAGTTACAGGTCTGTGAGAGCCAGAAATCTTGCTTGTTTGTAGGTGACCAAATACTTATTTTCCACCATAATTTGCAAATAAATTCATAAAAAATTCCTACAATGTGTTTTTCTGGAAAGTTTTTTCTCATTTTGTCTGTCATAGTTGAAGTGTACCTATGATGAAAATTACAGGCCTCTCTCATCTTTTTAAGTGGGAGAACATGCACAATTGGTGGCAGACTAAATACTTTTTTGCCCCACAGTACATGGAAACTAAATAAAAAATAAATGCAGTCATAGGGGCAGTATTTCACCATAATCCCACACCAATCATTGTTCATAAGTACGGAGACCAAGAAGAGTTTAAACTGTAGGCCTGATTATGTTTGATTTAGATCAGGATACCTTTGTGGTACCGTTCACAACAGTCCCAGAGCCAGGTTTTTAAGGATTTCTTTCCTACTGATTTGCAGAGAAGCCATACATTGTAAAGCACCCAGAGGACAAAGTGCGCTATGAGGGACAGCGTGTGATGTTATGCTGCAAGGCAGCAGGGGAGCCCATGCCAGACAAATACTACTGGTATGATCATGCATTTCTTTGTTCATTTGCCAGAAAAAAATCTTACAAATGTTTTTGGGAAGCATGACTAGATAACACATTATATTAAACAACTTACAAAAATTACATTTTCAGTATAGGTTTTTAATGGTATGTTCTTCTCTCCAGGTATCACAATAGGACCCTATTGGACCGGAACGTGTTCAAATATGAAGAGGATCTGGTGCTGAGAGACCTGAAGCCTGAGCAGACAGGACATTACTACTGTAAAGCCAGCAGCCAGACAGGAAGCATCAAGTCCTCACAGGCATTCCTCAGCGTTATCGGTACGTATAGACCCTATCCATCAAATCCTGTACTGTACCTGTAGGAATGGACAGTATGAAAAGACATTGCAGCAAACCGAATGTCAGTGAGGAAAAAACCCTGCAGAAAATCTACTGTATCTGTAACATTGAAAAAATACACCCAAGTAAAATAAGATTGTAAAATATCAAGGCCTCCAGAATATGGCAGTAAGGTTTTATTATGTTTACATTGGTATAAAGCAGCCTTTTCTAAACAGAGATTATTTACATGATTTATAATAGACTGTAAAAACCAAAATCCCACTTCTCCAGAGCTCCCCTTATTGAAGTGAAATCCAAGATTGTCAATAAATCCTGTTAGTCAAACAAGTATGAGTTTCCGCATCCGTGCAGGGTAGATACACATTGTGCGTATTCCCCAGTTGCTTGTTAGCCACGATATAGATTGACAAAAAGGGGCCGCGGGGGAGTGTGCTAAAGCATTCAGCTACGGGCTTCTACAGGAGGATATGTTCTGGCTCTGAGTCACTGCAGCCTGAGAGATTTGCCCCTGTGAATAGAACAACAACACCAAGGCTCTGAGTGAAGAATGATTAACCTGCTTTATGCTACCAGCCCATTGTGGTTCCCATCACTAGGGAACATTAGGCTACACTCCAGTTATTTAATAAAACATTCCATCCATATTTAAAGACAGGACTACCGTTTTCCTTTTGTTTCTTTTAGTTATTTAATTATTTGTTTTTTTAATGCAGAGGGGCCAGGAAATGACACATTGGGTAACACAGTTGAAGTCGGAAGTTTACATACACCGTAGCCAAATATATTTAAACTCAGTTTCACAATTCCTGACATTTAATCCTAGTAAAAAAATCTCTGTCTTAGGTCAGTTAGGATCACCATTTTATTTTAAGAATGTGACATGTCGGAATAATAGTAGGGAGAATGATTTATTTCAGCTTTAATTTCTTTCATCACATTCCCAGTGGGTCAGAAGTTTACATACACTCAATTAGTATTTCGTAGCATTGCCTTTAAATTGTTGAACCTGGGTCAAACTTTTTGGGTAGCCTTCCACAAGCTTTCCACAATAAGTTGGGTGAATTTTGGCCCATTCTTCCTCACAGAGCTGGTGTAACTGAGTCAGGTTTGTAGGCCTCCTTGCTTGCTTTTTCAGTTCTGCCCACACATTTCTATACGATTGAGGTCAAAGCTTTGTGATGGCCACTCCAATACCTTGACTTAGTTGTCCTTAAGCCATTTTGCCACAACTTTGGAAGTATGCTTGGGGTCATTGTCCATTTGGAAGGCCAATTTGCAATCAAGCTTTAACTTCCTGACTGATGTCTTGAGATGTTGCTTCAATATATCCACATAATTTTCCTACCTCATTACACCATCTATTTTGTGAAGTGCACCAGTCCCTCCTGCAGCAAAGATTCCTCACAACATGATGATGCCACCTTCATGCTTCCCCTTTTTCCTCCAAACATAACGATGGTCATTATGGCCAAACAGTTCTATTTTTGTTTCATCAGACCAGAGGACAATTCCCCAAAAAGTACGATCCCAATGTGCAGTTGCAAACCGTAGACTGGCTTTTTAATGGCGGTTTTGGAGCAGTGGCTTCCTTCCTTCCTTGCTGACCGGACTTTCAGGTTATATCGATATCGATACAGGACTTGTTTTACTGTGGATATATATAGTGGGTATATATACTGTATCTGTTTCCTCCAGCATCTTCACAATGTCCTTTTGCTGTTGTTCTGGGATTGATTTGTACTTTCGCACCAAAGTACGTTCATCTCTGGGAGACAGAACGCGTCTCCTTCCTAAGTGGTATGATGGCTGCGTGGTCCCATGGTGTTTATACTTGTGTATCTATTGTTTGTACAGATGCACATGGTACCTTCAGGCATTTGGAAATTGCTCCCAAGGATGAACCAGATTTGTGGAGGTCTACACATTTTTTTATTAGGTCTTGGCTGATTTCATTTGATTTTCCTATGATGTCAAGCAAAGAGGCACTGAGTTTGAAGGTAGGCCTTGAAATAAATCCACAGGTACACCTCCAATTGACTCAAAGTATGTCAATTAGCCGAACAGAAGCTTCTAAAGCCATGTCATTATTTTCTGGAATTTTCCAAGCTGTTTAAAGGCACAGTCAACTCAGTGTATGTACACTTCTGACCCACTGGTATTGTGATACGTTGAATACATTGTGATACATTGTGATACAAAGGGACATCACTGCTCTAGTTTAATTTGGGTACGTTTTTCATCCAAACATCAAAATACTGCCCTCTACACTCAACAGGTTAAACATACAAGTGTCTTATATCTGTTGAAAGCTTAAATTCTTGTTAATCTAACTGCACTGTCCGATTTACAGTAACCATTACAACGAAAGCATGCCTTGCGATTGTTTGAGGACGCCGCCAAACATCAAAATATTTTTCCACCAGCACAGGTTTCATAAATTTACAAATAGTGATTAAATATTCACTTACTTTTTGAAAATCTTCCTCTGATTTGTCATACAAAGGATCCCAGCTATAACATGTAGTGTCATTTTGTTGGATAAAATCCTTCTTTATATCCCAAAAAAGTCAGTTTAGTTGGCGCCATCGATTTGAGAAATCCACTCGTTCAACATGCAGAGAAAGGAATCCAAAAACTTTGTTAAAACAAGTCAAAATATGTTTCTATTGACTCACATACCCTAACATGTCATCAAACTACAATATTTAATACGGAAAGAAGTATGTTCAATAGGAAACCAATATTAGCAGGTGCATCTTATCTTCCTTGCGCGCCCAAACACGAATTTCCAATAGTTTGTCCCAGTACTAAAACTAATTATTCTCACTAATTTTTTGGGGGGGGGATTTTCTCCAACCATATCTATTGTGTTAAATTCTCCTACATTATTTTGACATTTCTACAAACTTCAAAGTGTTTTCTTTCCAATGGTACCAAGTATTTGCACATCCTGGCTTCAGGGCCTGAGCAACAGGCAGTTTACTTTGGGCACGTCAGTCAGGGGGATATTGAGAAAAAAGGACCCTAGCCTGAAGAAATTCAGGCTGTTCCATCTGTCTGCAACAATCTTTTTCTTTAGAGGATAGGGAGTCTAACAGGAACACTGGAGCGTACACTCAGCCATGATATCATGAACATGATTCCTTTTGCCAACATTTGGCCAACATTTGGGGAACAATAATCATTTTTTTCCCATTCCCATCTGAATGCTTTGTGAACAAATGTCCTCTCCAAGTTCACATCTAATTACCCTATTATGAATGCTTTGTAGTGCAACTTGGCTAATCATGGATGTCTCTGAGCCATGTGGAAAGAAATTAGGTGTGTGCGAGTGTGTGTGTGTGTGTGTGTGTGTGTGTGTGTGTGTGTGTGTGTGTGTGTGTGTGTGTGTGTGTGTGTGTGTGTGTGTGTGTGTGTGAACACATGTAAGAAAATAGTACTCTTTTTCCACCAATAATTACAAGCAAATGCATACTAATACTAATTACACACATTTAAACTAATGCTACTATTGACAATGAAATTCTAGGTAATAAACATACATTTGGTTGGTTAATAGGAAGTGTGACAGAGTGCGCCATTCGCATCTGTAATTTTTCATTTGAATGAGTATACAAAACATGAAGAACACATGCTCTTTCCATGACATAGACTGACCAGGTAAATCCAGGTGATCCCTTATTGATGTCACTTGTTACATCCACTCCAATCAGTGTAATTGAAGGGGAGGAGACCAGTTAAAGAAGGATTTCTACACCTTGAGACAATTGAGACATGGATTGTGTATGTGTGCCATTCAGAGGGTGAATGGTCAAGACAAAAAATGTAAGTGCCTTTGAACGGGGTATGTTAGTAGATGCCAGATGTGTATCAAGAATGGTCCACCACACAAAGCACATCCAGCCATCTTGACACAACTGTGGGAAGCATTGGAGTCAACATGGGCCAGCATCCCTGTGGAAAGCCTTCGCCACCTTGTGGAGTCCATGCCCTGACAAATTGAGGCTGTTCTGAGGGCAAAGGAGCGGTAGTAGTGGTGGTGGTGGTAGTGGTGATGGTGGTGGTGGTGGTAGGGGGGACAAACACAGTCTGCTTAAACTAATAACACCCAAACAATTATACGTTTTCACGTCTTTATTGAACACACTGTAAACATTCACAGTGCAGAGTGGAAAAGTATGTGAACCCTTGGATTTAATAACTGGTTGACTGTCCTATTTCAGCAATAACCTCAACCAAACGTTTTCTGTAGTTGCGGATCAGACCTGCACAACAGTCAGGAGGAATTTTGGACCATTCCTCTTTACAAAACTGTTTCAGTTAAGCAATATTCTTGGGATGTCTGGTGTGAACTGCTCTCTTGAGTTCATGTCACAGCATCTCAATCGGGCTGAGGTAAAGACACTGACTGGGCCACTCCAGAAGGTGTATTTTCTTCTCTTGAAGCCGTTCTGTTGTTGATTTACTTCTGTGTTTTGGGTCATTGTCCTGTTGCATCACACAACTTCTATTGAGCTTCAATTGGCAGATAGATAGCCTAACATTCTCCTGCAAAATGTCTTGATGAACTTGGAAATTCATTTTTACGTTGGTGATAGCAAGCTGTCCAGGCCCTGAGGCAGCAAAGCAGCCCCAAACATGATGCTCCCTCCACCGCACTTTACAGTTGGGATGAGGTTTTGATGTTTGTAGGCTGTGCTGTGCCTTTTTTTCATCCACACATGGTGTTGTGTGTTCCTTCCAAACAACTCAACTGCAGTTTCATCTGTCCACAGAATATTTTGCCAGTAGCGCTGGGGAACATCCAGATGCTCTTTTGCAAACTTCAGACGTGCAGCAATGGTTTTTTTGGACAGCAGTGCCTTCTTCCGTGGTATAGTAGACTCGTCAACAGAGATGTTAGCATGTTCCAGAGGTTTCTGTAAGTCTTTAGCTGACACTCTAGGATTCTTCTTAACCTCATTGAGCATTCTGCGCTTTGCTCTTGCAGTCATCTTTGCAGGACGGCCACTCCTAGGGAGAGTAGCAACAGTGCTGAACTTTCTCAATTTATAGACATGTTGTCTTACCATGGACTGATGAACATCAAGGCTTTTGGAGATACTTTTCTAACCCTTTCCAGCTTTATGCAAGTCAACAATTTTGTATCTTAGGTCTTCTGCGATCTCTTTTGTTTGCAGCATGGTTCACATCAGGCAATGCTTCTTGTGAATAGCAAACTCAAATTTTGTGAGTGTTTTTTTATAGGGCAAGGCAGCTCTAACCAACATCTCCAATCTCGTCTCATTGATTGGACTCAAGGTTAGCTCACTACAATTCACTTTTGGAGAATTCATTAGCCTAGGAATTCACATACTTTCCCCAACCGACACTGTGAATGTTTAAATTATGTATTCAATATAGACAAGAAAAATACAATAATTTGTGTGTTATTAGTTAAGCACACTATGTTTGTCTATTGTTGTGACTTAGATGAAGATCAGATCAAATATGATGATCAATTTATGCAGAAATCCAGGTAATTCCAAATGGTTCACATACTTTTTCTTGCCAATGTGTGTGCATTATATGCATTATGCATGTGTGTGTTTACATCCATAAAACATGTGTAATCTCATTGCTAACTCTATGCACTGTGTATTCCACAGCTAAAGGCATGCCGGCATGCAACCCCACACCTAAGAACCACCTCATTAGGCTGCCCATGGACTGTGTTCAGCCTGGGACTGACTCTAAGCTCTACAACGCTGGCCGCTGCACCCACAACAAGTGTGTAGGCTCCCTGGACTTCGACCTGCGCTGCAGGGATGGAGGTGACTACTGCTGCGGGGTCCAGAAGATGGAGAGCCGGGTGATCAACTGTGGGAGCTACAGCCTACCCATCAAAGCTGTGACTGAGTGTGGGTGCCTGAAGTGTGTGGTGCCCAAGGTGCTTGTGCGTGGCAGGGTGGTCACAGTTGACAACGATGAACCACTGCGTTTCGGGCACATGTATGTTGGCAAGGAGAGAGTGGGCACCACAGGGTACAAAGGAGGTTTCACGCTCAATATAACCCCAGACACAGAGAGGCTAGTGGTCAACTTTGTGGATCCTACAGAAAAATTCATTGACACTCCTAAGGTGTTTATCTTTGATAAGAGAGGGGGCTCTGTTTACCATGACGTGAAGGTGATGAGAAAGCAGGAACCTATTTATATCAATGCTGGAGAGACAAATACCATTGACTTAGGAGAAATCAAAGGAGAGGACCCCATTGGACAGATTGTCATACCTCCAAATTCTTTCCATAAAAAAAATGGGGAGGTGTACGAAGGTACGGTGAAAGCCAGTGTCACCTTCATTGACCCCAGGAACATCACCACAGCTGCTGCAGCGCCTGGTGATCTCAACTTTGTGGACGATGAGGGTGACATGCTTCCACTGAGGACATATGGGATGTTTTCCGTTGACTTCAGAGATGATACGAACCAGGAAGTCCTAGGGGCTGGAGCGGTCCAAGTACTCCTAGACACGCAGCACGTCAAAATGCAAGAACACATTCCCAAAATGAAACTGTGGTCCCTCAACCCAGACACAGGTGTCTGGGAGGAAGAGAGTGACTTTCACTACACTCAGACCACATCTGGTGGTAATGGACGGCGCAAGCGAGAGGAGCGCACTTTCCTCATAGGTAATATGGAAATCAGGGAGCGTCGACTTTTCAACCTGGATGTGCCTGAGAACCGCCGCTGCTACGTCAAAGTGAGGACATACATGAGTGACAAATTCCTGGCCACTGAGCAGTTGGAAGGTGTGGTCATCAGCCTGATAAACTTGGAGCCCAAGCCTGGCTTTTCCTCTAACCCCAGAGCATGGGGTCGCTTTGACAGTGTGATAACTGGACACAACGGAGCCTGCCTGCCAGCCTTCTGTGATGCTCAGGTGCCTGATGCTTACACAGCTTACGTCACAGGCATTATGGGTGGTGAAGAACTGGAAGCAGCTCCCTCAACCCCCAAGATGAACCCAAACATCATTGGAGTGTCTCAGCCATATTTAGACAAGATAGACTACCAGCGTTCAGACCACAATGATCCAGCTCTTAAGAAAACAGCATTCAGAATCAACTTGGCAAAACCCAACCCCAATAATTTGGAAGAGACCAACGGGCCAATATACCCCTACCAGAGTTTAATATCCTGTGAAAATGCTGAAGTCAATGCCAACCATTTCCGATTCTTCAGAGTGGAAAAGGACAAATACGAATATAACGTTGTGCCCTTTCAAGAGAACGACTTAACATCATGGACAGGTGACTACCTCTCTTGGTGGCCCAACCCTCAAGAGTTCAGGGCTTGCTTCATCAAGGTCAAGATCCAGGGACAAAGGGAAGTTATGATTAGGTCACAGAACCATGGAGGCACCCACCCTGAGACTGCAGGCCAGCTGTACGGCATCAGAGACATCCGCAGTACCCGCGACATGCACGTGGCCAACATCTCAGCAGCTTGCCTCGAGTTCAAGTGCAGTGGTATGCTCTTCGACCAAGCCACAGTCGATAGGTCCCTCATATCAGTCCTCCCACAGGGCAACTGTCGGAGAGTGGGCGTCAACAGCCTCTTAAAGGAGTATCTGACCAAGCACCCCCCTACCTCACTGAACAACGAGTCCCATGCCTTCAACATGCTGGCTCCAGTCGACCCCTTGGGGCACAACTATGGCATCTACACAGTCACGGACCAGAACCCAAGGGTGGCAAAAGAGATCGCCATTGGACGCTGTTTTGACGGTACCTCTGACGGCTTCTCCAGAGAGATGAAGTCAGACACTGGGGTTGCTCTGACCTTCAGCTGCCCAGAAAGGACTTTAACCAGGGAGAGTCTCTTCCAACGCCTCCAGACAAACCCCAGCCAGACCCTGTCTCAGATGGCAAGGGACATGAGGGAGGCGCAGGGGCTGCAGGTCCGAGGAAGGTCCTCCCGGGTAGTGACCTACCCCTCTGAATCCACGAGCCGCAGATCCAGCTCCTCTAGCAGGAGGAGATCTATGATGCGGACACAGGACCGGCAGTAGATCTGCCGTTAATAAGTGAGTTACAAGTTTTCGTTGTGCCACAGAGTGTAAACAAAAGTAGTATTTTTAGTGTGCGTAAAGTTTTCTACTTTCTGTACTTGAATCCTAATAACTTTAATTTATTCCTAGGTCTTTGGGTTAGAAATGAAGATGACGTACTCTCACAAACAAAAGAAGGAAATGTCAAGTTGTGTCAGCCTGGTGATGTTGGATGTGAACTTTCTCTGAACACAGTACGGTAATCTATTGAAGCAGTAACTTCTCCAGCAAAACCACACAGGAGAGAGAAATTAAGACTTTTTTTTCTCTGAAACTTACTGGAAGGGTTTGGCAATACATATCATTATTCATTGTATTCCTTGAGAAGAAATACATTTCTTTAGCTTTCATCAGTCCAGTAAAGCAAAGGATATTTATTTAATTGGCATTAATAGGATTTTAAGAAGGAAACCAATTTCCGAGGAATATTTGGATTTATCGCGTTCCACATTAACCATCGTTAACCAACCGTCTTTTCTGATATCTCTGATCGCTTGAGTTATAACCAACTGCAACTTTAAACGCCAGTCAAAATGCTAAACACTTCATAATCGATCAACGCTTTCAATTGCACTCATGAGTCCCTCAAGATCAAAGGAACATGAGGTCCTAGTGATCTAGTTTGTTTGTAACAGACAGTGGGCCCCTTTTCTAGAAACCGGGAAGTCTTTGCTGCCAAAAAGAGGCATTATATAAGAAGATGCAATGGGGTGCAAGGAGTTATCGAGTTTGTGGAACAGAGGATGCTTCTTAGTGCACTTGTTTCTAGCGTTTTTCTCTCCAAATAAACATGTCACTTTGCCAACTGAGATCCAGACCTTTTCTCGAACCTGAATCCAACATGTACCGGGCCCCAGCCAACACAAGCATCCCTTATCAAAACGCATCTCAGCAGTTGACTGAACAGAGCCTGCGGTAGGGGACCTGAGAGAGAGAGGATATTGTGGGGGATGACACAATTCCCTTCAGTACTCAGTTCCCACAAAGTCCCCAAGTACTCATCCAACACACCTCTCTGTCTGTTCTTCAACATCCCCCCCAACATTACTGTCAGGAATGTAAAAAACAAATCAACATCAGAGAAGAAACCCTATTTATACATTGCAGATAATTAGCTGGGCTAGTTCCAAGACTACATTGACTGTATTGTTGTTAAATGTGGGAGTGTCTGTCTTTGTCTCATCAAGTGCAATAGCTATGTTCTATTTTGACCTGAGAGCCCTTGCAAATCATCACGTGACAAGCCAATTATACACTGCACCAGGTACTGCTGGTAAATAGGGTGAATCCTTCAGTAGGTTTGGTTATGGTATACCGAGTGTATTTGTAAGGGAGCTTGTACAGGATTCAATTGCTTTTTGAATTACAGTGTATAACAATCATTTAAATGTTACGTCATCATTTTACACTGTCAGTGCCACATATATTTAGGATATTTCTGCTTCCATTATAATGTTTTCATATCTTGCTGCATGACGCATTAACTTTTAGCAAGAAGTGTACAATCATATTTTCAGTTTAGAGAACGTCCCTTTCCAGAGGGACACATTTATCTCAACGGTACTATTTCCCCATAGCTACTAAACAACAACTTATTATTAATATAGTTCACTTGCAGACAGGCCTTTGATTATTACAGGACCAATTCCACAAATTTGTTTCCCAAAGGGAAAATAGGCTCTGGGAGAATGAAGTTTTATTTAAACAGTCCTTCAGTAGAACCAATTATGAACATGCCATCTTTCTACCCATCAATGAGTATGAGTTTTAGAGGTTCTCCAGTGCTTGGGCATTAGAGTGTCAAGTGGGAAGAGATTCAAAGAGGCCCATTTAATTGGATTCAGTAATTGGAGGAAAGTTCCCCATTGATAGTAGGTCCAAACTTGTTTATCTATGTAGTGGGTGGCTGTGGGTCCCTTCAGACTGCTGGAGAGCTCCTAGAGCTGAACTAATCCAAACCCAAATGAGTGCCTGTAGAACACGGAGGAAGCAAACATGGCTGGCTCGTAGTTATCTGCCCAGCTGTTAATTAGGAAATACATTACATATACACTTGGGGGTACTTTGAAGAGTTTAACCGAGGCTGTCACAAACAACCAAACAAGTTGATATCCAGACAGCATGTGGATATAATTTAGGCACAAGAGAGGTCTGTGGTCGAGTATGTTCAACATTTAAACGACCATACCTTTAAATTGGCTCATTTTTCGAGGTGTTTTCTTAAATGTCAGTCAGCCAAACCTCAGGGAACTAAGTACATTGAAACCATTGCAGTTTAAAAAAGGATTTAAAAAAGGATTTAGATGTTGCACACAACCTGAAACTAGCAACAGCCCAAAGAATATCTTAGAAAATAGATACTCGGGATCAAATAGATTTAACAAGTATATTGTACAGTGCCTCTAGAAAGCGATACGTGGAAATGATCATTTATGGCCCTCTAGTCATTATCAATGACCTCTACCATCATGGGCATGTTAAACCCTCTTAGAATGGACAGTCCAGCAGTTCATTAAAATAACCCAATCAGTTTATTTGGAGCAGATTGTTGCATCCAGGCTACGAGTAAGATGATGGTAATTGGGTCCACGTGTAGAAAAGATAACTCTCATTAACCACAGTAGGGTGTGAGGTGAGAGAGAGGGGCCACAGCAACAACTGTTCAACAACTGGAGGACTTGCAACACCAAAGAGGAGTCACTTCTGGAGTCACTTGTGGGAGAAGGGTGAGATTATCTTGTGATGGATTTGAATAATTACAGAGAGCAGTTGTAGAGAAAAAGGGGGGAAAAGTGGTCTTTGGCCTCGCTGTCCATCACTTATCTGAAGCTGTAGTTGTCACTTCTGGAAGTAGTCTGTTTAAAGTAAACGTGCTCTGATAAGTTGACTGGTAGATGTTTCATGAAGAGGCTTTGAGGGAGGTTGAGAGACAGGGTAAGTCTAATTGCCAATGTTACATAACACATTGTGTGAGAAATAGTAAGGACTATCCGAACAGTCTCTAATCAGTTTCCAGTTTCCTGATTCATTAGCTTTAAGAGGAGAGAGGAATGGAAGAGACTTTCCTATTCAAATGTAGAAACATGGCGATGTTGTGGAAGAAAAACCTCAAACAGAAAACAGATTGCCAAGATCTCCTTTTAATACAGAACAAATAGTCAAATGACATGATCCCCTCGATTCCAGACACAGTTTCAGGTTCTAAAAATTCCCAGACAGGTTCGTGCTTCACATTTCACATAATAAGTGATAAATGACCATTTAAAAAATGTTCACTTAGTTTTCGCTACTTCTCCATGGTAATTCAACAGTCTCGTATTCCCACTTGTCCTGTAGAATGTTGAGGTACTAGTGCTTGTAGACTGACTGACACTATACAGCCCTGCCTTGGCTTCAGGTTGATTTCTGAGTGTGCCTGTGCCACCAGCATGAGTACATGCATCTGTCCTCTTCTGTACAGTCTGGCTGCTCTCAGGGAGACTGTAACTTATTCAGGAATATCCTCTGGCGAAGCGAGCGTTAGATCTGACCTATTAAGAGAGACTTGTATGGTTGCCACTGTGCTCTGGAAGATGGGGACCCATAAACGCATGATAGAAATCAATTTCTGAGAATTCTCTGTTTAATCATTACATGACATGTACTGCATGGCGTTGCCCATTTGTCTTTCTTTTTCATGCGTAAATTGTGTATTGTATGGAATTTACTAAATGTATAAGGAATTGTAAATAAACCTTTGCTGTAAAATTTTCCGGTGATATTATGTCCTGACTTGATACATGTCATATGTGTGTATTCAATGATAGTTCTCGAAATAGTTCAGAAATATGCAAATGTGAGTTTCAAAAACGTAATTGGCAAAAGGGCATATTCCATTGACGTGAGGTATCGTGAGAATGATACTGAAACCCCCCCCCCCCCAGCAAGATTAAGGGATAACTGGGTTTGCATAATTCATAACTTCAACGACACAAAACACAACAGTCATAACAAGGAATATCAAATGGCACGAGAAACCACAGAAGTAGCATCTACAGTATCCGGCATCTACAGTTACAAAAAACACCAAATTACAAAAATAGAGCTTTGCATATGAGAGACAAACGTTAGTTAATAGCCTACATTGCAAAGTTCTGACATCAACAATGGGTCCCCTAATGGCTAAGGACAACCTGTGACTGTAATCCAATAAAATAAACAACAGATTACTCGGAAACATCTGGATCCACAAAATGTGAATACTACTCTTGGACCATATACGCGGGACCCAGTAAAAAGTGATTGTTCCACCAAATACACAATACACAATGATCTCAATTGTCAGTGAATATTACCCCTCAGGTGATGAATCATTAAACACAAGGCACAGGTCCTGTCCTCACAGCACTCAACGCCAATGGAAATATTATCATAATAAAGTCCCATAAGGAGGCTGTGAGGAGGGAAAACTAGAATGGCAAGCCACTCTTTCACTGACACTATTTTGGAAAAGTCAGAGTGAGAACATCTATTGGATAGAAGATGTAGTGAATGTTGGTGCCAGTGTAGAAGAAGAAGATGTAGTGAATGTTGTTGTAGAAGAAGAACATGTAGTGAATGTTGTTGCCAGTGTAGAAGAAGAAGATGTAGTGAATGTTGTTGTAGAAGAAGAACATGTAGTGAATGTTGTTGCCAGTGTAGAAGAAGAAGATGTATTGAATGTTGTAGAAGAAGAAGATGTAGTGAATGTTGTTGCCAGTGTAGAAGAAGAAGATATACTGAATGTTGTTGTAGAAGAAGTGGCATGCCCTGATCTGGTTCACCTGTCTTGGTGATGGTCTCCACCCACCCCCAGGTGTCTCCTGTTTCCCCCATTAGTCCCCAGTGTATTTATCCCTGTTTTTCCTGTCTCTCTGTGCCAGTTTGTCTTGTTTTGCCAAGTCAACCAGCATTTCTCCTAGCCACTGATTTTTCCCAGTCTCTGTCTTTTCCTAGCCCTCCTGGTTTTGACCCTTGCCTGTCCTGTCCGAATCGGCCTGCCTGACCACTCTGCCTGTCTTGACCCTTGAGCCTGCCTATCCCCTGGTACTGTTTAGACTCTGACCTGGTTTATGAACTCTCGCCTGTCCCCCGACCTGCCTTTTGCTTACCCCTTTTGTGTAATAAATATCGGAGCTCAACCATCTGCCTCCTGTGTCTGCATTTGGGTCTCGCCTTGTGCCCTTATAGTATGAACTGGCCATGACAGACCCAGCAGACTGAGACCAGCTCCATCACGCTGTCTCCCTACAGGGAGCCACCATTGGGAGGCATGAGGAGATACTGCTGTACCTTCCAGGGCTGCGTTCTCTGACTGAACGCCACGACCAAGGGTTCAAGACTATAATGGAGCAAATCAGTGGGTTAGCTCATAGGCAGCCGTCCACCTCTGAGACCTCCCAATCACCCAGTAACCTTTCTACTACTAGTGGATTTGTTCAACCTTTCCTGGCCCCTCGAGAACCCTGCTTACCTCTGGAGCGTTATGCAGGCGATCAGCCCTCTTCGTTCCCGTTGGACCAATCAAAGATAGTCTTTAATCATGCTAATGTCCAGAAGGGTGCTCTCCTGAGCAGCAACTGTGTGGGAGCAGCAATCTGCTGTGTGCCATAGCCTGGAGGAATTCATGGCAGAAGTGCCGAAGGTTTTTGATTCTCCGGTGCCCGGGAGAGAGGCAGCTCAAACTACTGCATATGAGCTCGCAGCTCTGGAAATACCACGGGACCTCGATTCCCTCATCGCCATTGATGAGCACCTACGCGAATGCCGGTGTGAGAGGTCGGGTCTTGGGAACACTCGTTCGTCTGCTGATGCTGGCACCCGTCCGAAGGAATTTCTGTCTCTCTGTGCCAGTTTGTCTTGTTTTGCCAAGTCAACCAACGTTTCTCCTAGCTCCTATTGTTCAGTCTGTTTTTTTCCTAGCCCTCCTGGATTTGACCCTTCCTGTCCTGACGCCGAATCCGCCTGCCTGACCACTCTGCCTGTTCTGACCACTCTGCCTGTTTGAGCCTGCCTATCCCCTTGTTCTGTTTGGAATCGGACCTGGTTTATGAACTCTCGCCTGTCCACGACCTGCCTTTTGCCTACCCCTTTTGGTGTAATAAATATTGGAGCTCAACCATCTGACTCCTGTGTTTGCATTTGGGTCTCGTCTTGTGCCCTTATAAGAATATGTAGTAAATGCTGTTGCCAGTGTAGAAGAGGATAGATAACACATTTCTCTTGACTGAATAGCCCATTTCAGGTCCTGAGGTCGCTGACGCCAGTTACCAGTCTTTCCTTTGCCATTGCATCAGTGAGGCAAGAACCTGTCTGTGCATCGGTCAAAGGGGAAATGCTGACAAGGCTTTAATAAATACATATTACAGGACCATAACCAGTAATTACAATACCCTTCATGTGGGTTCTTTTGGATCTCACCTAGGTACTAAAAATGGCAGACTCCAGTTGAAGTGGGGGTCATATAGCTGGGCTCGTGTTTCTGTTCCCTCTGTGCTACTGCAGGGATCATTTAATTTAAAACCTCAACTCAGCCAAACTAATGGCTTTTTAATGTAGCTGTAACTTAACTGGAGCTATTCATAGCTATTGTAATCTTTTCTTTGAGGGAAGGTTAGCCTGACGTGAACAAAATGCATTGATGAAATGTAGGTGATGGACACATCCGCAGTTAAATGGTTGAGGTACAATAATGAAAAGCTCTGTCCACGGTGACACTAGCTTGGAGGAAAGGAGTTAGGAAGAGGTTAGGGTATATATCAGGACATTGTAGTGGGACTCTGCTTTGGACCTCAGTTACCTCACACCAGTTTCAATATAATACTCTTCCACCTTACTGTAATGCATTTTAAAGGTGTGAAGATCTGACACTTTTCTACTTAAATGTTAAATTTTTCCAGCAGTCCTTAATGCCAGTAAGATTTGAATATTGGAAATATAATTAGAAAAAACAATACAGTGCCTTGCGAAAGTATTCGGCCCCCTTGAACTTTGCGACCTTTTGCCACATTTCAGGCTTCAAACATAAAGATATAAAACTGTATTTTTTTTTGAAGAATCAACAACAAGTGGGACACAATCATGAAGTGGAACGACATTTATTGGATATTTCAAACCTTTTTAACAAATCAAAAACTGAAAAATTGGGTGTGCAAAATGATTCAGCCCCTTTACTTTCAGTGCAGCAAACTCTCTCCAGAAGTTCAGTGAGGATCTCTGAATGATCCAATGTTGACCTAAATGACTAATGATGATAAATACAATCCACCTGTGTGTAATCAAGTCTCCGTATAAATGCACCTGCACTGTGATAGTCTCAGAGGTCCGTTAAAAGCGCAGAGAGCATCATGAAGAACAAGGAACACACCAGGCAGGTCCGAGATACTGTTGTGAAGAAGTTTAAAGCCGGATTTGGATACAAAAAGATTTCCCAAGCTTTAAACATCCCAAGGAGCACTGTGCAAGCGATAATATTGAAATGGAAGGAGTATCAGACCACTGCAAATCTACCAAGACCTGGCCGTCCCTCTAAACTTTCAGCTCATACAAGGAGAAGACTGATCAGAGATGCAGCCAAGAGGCCCATGATCACTCTGGATGAACTGCAGAGATCTACAGCTGAGGTGGGAGACTCTGTCCATAGGACAACAATCAGTCGTATATTGCACAAATCTGGCCTTTATGGAAGAGTGGCAAGAAGAAAGCCATTTCTTAAAGATATCCATAAAAAGTGTTGTTTAAAGTTTGCCACAAGCCACCTGGGAGACACACCAAACATGTGGAAGAAGGTGCTCTGGTCAGATGAAACCAAAATTGAACCTTTTGGCAACAATGCAAAACGTTATGTTTGGCGTAAAAGCAACACAGCTCATCACACCATCCCCACTGTCAATCATGGTGGTGGCAGCATCATGGTTTGGGCCTGCTTTTCTTCAGCAGGGACAGGGAAGATGGTTAAAATTGATGGGAAGATGGATGGAGCCAAATACAGGACCATTCTGGAAGAAAACCTGATGGAGTCTGCAAAAGACCTGAGACTGGGACGAAGATTTGTCTTCCAACAAGACAATGATCCAAAACATAAAGCAAAATCTACAATGGAATGGTTCAAAAATAAACATATCCAGGTGTTAGAATGGCCAAGTCAAAGTCCAGACCTGAATCCAATCGAGAATCTGTGGAAAGAACTGAAAACTGCTGTTCACAAATGCTCTCCATCCAACCTCACTGAGCTCGAGCTGTTTTGCAAGGAGGAATGGGAAAAGATTTCAGTCTCTCGATGTGCAAAACTGATAGAGACATACCCCAAGCGACTTATAGCTGTAATCGCAGCAAAAGGTGGCGCTACAAAGTATTAACTTAAGGGGGCTGAATAATTTTGCACGCCCAATTTCTCAGTTTTTGATTTGTTAAAAAAGTTTGAAATATCCAATAAATGTCGTTCCACTTCATGATTGTGTCCCACTTGTTGTTGATTCTTCACAAAAAAATACAGTTTTATATCTTTATGTTTGAAGCCTGAAATGTGGCAAAAGGTCGCAAAGTTCAAGGGGGCCGAATACTTTCGCAAGGCACTGTATATATACTGTATATAGATTCCATAGAGGGGAGAATGAAAAAGTACTTTGAACAGTGGATACGTGACAGCTGGAAAAATAGAAAAGAAACACAACTTGACTCTTAGCTTTGCCATGAGCAGAGAGCTCACTCTGGGCAGAACATGTCAGAACACTCAATACTAGGGATGGGAATTGCCATGGACCTCATGATATGATATTATCACCATACCTAGGTTCTGATATGTTATGTATTGCAATTCTCACAATTGTACATGTATTGCGGTTCGATGTTCCGAACATATTGCTCACCATATGTCTGCTGCAGAGGGACAAGGGAGAGCCATAGAAATAAAAGACCTGAAAACATGTTGGCTCCCTATTTAAAAAGGAGAACAAGTTATGAAGGAAAAATACTGGATTTTGGGTGCAGATACAACAAACTAACAATATGATATATCATCAAAAATAATATCCCAGTATGTAATGGTATCAATTTTTTTCTACATCACTACTCAATACTGCTGTCACAGTTGCTAGTATAGCCTCTGCCTATTTTGTTTTTGCACACACTTCACTGACTAAGAATACACATTTCAAAATGTTGAGAAAGTCAACACAAGGACATACCAACACGGAGCTACTGGCGTTTCAAAATGCAACAGACAAGCAGTCAGACCACCACTTCCAAGTAAACCCCAAACACCTCATCTGACAACTATGTTAACCTTGGACATAAGATCATTACCCCGTGGGACTATTTGGGTGAGATGTTAATTAACAAAATAATTTGCAGGCAATTCAATCCTTGTTTTTGCTCATGAATGGAATTATAAAGAGAAACAAATGGCTTATTTTCCAGTAATCCATTGACATGAAGGGAAGTTGATGGAAACAGCTATGTGTATAAGGTCATGCACCCTCTTGGAACAGACACCTGTCAGGTGGATTATCTTGGCAAAGGAGACATGCTCACTGACAGGGATTTAAACTCATTTTTTGCGTAACATTTTTGAGAAATAAGCTTTCTGTGCATATGGAAAACGTCTGGGATCTTTTATTTCAGCTCATGAAACAGGGGACTAACACTTTACATGTTGCATTTATATTTTTATTTAGTGTAGTTCACATTCACCAATATATCTGGGCACTGAATACAAAACAGCTGCAGGATTAGCTTTCAGGGGTAGAGACACCGCATTGGAAGTACATTTGCACATTTATATAGTGAGCAAATAGTTCAAAACAATTTTCTCAATGATCAATTCTAGCGCTCATTATTCTCTTTGGATTTCAGACTTTCCATAATTTGATAGAAGCCAGACTGCCTCTGTCAGGTATTTGGCAAGGGGACATCCTCAGGTTGACTTTTCCATGCTGTGGACTGTTAACAGTTATTTAACACAACATGTTTAATTACAGCTACTTTGTTTCTACCCTTCATGATGAATTACTTAGTTATTACTAGACTATAACTATGATGTCATTAGGTAATGTATAATTTCCTGCATGCCCCCAATTTAAGATATAATCCATGTTCTTGAAATATGATATTAAAAAAGAGCCTGCTGGATGCTTAACTTTGGTGTAGCTTTATGGACTGAATGGAGATATGATTATGATGTTATGGAAATGTTTGGTGTCACTTCATAAAGGCCATGTTGTTATATTTTATATTATATCATAAGCAGGTCTACTCCGGATGAAAATTCATATGAAGTGTCAAGTATGGAGAAAGTCAGTCATAATCAATAAATCAAAAGATCCAAAACCATTAAAAGTTATGTTTCCTTATGGTACTGAGAGACATTTTAACATTTTCTTATGCTAAGAACTTCAACAAGCATTTCTCAACAGCTGGCCATGCCTTCCGCCTGGCTACTCCAACCTCGGCCAACAGCTCCGCCCCCCCCGCAGCTACTCGCCCAAGTCTCTCCAGGTTCTCCTTTACCCAAATCCAGATAGCAGATGTTCTGAAAGAGCTGCAAAACCTGGACCCGTACAAATCAGCTGGGCTTGACAATCTGGACCCTCTATTTCTGAAACTATCCGCCGCCATTGTCGCAACCCCTATTACCAGCCTGTTCAACCTCTCTTTCATATCGTCTGAGATCCCCAAGGATTGGAAAGCTGCCGCAGTCATCCTCCTCTTCAAAGGGGGAGACACCCTGGACCCAAACTGTTACAGACCTATATCCATCCTGCCCTGCCTATCTAAGGTCTTCGAAAGCCAAGTCAACAAACAGGTCACTGACCATCTCGAATCCCACCGTACCTTCTCCGATGTGCAATCTGGTTTCCGAGCCGGTCACGGGTGCACCTCAGCCACGCTCAAGGTACTAAACGATATAATAACCGCCATCGATAAAAGACAGTACTGTGCAGCTGTCTTCATCGACCTTGCCAAGGCTTTCGACTCTGTCAATCACCATATTCTTATCGGCAGACTCAGTAGCCTCGGTTTTTCGGATGACTGCCTTGCGTGGTTCACCAATTACTTTGCAGACAGAGTTCAGTGTGTCAAATCGGAGGGCATGCTGTCCGGTCCTCTAGCAGTCTCTATGGGGGTGCCACAGGGTTCAATTCTCGGGCCGACTCTTTTCTCTGTATATATCAATGATGTTGCTCTTGCTGCGGGCGATTCCCTGATCCACCTCTACGCAGACGACACCATTCTATATACTTCCGGCTGTCCTTGGACACTGTGCTATCTAACCTCCAAACGAGCTTCAATGCCATACAATACTCCTTCCGTGGCCTCCAACTGCTCTTAAATGCTAGTAAAACCAAATGCATGCTTTTCAACCGTTCGCTGCCTGCACCCGCACGCCTGACCAGCATCACCACCCTGGATGGTTCCGACCTTGAATATGTGTACATCTATAAGTACCTAGGTGTCTGGCTAGACTGTAAACTCTCCTTCCAGACTCATATCAAACATCTCCAAACGAAAATCAAATCAAGAGTCGGCTTTCTATTCCGCAACAAAGCCTCCTTCACTCACGCCGCCAAACTTACCCTAGTAAAACTGACTATCCTACCGATCCTCGACTTCGGGCGATGTCATCTACAAAATTGCTTCCAACATTCTACTCAGCAAACTGGATGCAGTTTATCACAGTGCCATCCGTTTTGTCACTAAAGCACCTTATACCACCCACCACTGCGACTTGTATGCTCTAGTAGGCTGGCCCTCGCTACATATTCGTCGCCAGACCCACTGGCTCCAGGTCATCTACAAGTCCATGCTAGGTAAAGCTCTGCCTTATCTCAGTTCACTGGTCACGATGGCAACACCCATCCGTAGCACGCGCTCCAGCAGGTGTATCTCACTGATCATCCCTAAAGCCAACACCTCATTTGGCCGCCTTTCGTTCCAGTTCTCTGCTGCCTGTGACTGGAACGAATTGCAAAAATCGCTGAAGTTGGAGACTTTTATCTCCCTCACCAACTTCAAACATCTGCTATCTGAGCAGCTAACCGATCGCTGCAGCTGTACATAGTCTATCGGTAAATAGCCCACCCATTTTTACCTACCTCATCCCCATACTGTTTTTATTTATTTACTTTTCTGCTCTTTTGCACACCAATATCTCTACCTGTACATGACCATCTGATCATTTATCACTCCAGTGTTAATCTGCAAAATTGTAATCATTCGCCTACCTCATGCCTTTTGCACACAATGTATATAGACTATCTTTTTCTTTTTTTTCCTACTGTGTTATTGACTTGTTAATTGTTTACTCCATGTGTAACTCTGTGTTGTCTGTTCACACTGCTATGCTTTATCTTGGCCAGGTCGCAGTTGCAAATGAGAACTTGTTCTCAACTAGCCTACCTGGTTAAATAAAGGTGGAATAAAAATGTGTTGAATATGAAATACAGAAATATCTCATTAACATAAATATTCACACCCCTGAGTCAATACATGTTAGAATCACATTTGGCAGCGATTACAGTTGTGAGTTTTTCTGGGTCAATCTTTAAGAGCTTTGCACACCTGGATTGTACAATATTTGCACATTATTATTTAAAATAATGTCCTCTAGGGTTTTGCCTGTGCTTAGCTTGGTTCCATTTATTTTTATCCGAAAAAACTCCCTAGTCCTTTTCGATGAAAAGCATACCCATAACATGATGCATCCACCATGCTTGAAAATATGAAGAGTGGTACTCAGGGATGTGTTGTGTTGGATTTTCCCCAAACATAACACTTTGTATTCAGGACAAAGTTAATTTCATTGTGACATTTTTTGCAGTTTTACTTTAGTGCCTTATTGCATGTTTTGGTATAATTTTATTCTGTACAGACTTCCTTTTTTTTCACTCTGTCAATTAGGTTAGTATTGTGTAGTAACTACAATGTTGTTGATCCATCCTCAGTTTTCTCCTATCACAGCCATTAAACTCTGCAACTGTTTTAAAGTCACCATGGGCCTTATGATGAAATCCCTGAGCGGTTTCTTTCCCTTCCGGCAATTGATTTAAGAAGGATGACTGTATCTTTGTAGTGACTGGGTGCATTGATACACCATCCAACGTGTAATTAATAACTTCACCATGCTCAAAGGGATATTCAATGTCTGTCACGGCCGTTAAACGAAGAGGACCAAGGTGCAGCGTGGTGAGCGTACATTTTCTCTTTATTTGGAAAATGACACCGAACAAAACAATAAACACTACAAAACAAACAGTGAAGCTAAAAGCTATGTGCCCTAAACAAAGTCAACTTACCACAAACACAGGTGGGAAAAAGTGCAGCCTAAGTGTGATTCTCAATCAGAGACAACGATAGACAGCTGTCCCTGATTGAGAACCCTACCCGGCCAAAATATAGAAATACACTATATAGAACATAGAATACCCACCCCAACTCACGTGACGATGTCAGATTCTTTTTTTACCCATCGACCAATAGGTGTCCTTCTTTGCGAGACTTTGGAAAACTTCCCTGGACATTATAGTTGAATCTGTGTTTGAAATTCAATGCTCGACTGAGGAACCTTACAGATAATTGTATGTGTGGGGTACATCATTTCAAACACTATTGTTGCACACAGAGTATTTCCATGCAACCTATCTTACTTGTTATTTAGCACATTTTTACTCCTGGATTAATTTATGCTTGCCACAACAAAGGGGTTGAATACTTACTGACTCAAGACATTTCAGCTTTGAATTTTGTAAACATTTCTAAAAACATAATTCCCTTTTGACATTATGGGGTATTGTGTGTAGGCCAGTGACCTAAAATATATAAATGTAATCAATTTTAAAATCAGGCTGTAAGACAACAAATTGTGGAAAAAGTCAAGG
This sequence comes from Oncorhynchus kisutch, assembly GCF_002021735.2. Taxonomy (NCBI): domain Eukaryota; kingdom Metazoa; phylum Chordata; class Actinopteri; order Salmoniformes; family Salmonidae; genus Oncorhynchus; species Oncorhynchus kisutch. The sequence continues at coordinate 20,769,284 of NC_034177.2, forward strand.
GCTGTGAAAACTTTCTGAAGGCTCTCTATATTCACTTTAATGCAACAATGCCTGACTATTAGGCTGTAGACAGGAATTTCACAACTTTGCACAAAAGTTGCTTAATTGGTTCTAACTAAGATTTCTGTGTAACGAGGTGGGGTTATGAATTCATCAGTTATAGAGCATTCTTCAAATACATTCCTCTGGTTCCCAGTCACCCACAATAGCCTACACTGCTGTGAAGTGGGTGAGATGGCTTTGGTCCAAAACACTGTCTTGGCAACATGTCCGTCCTCATAGCCTATAAAGTGGAAAAATGTAAAGGTCCAGACTGATGTTGAGTCAAAACTACTTAGGCTATACATTTTCTATTCATAAATAAAGACGAAATATGCATTTTGGAAAATGGAAACAGCACTCCGTAAGGCAACAATAAAAGTAAATATACTGTAGCTGCAAGCAAGTGTAAATTACATCACTCTACTTGCTTAGCGAGTATCCCTTCCTGCTGATTCGGCCCATACCTGGCGCGCACTTGAGACCTCTGCCTTGCTAGCACACATGACCGCCCTCCAAAAGCGGTTTACGAGTCGGCGCCACCAGAAAAGATAGCTATTCTTTGGCGTAAGTGGGGACACCAGGCTGAGGAGTAAGTTTTACACATCCTCATATGCTACAGAATCAACAGCCACCGGGGTCCAAATTGTCTATAAATGAACTTGGTTTCTACAAGCAAACAACTTTTTCTGCCACTGGTCAGTGTAACTTTGTTTTCAAAGGGCTACATTTGGCCTTTTGAAATCCCTTCTCAGACAAGTTATTTGCCAGCTAGCGAGGCCCAAACTCATCCATCATTAGCCTCCTCTTGTTCCCAAAACACTGTCCTCATTCCAGCAACCACCCTCAGGAGTCTCTTAACACATTGGCCAACCTTGGAGAGGGGGATAGGTTTCCAGCTAATATGGTTTTCATTATGTGAAAGCACCAGCTAAAGGTTAATAACAGTACTTGCTCACAGTAAATAACATGCCTCATTCTCATCGCTTGCAATTATCCAGCTATTTTTCCGTTTTCAACAGGTGAGATGAATTAGAGACCAAGTTACTCGTGGTACAAGTAATAAGATTGTTTGGTAAGGTATGTGCAATTTCCTTTGGCCTGATCATTATGGAGGTATGTGTCCATCTTTCTTTATCGCTTGTATGTTCCGCCAGACACGACCCTGACACACAGATGTAGGATCTTAATTTGATCACTCTTTTATTGGTGAGAATTTTATTGCTGAGAAAATGACAACTTGTAGTGTATTTGAGTTTGAAAAAGTATTCTAAGGTTTGTAATTTCAGACTTGATTTCTCCATTCATTATAATCCACATAATAATTCACAATTCCTTTTGTTGAAGGATTATTATCCTGCTGTAGCAAACTGGCTCAAATTAAGAACCTACATCTGCAGTGGGAATTTAACAGGAAACTCTCCTGTAGCGAGTTCCTCTGGAAACAATAGTGTGTCCTCAGAGAGCACATTGATTAGGGTTCACTTACGGTCCACTTGTGTTTTTTAATATTTTTTTAACTGTAAATAAGATTAAAGCAAGGCCTGTCAACCTGATACCTTCTTTCAATCTCTACCTTCTGTATTCAATATCCCAAACTATAAAAAATAAAGGACACACTCCTTCACAAGGCAATCGCGGAGTCATCTGCATTCAGAAATGAAATGCACAGAGGAATGTTTTGAGAGCATGAAAAATGACTTTTGTTTGGGTTTGCTCCTCATACACACTGGGTAACACAGTTATGTGAGCGCATAGGCCATATCACTGTGTTGAAGATGCTGAAATACAACAGTGAATGTATACAGATATAGGACTTTAATTTGATCACCCTGTTGCAGGATAACTTTCCTGCAGAGCATATTGTAGTTTTTTTCAACTTGATTTTCCCTTATGAAAAATATATATATCCCTACAAAAATGTCCATTAATTATAATCCATATAATAATTGACATTTCCTGTTGCTGCAGGATTATTTTCCTGCTGTTGTAAACTGGCTCAAATTAAGATCCTATATCTGTACTCCCATCTCCTCCATCTAACTTCTTGGCCTGTCAACACTCCTCTCTCCAAACTCACATTGACTTTTTGTTGTAATCTACATGTTCTCTATTGACCGAGGCTTTCTATGTATGTTGTGATGTTACACAGCTGTCATTGTGATGTTACACAGCTGTCATTGTGATGTTACACAGCTGTCATTGTGATGTTACACAGCTGTCATTGCTCGCCTGCCAACAGCTTAGATAGATTGTGAAAGAATGAGAGTAGAGGAATAATCCTCACCTGATGTAGGAGTGTGGCTACAGTCTAGATCAAATCATAGTGCCATGTAAGCACATACATTAGGTTCTGGGTAATAAAGGACAAGTTGAAAACAAAACAAATAACATTTTGTGGGTGGGCAGGTAGCCTAGTGGTTAGAGTGTTGGGCCAGTAACTGAAAGGATGCTAGATCGAATCACCGAGCTGACAAGGAAAAAATCTGTTGTTCCGCCCCTGAACAATGCAGTTAACCTACTGTTTCTAGGCTGTCCTTGTAAATTGGAATTTGTTCTTAACTGACTTGCCTAGTTAAATAAATCAAATTAAAATAAATCAGATTGAAGATACCATCTCCGTTCCAGATTATTCTGCTTATGAGTAAGGCTATGACTAGGGCCAAGTGTTTTTCACTGTTAGTTCTTATTTCCAGGAAGAACTCCAACTCATGGGGGATCAGATCAGAACAGAGCTAGGGTATTGCAGTGGGTGTAAAGATTGTGTCATTCCTAAAGCAGAGTCTGACCCCTGTCCTCACCTCTCTCCTCTGCTGCAGGTCTGCAGGAGCGATCAGACTCCAATGTATTCCTGTTTCTATGTCTCTTCACTCATGATCATATCCAGACACAATGTGCCTTGTTCTCCAAGTGGCTCTCTGCAGGGCCCAGAAAAACAGAGGGGAGGGAAGTGAGGAGTGAAGGAGGAGGAGAAGGAGGAGGGGAGTAGTCACCATGTGAAACCACAGAGGGAGACCCAAGGTGGCCAGGTTGGTCTGTGTTGATGCTGTCATGGTGTGGCATATGAGTTAGTTTGGTCCATTATTGATGATGGAGTATGCATTGTATGATTTCTTAGAATGATTGATTAATCATTGGCCTGTTAATGCCATTCTGGCCTGCCATATAGGATCTCTCTGAGGAAAAAACATGTGTTACTGCCTGTGTTACTGATGATTTTATAATTATAATGGATTGGGTTTTACAGTATACTGTCTAGACACTTTTCCAGGTGCTTAAAGGGCTTTACATTGTATGAGGTAAATTCACACTAGGACAAGGCCACTGAATACATTTATCATTTTTCAAAACAAAATTGTTCCTCCAAAAAAGTTTCCCCAGGGGAAATGTCTAATCGTTTCATGTTAAAAGTGTATTAAAAAATGCATAGAAATGCAGTAGTGAACTTACTCATCCCTCAGCCAGACTTGGCAGACATGACTCAAACATGTATTTTTTCCAAACTCACAAAAACATGAAACTTGTGAAGTCCCACTGTCACTTCTCCTCATTGAGCAAAGTGTCTGGAAAGTCCATAAAATGAGTTAGAATAGAACCCGTGTCATCCATCTTCTTTGGAGGAATTTGAAGGCAGCGGTTGGAGAGACTTGGCAGTGAGGTAGCCGCTGCACAAAGCCCTGTATAAAATGGGAAGCAGTGGAATGCAAAGTGGCCCGTGGAGGGGTGTTAAGACGGTTCCAGTCTGCTTCCTGCGCCCAGGGTCAGCTGACAGTCCCAGCTGCCGAGGACCCTGTCCCTCCCCCTTCCTCCTCCCCTCCAGTGGATTCTTCCTCACTACTGCCGGCTATACCACAATATGACCCTGTTCAGTGTCAGACAGGGGCAGACGTAATGAGTTGGAGGACCCAGGCATCTTTTTATAGGGGTTTTATAGTAAACACATAATTTAACTGTAAAAAATGTATTACCTTTTAATGAACCGGTCATCATATTTTCATCTGATTGTCAAACAAATCACTTAAAAAAGTAGGTTACCTTTGCACATTCATCCAAAATAATGCCAGCCTCCAAAGAGTAGCTGAAACTCTCTCACTGGAGAAAGCATCCAAGCAAGCGCAGCAGCGTCCCTTTGTCTTAAATATGTAGCCCATGCATCTGCTGCTGTCTGGCCAAAGAGAGTATGACCTGCCATAGTCTTTTTGTCCAGACAGCATCAGATACATCAAAATCAAATTCAAATAAATCAAATGTTATATTTTGCAGATGTTATGGCAGGTGCTGTGAAATGCTTGTTTCTCTAGCTGCAATAGTGCAGTGATACCTTACAATACAACGCACACAAATACCCCAAATAAAAAGAAAGGAATTCATAAATATCAGAAGGAGAAATGTCACAGTCTGGAATATAAATATACTGTATATTTACATAATGGTTTGCATAGACATGGACAGTATATGAATAGAAAAGGTGTGTACAGCAGTTATATAGGATGACTAGAATACAGTATATACAGTACATATGAAGTAGGTAAAATAATATATAAACTTTATTAATGTGACCAGTGTTCAATGACTACGATCATAGGGCAGCAGTCTCTAAGGTGCAGGGTTGAGTTCCGGGTGGTAGTCCACTAGTAACAGTGACTAAAGTTCAGGGCAGGGTACTGGGCGGAGACCGGCTAGAAGTGACTATTTAACAGTCTGATGGCCTGGAGATAGAAGCTGTTTTTCAGTCTCTCGGTCTCAGCTTTGATGCACCTGTGCTGTATCTGCCTTCAAGAGGGTAGCAGGGTGAACAGGCCATGGCTCGGGTGTCATCCATGTTTCCAGTCACCTTGCCATGGTTAAAAGTGGTTCAGTTTGAGAGAATTCTGCCATCTGTTCATGATTTTTGGTTTGGATAAGTTGCAATCGTCACAGTGGGAACAATATCCTCTTCCTGATGAACTCAGTCACAGTCACTGTATTTGTCAATGCTATTCTCCGAGACAACCTGGAACATTTCCCTGTCCTTGTGGTCAAACAATCTTGGTCAGACCAATGTTGAACAGTCCTTACCACTGGTACTTCCTGTTTCAGTTTCTTCCTATAGGAGGGGAGGAGTAGAATGGAGGTGTGATATGACATGCATAAAGCAGGGAGGGGGAGGGCCTTGTAGCCGTCCCAGAAGAGCGAGTAGCAATGGTCAAGGCTTCTCTATTAGTGAGTAGCGCAGGAGATGTGTTGATAAAACTTCAGTAGTGTTTTCTTCAGATTTGCTTTATTAACCCTTTGGCACGTACCAACAAACCAGTGTGATCATTCTACAGTGGTCCCTGCAGCGTACGCTAAAATCCACACTTATGTAAAGTACTTAAGTGAAAATACTTTAAAGTACTACTTAAGTCATTTTTTGCTGTATCTGTACTATTTATATTTTTGACAACTTTTACTTCACTACATTCCTCAAGAAAATATTGTACTTTTTACTCCAAACATTTTCCCTGACAACCCAAAGTACTTGGTACATTTTGAATGCTTAGCGGGACAGGGAAATTGTTCAATTCACGCACTTATCAAGAGAAAATCCCTGGTCATCCCTACTGCCTATGGTCTGGCGGACTCACTAAACACAAATGCATCTTTTGTAAATAATTTCTAAGTGTTGGAGTGTGCCCCTGGCTATCCGTAAATTTGAATAATAAAAAATGGTGCCGTCTGCTTTCCTTAATATAAGGAATTTGAAATGATTTATACTTTTACTTCTACTTTGATACTTAAGTATATTTGAGTAATTACATTTACTTTTGATACTTACGTACAGTACAGTACCAGTCAAAAGTTTGGACACACCTATTCACAGCCTGGACGTGTGTTTTGTGTGGGACTGCCCACCGTGAAGCATGGGGGTGATTTGCTGGTGACACAGTTGTTGATTTATTTAGAATTCAAGGCAAACTTAACCATTATGGCTACAACAGCATTCTGCAGCTATACACCATCTCATCTGGTTTGCGCTTAGTGGGACTATAATTTGTTTTTCAACAGGACAATGACCCAACACACACCTCCAGGCTGTGTTAGGGCTATTAGACCAAGGAGAGTGATGGAGTGCTGCATCAGATGACCTGGCCTCCACAATCACCCGACCTCAACCCAATTGAGATGATTTGGGATGAGTTGGACCGCAGTGAAGGAAAAGCAGCCAGCAAGTGCTCAGCATATGTGGAACTCTTTCAAGACTGTTGGAAAATCATTCCTCATGAAGCTGGTTGAGAGAATGCTAAGATTGTGCAAAGCTGTCATCAAGGTAAAGGGTGACTACTTTGAAGAATGTCAAATATAAAATATATTTTGATTTGTTTATCACTTTTTTGGTTACTACATGATTCCATATGTGTTATTTCAAAGTTTTGATAATAGTCTCCACTATTATTCTTTAATGTAGAAAATAGTCAAAATAAAGAAAAACCCTTGAATGAGTAGTACTTCTGACTGGTACTGTATATTTAAAACCAAAACTTTTATACTTTTACTCAAGTAGCATTTTACTGGTTGACTTTCACTTTTACTTGAGTAACTTTCTATTAAGGTATCTACTGTTTTACTCAAGTGTGACAATTGGGTACTTTTTACACCACATGCATCCATTGTGATTAGAATGCTTACTCAGAACGTCCAGTTTCAATTGATGCAACAGTCAGTGTTTCAGCTGGCCACGCTGTTTTTTCAAAGAAACATTTTGCACAAACACAGTCCTTACAAAGATATGTCCTGAATATGACCAGTTTCCAGGGCTCCTGAGCACAGTGGCCAGGAACACCCCCCCTCCCTCCCCATTTCCTTTGCAACATTGAAGCTTCCCGCAGATTTTGCTGCTGCTTAATCAACCTGCTGAAGCAAGACAGAATGAGAGTAATGATCTGAGCAGCCCATGATTGCTGGTCGTTTGTCAGGGGGGTGGCCTCGAGCGGAGCATTACTAGTATTATTATTTTAAGTTATTCCCAGCTCACGAGATCCCTTGATGATGTAAGGCCTGATGCAATTGCCTCTTCTGCCTAATGGTATGTCCACCACTGGTGTCAGACCTCCACAGCCCAGGGGATCCCAAAACACCTCATGTCCAGTCTCTGCATCCGGCTGGCTGCTCCCACCTCTGGCTCCAGCACACAGTCAACCCAAATGAACAACAGGTTGCCTCTCTGTGCGGATAATGCATTACACTAAGATGTAACGATGTGGTTTACATTAAATTCCAATTGGAGTACATTAAAACCCCCAACATTTACTTTAGTCTTCAATTGAATCAGACAGGCTCCACAGGGTCCAACAAGTCTGTCTTCGGTTATCAGGAAACATATGTAGGCTCCATACATTTTGCGGAGGCAAGCTTACATGAGGTTTTTCCCCAAGTTAATTTTAAAGCTGCGTGCCATCATACTGTACCTCTAGACTAGTAGCAAGAACAACACTTTCAGGCTGTTACATTACAGCATCAGCTAGTCTCACATACCCATCAGGGTGGAACATGTTGAGGAACAGAGCTCCGTCAAGGTCCAGGAGAGTATACTGTCTCACCCATAAAGATCATTGGTGGGAGCAGCCTTATTTCTCTATTCATACATTGCCCCCCATGCATTCGTATTGTGTCAGACTGGGAATCAGAGTGCGTGTGGTAGACATCTAATGGGGTTTATGATTGGGGGGCTCTCTCCATCTGGGTAAGTGAGGTAAGTAATGAAAAAGAGAGAGAATGAAATAGAAAATACAATGCAGCATGTGGACTGCAATCTCAGAAAGGGCACAGGGATGTGCAACTATTAATCATAGCAACAATAGTTATCTTTGATGCCAGTTTCTCTATTTTTCGCTTTTTGTTTTTTGTTTCCCTGCTGACAAAAACAGCAAAGACCAGCATACATTTGCTGGTCAGTGCTGGTCTGATGCTGGTCAAATTGCTGGTGATCAGCCTTCGCTGCGTTTATGCTGGCGACCAGCCATTGCTGTGTTTTTGACACTTGTGACCAGCATAAGCTAAAGAAAAACCAGCATCAAGTCACATTATGCTTAGGCTTGTAAAGTGATGTTTAAATCCCCTTTTCGATCAGCCTCATTTTATTTAAAACAGCAACATTTTCTCTCAGCCTCGTGTCAAAGTGCGTTGAATAGTATGAGATTAGCTATACCTTGCTCAGACCTATACCTTGCTCAGACCTATACCTTGCTCAGACCTATACCTTGCTCAGACCTATACCTTGCTCAGACCTATACCTTGCTCAGACCTATACCTTGCTCCGACCTATACCTTGCTCCGACCTATACCTTGCTCAGACCTATACCTTGCTCCGACCTATACCTTGCTCAGACCTATACCTTGCTCAGACCTATACCTTGCTCAGACCTATACCTTGCTCAGACCTATACCTTGCTCTGACCTATACCTTGCTCAGACCTATACCTTGCTCAGACCTATACCTTGCTCAGACCTATACCTTGCTCCGACCTATACCTTGCTCAGACCTATACCTTGCTCAGACCTATACCTTGCTCAGACCTATACCTTGCTCAGACCTATACCTTGCTCAGACCTATACCTTGCTCCGACCTTGTGGGGCACCCGCAAAATGGCGGTGCGTCACTTGTCAATCAATGTACATTAAAAAACACAGATATTGAAAGAAACCATTCTAAAATTTAAATTACAATAGAGCATTCTGGGAAATATGATAATGATCGGCATGGTTTTGCAGAGTCATTACTTGGGAGTCAACCTCACTTGGGATTTGAACTCACAACCCCCCCCCCCATTCATATTGCAATGTACAGCCTCCCTAAAAGGGGTATCAGCCTACTCAGTGACACTCACAGAACACAACTGTGAAGAGTTTTCAGAAATATCAAATATTAGCATCGTAGCACCTATTGCAAGACTTTGATACCGGCGTGAAATGAGCTACACTAAGTTCACCAGTCAACCTACAATGTAAAGAACATTCATATTGCAATGTACAACCTTACCTATGGATATTGGGTCCACAGATTATAATTCTGAAGAGTTTACACAAATATTAGCATTGCAGCTAATATTCATGGCCCCCACCATAGGGAAGGCTCTACATTGCAGTATGAATGTCAATACGCACAATAAGCTGTATAGTGTGAGGATTTCACACAGCTAAAATTCCCTTATGAGCTACAACGCTCATATTTGTGTAAACTCTTCAGAATTGTAATCTGTGGGTGTCACTGATTAGGCTGATACCCCAATTAATGGAGCCAAGATCCATAGGTAAGCCTGTACATTGCAATATGAATGTTCAGCACATAGTAGGTTGACTAGTGAGCTTAATGTGGCTCATTTCACACCGGTTTCAAATTCCTTAATCTGTGAATGTTACAGAGTAGGCGGATACCCAATTTCATTGACCCCAAATACATAGGAAAGGTGATACAGTACATATAAGTATTCGCAGTGCTTGACTTGGACTAAAATAGGTGGTACTCATTTTGGGTGCCGGTACTGTTTAATTTTAGGTGCAGGAGCTCCACAATACTTTTGAGCTAATACTCCATAAGAGGAACAGGAGCTCAAACAGTATCAGGTGCAGGTATCTAGCTCCGGTGAGCTCCTGCCCAAGACAAGCATTAAAAGGGAAACTGGGGATACCTAATCAGTTGTACAACTGAATACCTTCAACTGAAATGTGTCTTCCGCATTTAACCCAACCCCTCCGAGTATGCCCATAATGCAATTTTAAAGTCTAAAACATCCACAGTGCGACACCAACTGTTTTTTTTGTGTCATATTAACTAATAATTGTCTTTTGTTGAATTGATATTAAAACATTCTGACCTTGTTCAGCATTATTTAGTCTAAATACTGTGACGACCATCCCACTCTGTCTACCGAATTCTTTCTCTTTGCTCTTGTTTTCCTTAATAGGATGTCAGTGGGCGGAGCCAGGAGGGTCGTCAGCGAAATGGGACACACCTGGGCTCGGGTGTGTCCCGGGATAAATACACCTCTTCCCCATTCATTGAGGAGACTCTCCATGCAGACACACTGTTAGAGTTTGGTTGTGGCCTTTCTGTTTGTTTGCTTTGGCACCTTTCAATACCCCGCATTATCACATATATGCATGCAAACACTCACTAACACTACTGATTACGCGCACCATTGTTAATTGTATTTAGTTTACTTTATTTAATAAATATATTTTGTTATTCCTTGTCTCCATGTTGTCTCCCTTTTGTTGCGAACGTCAAGCCGGTTCGTGACAATATGGCATGATTCCATTATTTGTATCCATTTGAATCACTTTCCATGGGGCACTTTCATTTTGAAGGCAAAACGCAAATCCCCCTTGAGGCTAATCCTTATTGTGGCCAGCTTCACCCAGGTCTATGCTTAGCTGGTCATGTATTTTACTGTTAGCTGTAGTACGGCTAGTGGGGGTCATTGTGGTCGATTGTGTAGCATTGGGTAACATTTATGTTTGCACTACTATAGTGGGTAATCTGTTGAGATGTGTTGGACAAACATACATACAATTGGTTATACATGGTTATGTTTATACATGTATATGGTTATAAATGCTAGATGGCATGTCTTTTGCACTATTTGTAAGTGAAAAGCATTTATTTTGGTACAGACACTAATTAATTGTTAAAGAGACATAGGATATGAAAGTATGTGAATATTTTTTTGATGTAGATATTTATCTTTTGATGATAACTGAGAATTTATCATTTTCTACAAAGCAAATGTAATGAACCAGATAATTGACCCTTGACACTTTGTAACAAATATGTGTATTCTATTCAGATGTTTTCCTGAAACCAATTTTCTCATCTCATCGTTTCTCCTATTTTACAGGAAACATGTTATTTGTTTTCCTGGTCACACACATTACAGGAAATTAGCTTTAAAACTGCAAAGTTCTCAGCCTCATGGCAAAATGTGTATAATTGCAGGAAACAGCACATTTTTCTCTCTGCCCCATAACATGTTGCTATGATAATGTTATCTGGCTTAGGGGTGGCTGACGCTACCACACATTCATGGACATTACCCTGCACATATTGTATAAACCTGTGCTGAATGTATTGCTTTTATAATAATTCATTGTTTATACTTTACTGATGATTTGAGCCCATGCTCAGATGAAATCTCTCTCCTGGATGAAACAATTTATCAGTCACTCTCCCCCATCCTCACCTACAGGCACTCCTGGCTGGCTGAGTTAGTGCTGTATAGCCTATTTGAGCCAATGCAAACAACACTATTTAGGATATCTAGTTTATTCTGTATGCTGTCTCACGTTTGAAAGAAATCGAAGGCGGGTCTCATAGCGAAAACACAAAGAAAGTCTAGGCTCATAGTGAAAACACAACAAAGGCTGGCCTCATAGTGAAAACACAACGAAGGCTGGCCTCAAGCGAAAACACAACGAAGGCTGGCTTCATAGCGAAAACACACCGAAGGCTGGTCTCATAGCGAAAACACAATGAAGGCTGGGTCTCATAGCGAAAACACAACGAAGGCTGGCCTCATAGCGAAAACACAATGAAGGCTGGACTCATAGCGAAAACACAACGAAGGCTGGCCTCATAGTGAAAACACAACGAAGGCTGGACTCATAGCGAAAACACAATGAAGGCTGGGTCTCATAGCGAAAACATAATGAAGGCTGGTCTCCAGCGAAAACAGGTTTATGCTGTTTCTTTCAGAATGGTTGTTCTTGTGACCTGGTCTGTCTGTGCTTTTGACCCAAGGCCTTTAGAAGGCACTAAATCAAGCTGATTTGAAAATATTTTTGTTCTCTTCCGATGAAATTCAGATTAAGTTTCTGAGCATGTCTAGATTATGATCCACAGGGTCATCAGTATGTCAAACGACAAGTCAGCAGCATCCTGGTTAGCTACAGATGACTTACGGATATGGAAGATAATGGTGCTTCTGTGCATCAGAACCACACAGCAAACATGTCCTCACCTCGTTAAAAGGACAACATTTCTGCCTCTTGAAACGGTCACTGTCAACAAATAATTTATTATCACTATCCTAAGCCTCGCCAGCACAGCCACCACAGGTACTCATGGTGCATGGACACTTCAAAACCTCCATTACAGAGTGCTAGCACCTGTTTAAAATAGTTTAGCTCACAGGACTAGGGTGGTTGAGAAGTCTGCACATTGTCCCAGAGAATCTCTACCTCGATACGACAGACTTCTGAGAGATCCGGAGCTGGACCGTCTCTGTGGAGTCAGTTGATGAAGTGCTGAGTGCCTTTCCAGCCGGAGGCCTTCATAGTCATGCATCTCTGCTAGCTCTGCTGAGAGGCCCGGAAGAAAGTTCTCATGACTCTCCTCAGTTTTTCATCTATTTCTGTTTCTGATGGCTCAGGTCAAACCATAGATAATTGTTGCAACTGCTCTGGCACATTGAGATGACCTCTTTTTTTCCCCGCTCTCCTTCTCATTCTTCTTTCTGTTGGAAGGTTGGAAGAGAACAAAGGCCAAAGACAGAAATCACTTTTGCAAATGGACAAGACAATATTTCAATTTATTTAATTTTATCCTCTCCAATGATAACCATATTTGTCTTGAGATTTAATGTTGCTTTGATTTGGGCTTGGTGAGTAAGTATGTACTTTAATGGTAATTGTTTTAAAGATATACGGTATCCTTTTGTATTACGTACCCAACAGTTACAATTGTTGAAGAATAAATGGCCATTACACAAAAACTCCCCTATAAAAGCTAAAGCAAATATATCAAAATGAACTTCTTCCATCCCCATTCAGATGAAGCCAGTATAAATCTAACATGGTTGCATCACTACCATGCCTTCAGAAGACAGAGGGGAGCTTAGAAATGTATCTTTATAGTCAGTAGCACAGCAGTTGTATGTATTTAGAGGAGGGCTATTTTTCTATTAGTTGATAAGTCACCTGGCTGCTGAGGGGCTTGATTATTACTGATGATGATCACTAGACAGGAAATGATCAGAGAGGCACCCAAAGTCCCCATGGTGCATCCCTCAAGCCTCTCACTAAATATGACATTCTTATTACTGTCATAGAGACAGCGGTTTATTTCTACGCTGTCATCCCGGAGACATATCACAGGCCTACCTGGCCTGCATACCGTTGCTCACAACAACCATTCCATAATTCTGTCTGGGAGCTGTCTTCGTCAGCATCAGCGGTGTGACATTACCGAGCGGAAGCCTTCCATTTCATTGCTGCCATGTCCCAAGCACACCCTCACCGGATCCCATTCCTCAACTCCTGACAGCTTTCCCATCAGAGAGCACTTTTCCATATACAGGTCTAATGTACGTGCAGTTACACCACAGGCCCCCTCTCTCTCTTGTCCACCCCTTCCTCTCTCCCTCTATCCTTCCACCCAATCCAATCTTCAGCCCCAGTTCCAGCTATTTCACAAATGTTTCCCACATACCAGCGACCTCTTATATCAAAAACTCCTTGTCCGTCCACAACAGGAATATCATATTAGTGTTGTTGCTAAATGCCAGCGGTCAGAGGCATGAATCATTCAGGCACAACAGAGTATTGTTCCCAAACAATAACACCAATAAAATGGGCAAGAATGATACATTTCCTCTCCAGAGCTCACAGTGTTCTCTTCCTGGGCTTATATGAATACTTTTACAGTCCTTAGGCTGTATTTCTCTCATATAACATAATGGATTCTCCACTGTCCCACTATGTGAACAGTTATTATTTTGGGATTCAGTGGAAGCAACAAAGTCATGAATAAGAATCCCATTGAAATTGAACCCGAGGGCACTTATACACCGTGACAGACAGTTGCACCAGAAGCTAGCCACCACAACATTACCCAATCCCTCCACTTCCTCAAACAGCAGCTGACCTCAGTTCCATTTCCTCACATCAAAATACTACCCTCGCTACAAAGTTGGAGTGAATTTCGAGGATATACCGTACTATCAGTAACACTCAGCCTGTATGGAGAAGCAGTTTATGTGAGGAAATGGCTTCTACAAAAGGTGCATGTTGGAAGGAAAAGAGCTCTGGACACCTTTAGAGTTGTTGTTTTTTACACATCCATCAGTCCCAAGAAAAAGCAACTGTTATCATTAGACTGTCTGTCTGGTCTTTGATAGCCATTTACTCTGTTCTGCCCCTCTTGGGCCTCTCAGAGCAACCCTAACCCAAACCAGTCAATGCACCTTTCACTGAAACCCTTAAATCAACCGCTGGAGCACTGAAATGGCTTTCATAACAGGGTGTCCAAAGAAACGACTGTCCTCAGCGTGAAGGATGAGACGCCATTCTCCTGCTGAATGGAGGACCAGGGTAGTTACGTGACGACCAGCATGTCCCTACGATGGGGGCGGACAAACAGACAACATGCAGGAGAACTCTGGACCAGACAGATGAGCATGCCCTGATCACCAGGATTTGCTGTGGGTCCAGAAAAAAACTGCTGAGAACGCCAAGGCCATGCCGTCAGCGCACAAAGATGGACGTCAGCGCTCACAGATGGATTCGCCATTTTAACTTAGACCACCACTCCTCTCCTCACGTTAGAGGGCCTTCTGTAACAAAGGAGATTGAGACAGTAGTCTGTGTCCTCATTTAACCCGGAAGAGTGCTAGAGCACATTGGCCTCTCCATTTCTCATGGTGCCCGAAAGAGAAACAAAACACAAACCATCTCACAGAAAGGGATAAATACTGTCAATGTAAAACTAAAAATCTTACCTGCTCTTCCTCCTCTATTTGAAAGTGGTCCCAAACAGCCTGGTTTCATAGACTAGACGTACCATAGTAAATGCATCCCAGTATATTACACTTTACATACATCACAGAAGACTGAAATATAACAAAACCATTTAACATGGAAACACCAGATTTTTGTAGTCTTTATTAACTATGAAATTCTGAAAAATATGAATAACAATCCACCCAAAGGGCACTTTTGATCATTGACTGCAGGAAAGGGCTAAGGCAAAAACAAAAGTAGGGAGGGTGGGTGGGTGTATAACGCAAACGTCTAGCAACCCAAAGGTTGTGTGGCTCTCATCATGGACAACTTGAGCATTTTAGCTAATTAACAACTTTGCAACTACTTACTACTTTTTAGCTACTTTGCAACTACTGAACATGTTAGCTAACCCTTCCCCTAACATTAACCCTTTAACGTAACTCCTAACCTTAAACCCTAGCTATCTGCAGCCTTAGCCACCTAGCTACCTAGCTAACATTAGCCACAACAAATTGCAATTCGTAACATTACATTTAAAAAGAAAATGTTTTGTCATTTAGCAGACACTCTTGTCCAGCGACTTATAGGAGCAATTATGGTTAGGTGCCTTGCTCAGATTTTTTCACCATGTCGGCTCGGGGATTCAAACCAGCAACCTTTGGCACAATCACTAGGCTACGTTTTGTAAATTCGGAACACATTGTACGAATTGCAATTCGTAACATATCACATAAATTGTAATTCGTAACATATCGTACAAAATGGATGATGGACATCTACAAAGGAATATACCATATGAAGCGTAACATATCATTCTAGTTGGAGTATCCTGGATTTAAGTGTACTATGTTACGTCTACCCCCGAGTCTACCCCGGAATGGCTCTGAGTTACCTACCCTTGCTGGAGTCAGAGCCAGGTCAACTAACAGCAGGTGTGATAGTGAAATATAGAGGTCATTATGCAAAGTATGGAGAAGCTGTTTATATCATTCAACTCACTTCCAAAAACATGGGAGGAAGATAAAAACAAGCACAGTACTAAAGGAGAATTGCTCAGTGAGTACAATAACTATTAGAAAACACATTTTGACTGATGAGTTGTGAACGCAGGAGACCAGACAGACTAGTACTACAAAAAGTAAGCAATACAGTGCATATCACAGTGTTATTATTAAGGTTAACATTCTTAATCAAATAGTGGAGCCCATATGTGGGCTGAGAGTTTAGGCATGGGGAGGGGGTGAGGCGCACAGTGTTCCCTATAGCCCCGTCTCGTAGCCCTCCTCCCATAGCTCTGTTCTCATGGAATCTTCAGCTGAAATCCGCAGTCTATTTTCTCCATCCTCTAAAAAGCCCTATAATGACCAACATAGACTGTCTACTCTGCTGCCTCTACCCCCCAAACTCCTCCCCCCCGAACAAGACCCCTCTAAAGATACTCTTTGTACTGTCCCCTTCATTCCTTCCCTCTTACATTCTCTGTCTATCTGCTCTATTCCCAAATATCTGCCTCTCTTTTCAGTCACAGCCAAATACCCAGAATACCATTGTGTGCTGCCTGTGTGGAGACAGCCTCCCTCGGGCAGTAGCACTCAATTCAAGGTTCAGAAGGCCGGTAAGGTGAACTCAAGGGCTCTATTGAGAAACCTTTCTATACCCAATCACAGTCAAAATATCTATATTTCATTGCCTGCAGTTTTCACACATTTGAAATGCAGATATTATATCTCCACTTAATTTCAAAACTAAAGATAAACATTGAAGTAGAAAAAAGCCATATTGCACAATCGTGTCAAGAAACCTTCCGCGTGGAGTGTGCCTACAGACAAATAACAATATCTCTGTAGAAAATGAAAATATAAGCACTCAACATAGATCAAGGGGGCGCCACACATGTTGCCTGTCAAATAAGGCCATGTAGACAGAGTGGGGTCTTTTAGCCTAGTGACAAGTCCCCAGAAATGTTGAGATACACCTACCCGATGTATAAGAAAACTCTCCCATATATGAAATGGATGGTTGTGTAAAAATATTTTACTGCAAAGTTGTTAAAGAGTGATAGATATTGTGACACACCCCCTTAACTCAAACAGTGCAGAATAACACATGGCTGGAAGGGGGCAATTCCTATGATGTGAAGGCCCACAAACTTGTACATATACAGGTGATTAAACCACAATTTAATGGTAATGTAGCATCCATAATGGATTTGGAGTCAAATCTAAGGGGCCCCCTAACGTAATTGCAAGAGTAGGGGCTAAACATATGACTGGAAAAACAGTTTTTATCATAAATATTCATTGTTGATATTTCCAACAATTGTATCTTTGTGTTTACAGTTCTATATATATTTCTAAGATGTATTAAGATATCATATATGTTTGTTAATTATGTTTGTTTGTGTATGTAGGGACAACTGACTACTTCTATTCCACATTTTAGCATTATCAGAGCTGGCAATTTTGAGTTACATGAGCTTTGGTGGACCACCCCTCCTCCAGCCAGGCATTATTCTGCACTTTTTGAGTTAAGGCTGTGTGTTAGAAGCTGACCAGACCAGACATGTTGCGTGCGCGAGCTTCGCAAAATAAATGTATTGCACCCGCACTGCTCGAGCGCGCCAACTCCTTTCTATTTCTGACGCAGATCACGCTGGAAGTCCTGCCTCTCCCATCTCCTCATTGGTTTATAGAAGCAGGTACCCATGTGCTATCTCCTCATTGGTTATACCCACGTGGGTGATTGAAAGATGAACTGTTTTGCCGGTTGTCGTGGTAATACTATGAAAGTGTAGATGCGATCACCATATAAGTTCAAAGATGAAAAAGCCTGGAAGGAGGAGAGATGACTAGAAACGATTCGGTTGGCTGTTTTATGTGTGGATTAACTGTCGGAGTAGAGGACCTTGTGCATTTCAGGTAAAATAACAACTCAATGTTTATATCCCAGGACAAATTAGCTAGCAACAGCAAGCTAGCTAAATAGGACAAATTATCTAGCAAGTGCTAGCTAACTAGCTAAATTGCCATACATGTTTAATGCTTTTCGACCTGTCCCCAAATTAATGTCATTGGTTCAGAGTTTGTTTTGATATTTTAACCTGCGTGTCATGATCACATTTGGTGTAGAGGAACAAAATAAATGTATGCACAATAGCGCACGATGGCGCACACGCGCAGCCGGTTTGGGTTCCGTGTTACAAAATCTATCAATTTAACCACTTTTGCAGTAAAATATTTTTCTACGACCATCCAGGATTGACCACTAGCCTATTTCTGATTGGCTATATCGCTAGGATGTGGCAACCAAACAACCCATATGGAAAATGAGGCATTTATTCCCATGTAATCCAATTTGGTTTTCAGAAAATGTCAGCAGAGATCTAACATGTTCTGGCTGTTAAGCCTGCAACACATCCGCGTGGGAGCCGGAGAGGCTGCTTGGTTGTCTGTCACTCCACGTGGCATTGGGAATGGGAGCGGTCGGTCTCCTGTCTCCATGAAGGCTCCTTCATTTCGACTGCCCAGCAGCAAGAATAACCAAGAGTTGCATTTGTATTCACATCACAGTAATGAATTCTCCACTAACAAGTTCCATGGTGAAAACCTATGACCAATTACAACATTTGACCAAAACTGGACTTGGCTAGCTAGCTACATCTGGATGTTCGATTATTCCCCTGGTCTCAACCGAGAAATGTCTAAATATAGTTATCGCCTTTCGGTGCTTATTAATTACAAATGACCCCTACAAAATGAATAATATATTGGAGTCTCAGGTCCCCACTTACAAACCTCTTTGGCTTTCAGTGAAAACCTATACAATTCTGTTTCAATGTTTTGCTTTTCTTTTCCACACTGTTTGGCAGCCACGTTAGCCTTTCAGGGCCCTTGTCTGTGATCAGCAACGCTGGATATGTCTACAGACAGAGGTATCTACTGTTGGTCTATATCCCATGGTAGTTTTCCTGGGGCTCTGTGTTCCTCAGACAGCGCTGACTTTAAAGAGGATTCTATTTCGGGCTAAGCATGTATTTCTGTCTGAAAAATGAATGGAGAAGTGAAAAGGGGGCATGAGCTCCTCCAACAACCATTATCATGCAGTTGCATGATTCATCCGATCGCGTTAAACCAAAACAGATTTGGCAGCTAAGAGCCTTCATCTGATCTACGTGGTTGTGTCTGACGCAACAGCCGCAACAGAACACTATCTAATCTAGAGTGAGGTGAAAACATTGCACTAGACTTGTTTACTATGCTTAATCAGTGGCAAGTTTTTTTTCTTTCATGTTCTCTCTTCTGAGGAGCCACAGATACAATCTCGAGTGTACAATGCTTTTAATTTGGCATCCTGCCACTGATCTCTGCACGATGTGACTGACTGAGTCCTAATGGGTCTGTCAAAGTTAGAGGAGCTTAATTGGCAGAAATGTTCCCATCCCCTATTATTCTGATGTACATCTGATACCTTGGAATATGAACACCATATGTTTTGCAGATCACAATGATTCGAGCAGAACACCAAAACATCCACACAGGCTGATATAATTGATGTTCTTCAGGCTCAAGACAACCTCTATTTATTTATCTTCTAAGCATGGCATGATGCTTCAGACTGGGTCATGTCTGTCTTTCAGATACAGGCTGTGGTTGGGTTTTTTCAATGCCAAAGTATCATTCTTCGTCTGACTCCTATAATCCTTCAAGAAAAATGTCCCCTTTTGTTTTGGTTCCCTGGTACATGTGGTATATAGGGTATGTGACCGTGGAGGCTCCTCAGGGGAGAAAGGCGAGGACCATCCTCTTCGGTGAATTGTAGAAAAATGTCAATAGTGAAACATTTAAAAAGTTATCCTTTTTAGATAAAACTATACTAAATAAACACAGCAAAAAAAGAAAAGTCCCTTTTTCAGGACCCTGTCTTTCAAAGATAATTCGTAAAAATCCAAATAACTTCACAGATCTTCATTGTAAAGGATTTAAACACTGTTTCCCATGCTTGTTCAATGAACCATAAACAATTAATTAACATGCACCTGTGGAACGGTCGCTAAGACACTAACAGCTTACTGTCACGCTCGTCAAAATGATTGGACCAAGGCGCAGCATGCGTAGAGTTCCACGTATTTTAATAAATCGCAACTCACCAAACCAAACAATAAAGCACAAACAAAACGTGAAGCTCACAGTGCTATTAGGCAACTAAACATAGGCAAGATCCCACAAATCACAAATCAGGAAATGGCTGCCTAAATATGATCCCCAATCAGAGACAAGGATAAACAGCTGTCTCTGATTGGGAACCATACCAGGCCAACATAGACAAACAAATCACCTAGATGACCCACCCTAGTCACTATCACGCCCCAGCCAACATAGAGAATAAACAGCTTTCTATGGTCAGGGCGTGACACTTACGGACGGTAGTAAATTAAGGTCACAGTTATGAAAACATAGGACACTAAAGAGGCCTTTCTACTGACTCTGAAAAACACCAAAAGAACGATGCCCAGGGTCCCTGCTCATCTGCGTGAACGTGCCTTAGGCTTGCTGCAAGAAGGCATGCAGATGTGGCAGGGCAATAAATTGCAATGTCCGTAGTGTGAGACGCCTAAGACAGAGCTACAGGGAGACAGGACGGACAGCTGATCGTCCTCGCAGTGGCAGACCACGTGTAACAACACCTGCACAGGATCGGTACATCTGAACATCACACCTGCGGGACAGGTACAGGATGGCAACAACAACTGCCTGAGTTACACCAGGAACACACAATCCCTCCATCAGTGCTCAGAATGTCCGCAATAGGCTGATAGAGGCTGGACTGTTGTAAGGCAGGTCCTCACCAGACAACACCAGCAACAAAGTCGTCTATGGGCACAAACCCACTGTCGCTGGGACAGATTGGACTGGCAAAAGTGCTCTTCTCTGACGAGTCGCGGTTTTGTCTCACCAGGGGTGATGGTCGGATTCGAGTTTATCGTAGAAGGAACGAGCGTTACACTGAGGCATGTACTCTGGAGCGGGATCGATTTGGAGGTGGAGGGTCCGTCATGGTCTGGGGCGGTGTGTCACAGCATCATCTGGCTGTGCTTGTTGTTATTTCAGGCAATCTCAACAATGTGTGTTACAGGGCAGAAATCCTCCTCCCTCATGTGATACCCTTCCTGCAGACTCATCCTGACATGACCCTCCAGCATGACAATTCCACCAGCCATACTGCTCGTTTTGTGCGTGATTTCCTGCAAGACAAGAATGTCAGTGTTCTGCCATGGCCAGCGAAGAGCCCGGATCTCAATCCCATTGAACACGTCTGGGACCTGTTGGATTGGAGGACAGGGCTAGGGCCATTCCCCCCAGAAATGTCAGAGAACTTGCAGGTGCCTTGGTGGAAAAATGGGGTAACATCTCACAGGAAGAACTGGCACATCTGGTGCTGTCCATGAGGAGGAGATGCACTGCAGTACTTAATGCAGCTGGTGGCCACACCAGATAGTGACTGTTACTTTTGATTTTGACCCCCTCCCCTTTTGTTCAGGGACACATTATTCCATTTCTGTTAGTCACATGCCTGTGGAACTTGTTCAGTTTATGTCTCAGTTGTTGAATCTTGTTATATTCATACAAATACTTACACATGTTAAGTTTGCTGAAAATAAACGCAGTTGACAGTGAGAGGACATTTCTTTTTTTGCTGAGTTTATATTCACATCTCCAAAGAATTTAATAAAACACACTGTTTTGCAATGGTCACAGTAGCCTCAACAGCACTTTGCAAGGTAGCACCATGGTGTAGCTGGAGGACAGCTAGTTTCCGTCCTCCTCTGGGTACATTGACTTCAATACAAAACCTACGAGGCCTGTGTTTCTCACCCCCTTCCATCCTTCAACCTATCAGAGCTTTTGCAGAATGAAGTGACATGTTGTCCGCATAATCAAAGAATCAGAGAATGAATCTCGTACTGAAAGCATAAGCTACAGCTAGCTAGCACTTCACTGTATAAAATATGGTGAGTAGTTGATTCAGAGAGAAAAAGACAATAATTGAACAGTTTAACAAATTAATTTCTTAAAAAATGAAGAAGAAGCGAGAGAGAGTGCTAGTTATATTTCATATTTCTTTCACGTTCACTTACTTAGTTAGTGAATGCAGCTAGCTAGTTTAGCCTACTCAAACACAGAGAGTGATGCTGTGTTAGTTAGCTGACTATGGCTATCCAAAACTCCAAGTCAAGGTAAGCTTTTGGTTTTATTAATTTATTTCCACCAGGGCCCGCTTGTGTAACTGCTAAACTCCTTTCTCTCTGTACTGCATGACAGTAGTGTGTTTACTAATGCGTTAGTTCTAGTAGCTATGTTGACTGTGACATTATAATATGGTGACAACAACGTAGGCTGTGTGTAGCGGTTAGCGGTTATAATATGAATGTTTGGCTTGGAAAGGTTTTTTCGACTGGTCACAGACAGCTAATGTGTCTGAAGTCCACAAGTGAAGGGAAAAGGTGAGAAGAGGAGAGTGAGAACAAATTATACAGTGATCAAAGGGATCATGCTGAATTGTATGTATCTGTCGATTCGGTTGAAAAATGTTTCTTAAACAGAAGCAAATGGAACAAAATGGCGATAAACATACCTCAATTTGTCCAATAATAACTCCCGTTTGCAACTGTTGGACTAATGATTACACCCTAGATCAGCTAGATGCAGGCCAGTGAGTAAAAGGCGGAATTGAATGTTTCAATATCTGTCACCTTGATTACTACAATTTCTCAACCTGTGGACCTACGCTGTAAACATTCATTCATAGGCTAGGTTGTAGTAAGCTATCGATGTTACAGTGAACTGGGTGAATGGAATATGAATGACAGTCATCCAATATGATGTAATAGAAATAAGACCATGCTCATTAAAAAAAATAATGGTCTTCTCTCATCTTAAACTGCACCCATTTCCACTGGTATGCGATGCTGGCCGTTCATTTTGACTAGTCAGTCATGATGGGTGCCATCAGAATAGACAAGTTGAAATTGAAGGTTACTACTGATGGAGTTTCATTGTGGTTTAGCTGCTGTTTGCTCTACGGGAAGACTATCCAATTAGACTTCATGAAGCATTTTATTCAATGGAAATAAACAGTATACTGACCATGGCTTCACAGTCAGAGCGCATGCCCGTGTCTCTGCATGGAGATAGAGGAGAACCAGCTGAAGCAGGTGTTCTATTTATAGCCAGCACATTACTAACAACATTAGCTCATCATATTAAGTATCTCTGATTACTGATCCAATCCCTCCCGGGTTCATGCCAATTGTGTGCTGTGATTATGTACTGCTTAAGTCTCAATTGTTCTAAGAATTACAGTGTTGTAGTGCTGTAGAGCTTTAGAAGTACATCCTTCAATCGGGGAAGAGAACACTCCATAGAGGAAAATAAATAGACTGAGGTCCCAAAAATGTTCCATCAGTCTCTATTCAATAAGCCACAATTTCTCAGTCTTCTGCTGCCAATGTTTTTTTAATTCTATGGTGAAAATAACTGATTTGGATCCAGTTAAGAGTTTTCATCTCTAAAGTTGGGTTACCATGGCAGGCAGGGCTATCAGATGAGATGCCAGGATCTAAATCAAAAGTCTGTCAGGGTGCAGGGAGTCCATCAATGAGGTAGCTAGATGTCTGGGAGACTGTGTTGAGTTGATGTTCAAATCAAATCAAATTGATTTATATAGCCCTTCGTACATCAGCTGATATCTCAAAGTGCTGTACAGAAACCCAGCCTAAAACCCCAAACAGCAAGCAATGCAGGTGTAGAAGCATGGTGGCTAGGAAAAACTCCCTAGAAAGGCCAAAACCTAGGAAGAAACCTAGAGAGGAACCAGGCTATGTGGGGTGGCCAGTCCTCTTCTGGCTGTGCCGGGTGGAGATTATAACAGAACATGGCCAAGATGTTCAAATGTTCATAAATGACCAGCATGGTCCAATAATAATAAGGCAGAACAGTTGAAACTGGAGCAGCAGCACGGCCAGGTCGACTGGGGACAGCAAGGAGTCATCATGTCAGGTAGTCCTGAGGTATGGTCCTAGGGCTCAGGTCCTCCGAGAGAGAAAAAGAGAGAATTAGAGAGAGCACACTTAAATTCACACAGGACACCGAATAGGACAGGAGAAGTACTCCAGATATAACAAACTGACCCTAGCCCCCCGACACATAAACTACTGCAGCATAAATACTGGAGGCTGAGACAGGAGGGGTCAGGAGACACTGTGGCCCCATCCGAGGACACCCCCGGACAGGGCCAAACAGGAAGGATATAACCCTACCCACTTTGCCAAAGCACAGTCCCCACACCACTAGAGGGATATCTTCAACCACCAACTTACCATCCTGAGACAAGGCCGAGTATAGCCCACAAAGATCTCCGCCATGGCACAACCCAAGGGTGGGTCGCCAACCCAGACAGGAAGATCACATCAGTGACTCAACCCACTCAAGTGACGCACCCCTCCCAGGGACGGTATGAAAGAGCCCCAGTAAGCCAGTGACTCAGCCCCTGTAATAGGGTTAGAGGAAGAGAATCCCAGTGGAAAGAGGGGATCCGACCAGGCAGAGACAGCAAGGGCGGTTCGTTGCTCCAGAGCCTTTCCGTTCACCTTCCCACTCCTGGGCCAGACTACACTCAATCATATTACCCACTGAAGAGATGAGTCTTCAGTAAAGACTTAAAGGTTGAGACCGAGTCTACGTCTCTTACATGGGTAGGCAGACCATTCCATAAAAATTGAGCTCTATAGGAGAAAGCCCTGCCTCCAGCTGTCCTTGAAATGGTCTTGATATGTTCTTCAAAAGAGAGATCAGGGTCCAGATTAACACCGAGGTCCTTCACAGTTTTATTTGAGACTGTACAACCATTAAGATTAATTGTCAGATTCAACAGAATTCAATCTCTTTGTTTCTTGGGACCTAGAACAAGCATCTCTGTTTTGCGCTGGCGGTCCATCCTTCTGAAGTAGGCGCAACATAGGATGCATTGGCCAATTCATTGACAACTTAAGGCTTTAGCTTGTTTTATATAGACCTGGCTTATCTGTTTGCTGAAATGGGTGCGACAGGGCGAAGTTCGTAATGTTGCACGAGCACTTTCACCAGTTGCTGAAACCACCTATTCTTGTCATCAACTGAGAATGGGTGCATATCCATGGCTATAAACATACCTATCGCTCTTGTCAAAGTTTGCAGCCATCCACTTCCTTATGTCTGAAACACATGCTTCTAGCAAGGGCAATTTTGGGGCTTCACCATGTTTCATTGAAATGTACAGCTGTGTGTCATCCGCATAGCAGTGAAAGTTAACATTATGTTTTCGAATAACATCCCCAAGAGGTAAAATATATAGTGAAAACAATAGTGGTCCTAAAACGGAACCTTGAGGAACACCGAAATTTACAGTTGATTTGTCAGAGGACAAACCATTCACAGAGACAAACTGATATCTTTCCGACAGATAAGGTCTAAACCAGGCCAGAACTTGTCCGTGTAGACCAATTTGGGTTTCCAATCTCTCCAAAAGACTGTGGTGATCGATGGTATCAAAAGCAGCACTAAGGTCTAGGAGCACGAGGACAGATGCAGAGCCTCGGTCCGATGTCATTAAAATGTCATTTACCACCTTCACAAGTGCCGTCTCAGTGCTATGATGGGGTCTAAAACCAGACTGAAGCATTTCGTATACATTGTTTGTCTTCAGGAAGGCAGTAAGTTGCTGCGCAACAGCCTTTTCTAAAGATTTTGAGAGGAATGGAAAATTCGATATAGGCCGATCGTTTTTTAGATTTTCTGGGTCAAGGTTTGGCTTTTTCAAGAGATGCTTTATTACTGCCACTTTTAGCGAGTTTGGTACACATCCGGTGGATAGAGAGCCGTTTATTATGTTCAACATAGGAGGGCCAAGCACAGGAAGCAGCTCTTTCAGTAGTTTAGTTGGAATAGGGTCCAGTATGCAGCTTGAAGGTTTAGAGGCCATGATTATTTTCATCATTGTGTCAAGAGAGATATTACTAAAACACTTGAGCGTCTCTCTTGATCCTAGGTCCTGGGAGGGTTGTGCAGACTCAGGACAACTGAGATTTGAAGGAATACGCCGATTTAAAGAGGAGTCCGTAATCTGCTTTCTAATAATCATAATCTTTTCCTCAAAGAAGTTCATGAATTTATCACTGCTAAAGTGAAAGTCATCCTCTCTTGGGGAATGCTGCTTTTTAGTTAGCTTTGCGACAGTATCAAAAAGGAATTTCGGATTGTTCTTATTTTCCTCAATTAAGTTAGAAAAATAGGATGATCGAGCAGCAGTAAGGGCTCTTCGGTACTGCACGGTACTGTCTTTCCAAGCTAGTCGGAAGACTTCCAGTTTGGTGTGGCGCCATTTCCGTTCCAATTTTCTGGAAGCTTGCTTCAGAGCTCGGGTATTTTCTGTGTACCAGGGAGCTAGTTTCTTATGAGAAATGTTTTTAGTTTTTAGGGGAGCAACTGCATCTAGGGTATTGCGCAAGGTTAAATTGAGGCCTCAGTTAGGTGGTTAACTGATTTTTGTCCTCTGGCGTCCTTGGGTAGACAGAGGGAATCTGGAAGGACATCAAGGAATCTTTGTGTTGTCTGTGAATTTATAGCACGACTTTTGATGTTCCTTGGTTGGGGTCTGAGCAGATTATTTGTTGCAATTGCAAACGTAATAAAATGGTGGTCCGATAGTCCAGGATTATGAGGAAAAACATTAAGATCCACAACATTTATTCCATGGGACAAAACTAGGTCCAGCGTATGACTGTGACAGTGAGTGGGTCCATAGACATGTTGGACAAAACCCACTGAGTCGATGATGGCTCCAAAAGCCTTTTGGAGTGGGTCTGTGGACTTTTCCATGTGAATATTAGCCTCAGGATGGTAAGTTGGTGGTTGAAGATATCCCTCTAGTGGTGTGGGGGCTGTGCTTTGGCAAAGTGGGTGGGGTTATATCCTTCCTGTTTGGCCCTGTCCGGGGGTGTCCTCGGATGGGGCCACAGTGTCTCCTGACCCCTCCTGTCTCAGCCTCCAGTATTTATGCTGCAATAGTTTATGTGTCGGGGGGCTGGGGTCAGTTTGTTATATCTGGAGTACTTCTCCTGTCCTATGTGTGTGCGTTCTCTAATTCTCTCCTTCTCTCTTTCTTTCTCTCTCTCGGAGGACCTGAGCCCTAGGACCATGCCCCAGGACTACCTGACATGATGACTCCTTGCTGTCCCCAGTCCACCTGGCCATGCTGCTGTTCCAGTTTCAACTGACCTGAGCCCTAGGACCATGCCCCAGGACTACCTGACATGATGACTCCTTGCTGTCCCCAGTCCACCTGGCCATGCTGCTGCTCCAGTTTCAACTTCCACCTGACTGTGCTGCTGCTCCAGTTTCAACTGTTCTGCCTTATTATTATTCGACCATGCTGGTCATTTATGAACATTTGAACATCTTGGCCATGTTCTGTTATAATCTCCACCCGGCACAGCCAGAAGAGGACTGGCCACCCCACATAGCCTGGTTCCTCTCTAGGTTTCTTCCTAGGTATTGGCCTTTCTAGGGAGTTTTTCCTAGCCACCGTGCTTCTACACCTGCATTGCTTGCTGTTTGGGGTTTTAGGCTGGGTTTCTGTACAGCACTTTGAGATATCAGCTGATGTACGAAGGGCTATATAAATAAATTTGATTTGATTTGAATATTAAAGTCACCAAAGATTAGAATATTATCTGCTATGACTACAAGGTCCGATAGGAATTCAGGGAACTCAGTGAGGAACGCTGTATATGGCCCAGGAGACCTGTAAACGGTAGCTATAAAAAGTGATTGAGTAGGCTGCATAGATTTCATGACTAGAAGCTCAAAAGACAAAAACGTCTTTTTTTTTTTGTAAATTGAAATTTGCTATCGTAAATGTTAGCAACACCTCCGCCTTTGCGGGATGCATGGGGGATATGGTCACTAGTGTAGCCAGGAGGTGAGGCCTCATTTAACACAGTAAATTCATCAGGCTTAAGCCATGTTTCAGTCAGGCCAATCACATCAAGATTATGATCAGTGATTAGTTCATTGACTATAATTGCCTTTGAAGTAAGGGATCTAACATTAAGTAGCCCTATTTTGAGATGTGAGGTATCATGATCTCTTTCAATACTGACAGGAATGGAGGTGGTCTTTATCCTAGTGAGATTGCTAAGGCGAACACCACCATGTTTAGTTTTGCCCAACCTAGGTCGAGGCACAGACACGGTCTCAATGGTGATAGCTGAGCTGACTACACTGACTGTGCTAGTGGCAGACTCCACTATGCTGGCAGGCTGGCTAACAGCCTGCTGCCTGGCCTGCACCCTATTTCATTGTGGAGCTAGAGGAGTTAGAGCCCTGTCTATGTTGGTAGATATGATGAGAGCACCCCTCCAGCTAGGATGGAGTCCGTCACTCCTCAGCAGGTCATTCTTGGTCCCTGTTTGTGGGTGAGTCCCAGAAAGAGGGCAAATTATCTACAAATTCTATCTTTTGGGAGGGGCAGAAAACAGTTTTCAACCAGCGATTGAGTTGTGAGACTCTGCTGTAGAGCTCCTCACTCCCCCTAACTGGGAGGGGGCCAGAGACAATTACTGGATGCCGACACATCTTTCTAGCTGATTTACACGCAGAAGCTATGTTGCGCTTGGTGATCTCTGACTGTTTCATCCTAACATCGTTGGTGCCGACGTGGATAACAATATCTCTATACTCTCTACACTCGCCAGTTTTAGCTTTAGCCAGCACCATCTTCAGATTAGCCTTAACGTCGGTAGCCCTGCCCCCTGGTAAACAGTGTATGATCGCTGGATGATTCGTTTTAAGTCTAATACTGCGGGTAATGGAGTCGCCAATGACTAGAGTTTTCAATTTGTCAGAGCTAATGGTGGGAAGCTTCGGCGTCTCAGACCCCGTAACGAGAGGAGTAGAGACCAGAGAAGACTCGGCCTCTGACTCCGACTCGCTGCTTAATGGGGAAAACCGGTTGAAAGTTTCAAAACGCACAGCAACAAAACGCACAGCAACTCGAAAACAAGTCTGCAAGTTGTTGTTCTCGTGATGTTCTCGTGAACAATGTCTTATATCATCATTGAAAATCCTCCTGTTTAGTTTTACAGACTACACACAGCACGACATGCCTTTGGCAAATGTGATGTTTTTGTTTTCCTTAACTACCCAATAACAGCTTTGCACAATCTTGGCATTCTCTCAACCAGCTCCATAAGGAATGCTTTTCCAACAGTCTTGAAGGAGTTCCCACATATGCTGAGCACTTGTTGGCTGCTTTTCGTTCACTCTGCGGTCCAACTCATCCCAAATCATCTCAATTGGGTTGAGGTCAGGTGATTGTGGAGGCCAGGTCATCTGATGCAGCACTCCATCACTTTCCTTCTTGCTCTAATAGCCCTTACACAGCCTGGAGGTGTGTTGGGTTATTGTCCTGTTGAAAAACAAATGATAGTCCCACTAAGCCCAAACCATGAGGGATGGCGTATCACTGCAGAATGCTGTGGTAGCCGTGCTGGTTAAGTATGCCTTGAATTCTAAATAAATCACTGACAGTGTCACCAGCAAAGCACCCCCACAACATCACACCTCCTCTTCCATGCTTCACGGTGGGAACCACACATGCGGAGATCATCCGCTCCCCTACTCTGCGTATCACAACGACATGGTGGGTGGAACCAAAAATCTCAAATTTGGACTCCAGACCAAAGGACAGATTTCCATCGGTCTAATGTCCATCACTTGTGTTCCTTGGCCCAAGCAAGTCTCTTCTTATTATTGGTGTCCTTTAGTAGTGTTTTTTTTGCAGCATTTCAACCATGAAGGCCTGATTCACAGAGTCTGCTCTGAACAGTTGATGTTGAGATGTGTCTGTTACTTGAACTCTGTGAAGCATTTATTTGGGCTGCAACTTCTGAGGCTGAACACTAAATACAACAAGGCACAAAAGAAACAACCGAAACAGCTCCGTCAGGTGCAAAACACACTAAACAGAAAATAACTACCCACAAAACCCATGTGGGCAAAAGCTACCTAAGTATGGTTCTCAATCAGAGACAACGATAGACAGCTGTCCCTGATTGAGAACCACACCCGGCCAAACAACACAGAAATCAAAAACATAGAAAATGAACATAGAATGCCCTCCCTAGTCACACCCTGACCAAATCAAAATAGAGAATAATAAGCCTCTCTATGGCCAGGGCGTGACACTCCCAGACAAACGAAACAACTTTGAGAACAATACAGTGCCACCGACACGGCCCGCTACCAAAACCTGCGTGCTCTCCTTCACTGCAGCCAATGTGAGTAAAACATTTAAACGTGTTAACCCAGGCAAGGCTGCCGGCCCAGACGGCATCCCTGGCCGTGTCCTCAGAGCATGCGCAGACCAGCTGGCTGGTGTGTTTATGGACATCAACCCTTATCCTAGTCTGCTGTTCCCACATGCTTCAAGAGGGCCACCATTGTTCCTGTTCCCAATAAAGCTAAGGTAACTGAGCTAAATGACTATCGCCCCGTAGCACTCACTTCCATCATCATGAAGTGCTTTGAGAGACTAATAGGTCTCAATAGGTCCACAGACTACGCAACCATACTGCATACTGCCCTAACCCATCTGGACAAGAGGAATACCTATGTAAGAATGCTGTTCATTGACTGTAGCTCAGCATTTAACACCATATTACCCTCCAAACTCGTCATTAAGCTCGAGACCCTGGGTCTCGACCCCGCCCTGTGCAACTGGGTCCTGGACTTCCTGACGGGCCGCCCCCAGGTGGTGAGGGTAGGAAACAACATCCAACCCCACTGATCCTCAACACTGGTGCCCCACAAGGGTGCGTTCTCAGCCCTGTCCTGTACTCCCTGTTCACCCATGACTTCGTGGCCATGCACGCCTCCAACTTAATCATCAAGTTTGCAGACGACACTTCAGTGGTAGGCTTGATTACCAACAACGACGAGATGATCTACAGGGAGGAGGTGAGGGCCCTCGGAGTGTGGTGTCAGGTAAATAATCTCACACTCAATGTCAACAAAACAAAGCAGATGATCGTCGAAACAGGAGAGGGAGCAGCCCCCTATCCACATTGACGGGACAGTAGTGGAGAAGGTGGAAAGCTTTAAGTTCCTCGGCATACACATCACGGACATACTGAAATGGTCCACCCACAGAGACAGCGTGGTGAAGAAGGTGCAGCAGCGCCTCTTTTTAATTTTTTAATTTTATTTCACCTTTATTTAACCAGGTAGCCAAGTTCAGAACAAGTTCTCATTTACAATTGCGACCTGGCCAAGATCAAGCAAAGCAGTTCGACACATACAACAACACAGAGTTACACATGGAGTAAAACAAACATACAGTCAATAATACAGTAGAAAAAAGTCTATATACGATGTGAGCAAATGAGGTGAGATAAGGGAGGTAAAAGGCAAAAAAAGGCAAAAAAGGCAACAAAAAAAAAAGTTAATACAATATAGCAAGTAAAACACTGGAATGGTAGATTTGCAGTGGAAGAATGTGCAGAATAGAGATAGAAATAATGGGTGCAAAGGAGCAAAATAAATAAAATAAGAAAATAAAATAAATACAGTAGGGGAAAAGGTAGTTGTTTGGCTAAATTATAGATGGGCTATGTACAGGTGCAGTAATCCGTGAGCTGCTCTGACAGCTGGTGCTTAAAGCTAGTGAGGGAGATAAGTGTTTCCAGTTTCAGAGGTTTTTATAGTTCGTTCCAGTCATTGGCAGCAGAGAACTGGAAGGAGAGGCGGCCAAAGAAATAATTGGTTTTGGGGGTACCAGAGAGCTATACCTGCTGGAGTGTGTGCTACAGGTGGGTGATGCTAAGGTGACCAGCGAGCTGAGATAAGGGGGGACTTTACCTAGCAGGGTCTTGTAGATGACATGGAGCCAGTGGGTTTGGCGACGAGTATGAAGCGAGGTCCAGCCAACGAGAGCGTACAGGTCGCAATGGTAGGTAGTATATGGGGCTTTGGTGACAAAACGGATGGCACTGTGATAGACTGCATCCAATTTGTTGAGTAGGGTATTGGAGGCTATTTTGTAAATGACATCGCTGAAGTTGAGGATTGGTAGGATGGTCAGTTTTACAAGGGTATGTTTGGCAGCATAAGTGAAGGATGCTTTGTTGCGAAATATGAAGCCAATTCTAGATTTAACTTTGGATTGGAGATGGTTGATGTGGGTCTGGAAGGAGAGTTTACAGTCTAACCAGACACCTAGGTAGTTGTAGTTGTCCACGTATTCGTAAGTCAGAGCTGTCCAGAGTAGTGATATTGGACAGGCGGGCAGGTGCGGGCAGCGATCGGTTGAAGAGCATGCATTTAGTTTTACTTGTATTTAAGAGTAATTGGAGGCCACGGAAGGAGAGTTGTATGGCATTGAAGCTTGCCTGGAGGGTTGTTCACACAGTGTCCAAAGAAGGGCCAGATGTATACAGAATGATGTCGTCTGCATAGAGGTGGATCAGAGACTCACCAGCAGCAAGAGCGACATCATTGATGTATACAGAGAAGAGAGTCGGTCCAGGAATTGAACCCTGTGACACCCCCATAGAGACTGCCAGAGGTCCGGACAACAGACCCTCCGATTTCACACACTGAACTC
Organism: Oncorhynchus kisutch; assembly: GCF_002021735.2. Classification (NCBI taxonomy): domain Eukaryota; kingdom Metazoa; phylum Chordata; class Actinopteri; order Salmoniformes; family Salmonidae; genus Oncorhynchus; species Oncorhynchus kisutch. The sequence continues at coordinate 20,801,757 of NC_034177.2, forward strand.
TATCAGAGAAGTAGTTGAACCAGGTGAGGCAATAATTTGAGAAACCAAGGCTGTCGAGTCTGCCGATGAGGATGTGGTGATTGACAGAGTCGAAAGCCTTGGCCAGATCAATGAATACGGCTGCACAGAAATGTTTCTTATCGATGGCAGTTAAGATATCGTTTAGGACCTTGAGCGTGGCTGAGGTGCACCCATGACCAGCTCTGAAACCAGATTGTATAGCAGAGATTGTATGGTGAGATTCGAAATGGTCGGTAATCTGTTTGTTGACTTGGCTTTCGAAGACCTTAGAAAGGCAGGGTAGGATAGATATAAGTCTGTAGCAGTTTGGGTCAAGTGTCCCCCCCTTTGAAGAGGGGGATGACCGCAGCTGCTTTCCAATTTTTGGGAATCTCAGACGACACGAAAGAGAGGTTGAACAGGCTAGTAATAGGGGTGGCAACAATTTCGGCAGATAATTTTAGAAAGAAAGGGTCCAGATTGTCTAGCCCGGCTGATTTGTAGGGGTCCAGATTTTGCAGCTCTATCAGAACATCAGCTGACTGGATTTGGGAGAAGGAGAAATGGGGAAGGCTTGGGTGAGTTGCTGTGGGGGGTGCAGTGCTGTTGACCGGGGTAGGGGTAGCCAGGTGGAAAGCATGGCCAGCCGTAGAAAAATGCTTATTGAAATTCTCAATTATAGTGGATTTATCAGTGGTGACAGTGTTTCCTATCTTCAGTGCAGTGGGCAGCTGGGAGGAGGTGTTCTTATTCTCCATGGACTTTACAGTGTCCCAGAATTTCTTTGAGTTTTTGTTGCAGGAAGCAAATTTCTGCTTGAAAAAGCTTGCCTTGGCTTTTCTAACTGGCTGTGTATATTGGTTTCTAGCTTCCCTGAAAAGCTGCATATCACGGGGGCTGTTCGATGCTAATGCAGAACGCCATAGGATGTTTTTGTGTTGGTTAAGGGCAGTCAGGTCTGGGGTGAACAAAGGGCTATATCTGTTCCTGGTTCTAAATTTCTTGAATGGGGCATCCTTATTTAAGATGGTTAGGAAGGCATTTAAAAAAAATAACCAGGCATCCTCTACTGACGGGATGAGATCAATATCCTTCCATGATACCCCGGCCAGGTCGATTAGAAAGGCCTGCTCGCTGAAGTGTTTCACGGAACGTTTGACAGTGATGAGTGGAGGTCATTTGACCGCTGACCCATTACGGATGCAGGCAATGAAGCAGTGATCGCTGAAATCTTGGTTGAAGACAGCAGAGGTGTATTTAGAGCGCAAGTTGTTTATGATGATATCTATGAGGGTGCCCGTGTTTACGGCTTTGGGGAGGTACCTGGTAGGTTCACTGATAATTTGTGTGAGATTGTGGGCATCAAGCTTAGATTGAAGGATGGCTGGGGTGTTAAGCATGTTCCAGTTTAGGTCACCTAGCAGCACGAGCTCTGAAGATAGATGGGGGCAATCAGTTCACATATGGTGTCCAGAGCACAGCTAGGGGCAGGGGGTGGTCTATAGCAGGCGGCAACGGTGAGAGACTTGTTTTTAGAGAGGTGGATTTTTAAAAGTAGAAGTTCAAATTGTTTGGGTACAGACCTGGATAGTAGGACAGAACTCTGCAGGCTATATTTGCAGTAGATTGCAACACTGCCCCCTTTGGCAGTTCTTTCTTGTCTGAAAATGTTGTAGTTAGGGATGAAAATTTCAGAATTTTTGGTGATCTTCCTAAGCCAGGATTCAGACACAGCTAGAACATCTGGGTTGGCAGAGTGTGCTAAAGCAGTGAATAAAACAAACTTAGGGAGGAGGCTTCTAATGTTAACATGCATGAAACCAAGGTTATTACGGTTACAGAAGTCATCAACAGAGAGTGCCTGGGGATTAGGAGTGGAGCTAGGCACTGCAGGGCCTGGATTCACCTCTACATCACCAGAGGAAAAGAGGAGGAGTAGGATAAGGGTACGGCTAAAAGCAATGAGAATTGGTCGTCTAGAACAGAGAGTAAAAAGAGGTTTCTGGGGGGAATAAAATAGCTTCAAGGTATAATGTACAGACAAAGGTATGGTAGGATGTGAATACAGTGGAGGTAAACCTAGGTATTGAGTGATGATGAGAGAGATATTGTCTCTAGAAACATCATTGAAACCAGGAGATGTCATCGCATGTGTGGGTGGTGGAACTAATAGGTTGGATAAGGTATAGTGAGCAGGACTAGAGGCTCTACAGTGAAATAAGCCAGTAAACACTAACCAGAACAGCAATGGACAAGGCATATTGACATTAAGGAGAGGCATGCTTAGTCGAGTGATCAAAAGGGTCCAGTGAGTAGTGAGGTTGGTTGGGGTCACGGCGATTCAGACAGCTAGCCGGGCCATCGGTAGCAAGCTAGTATAGGATGGTGGTCTGTTTTTAGTCACCTCATGCGTTTCCGTCGGTAGGATTAGTGGGGTTCCGTGTGGTAGAGGGGATCAATCCAATTCGCCAAAAAATAGATATAGTTATAGAAGCCCAAGAAAAAAGGAAAAAGATTGTCCGATAGATCTATTCAGATAGCAGCCAATAAGACAGCTAACGATTAGCGGGCCGCAGATGAGCGTTCAGGTATAACTCCCTCGGCTGGATAACTCCCTCGGGCAGATAACGTCGGTAGTCCAGTTGTGAAGGCCCGGTGGGGCTCCGCGTTGGCAGTATAGGTGTCCGGATAGGTGTTTGTAGCCCAGGAGTCTTTTTTTTTAACCTGTATTTAACTAGGCAAGTCAGTTAAGAAAAAAATCTTATTTTCAATGACGGCCTAGGAACAGTGGGTTAACTGCCTGTTCAGGGGCAGAACGACGTAAGCCGATAGTCACACGGATAGCAGCTAACTAGCTGCAAGATCCAGGTATCCAGGAGATCCAACCTCAGGAGGCTGAAGAAATTTTACAGATGCACAATCGAGAGCATCCTGTAAGGCTGTATCACCGCCTGGTACGACAACTGCTCCGCCCACAACTGTAAGGATCTCCAGAGGATAGTGAGGTCTGCACAACACATCACCGGGTGCAAACTACCTGCCCTCCAGGACACCTACACCACCCGATGTCACAGGAAGGCCAAAAAAATCATCAAGGACAACAACCACCCGAGCCACTGCCTGTTCATCCAGAAGGCGAGGTCAGTACATGTGCATAAAAGCTGTGACCGAGAGAATGAAAAACAGCTTCTATCACAAGGCCGTCAGACTGTTAAACAGCCGTCACTAACATTGAGTGGCTGCTGCCAACATACTGACTCAAATCTCAAATAATTAAATACATACTGACTCTCACTTTAATAATTAAAAATGAGATGTAGTAAATGTATCACTAGCCACTTTAAACAAAGCCACTTTATATAATATTTACATACCCTACATTACTCAGCTCATATGTATATACTGTACTTTATACCATCTACTGCATCTTGCCTATGCCGTTCGGGCCATCGCTCAACCATATATTTTTATGTACATATTCTTATTAATTCCTTTACACTTGTGTGTATAAGGTAGTTGTTGTGAAATTGTTAGATTACTTGTTAGATATTACTGCATGGTCAGAACTAGAAGCACAAGCATTTCGCTACACTCACATTAACATCTGCTAACCATGTGTACTTGACAAATAAAATTTGATTTGGTTCGAGTCATGAATGCTGATTGGCTGACAGTCGTGGTATATCAAACCATATACCACGGGTATGACAAAAAAATTATTTTTATAATAGCAATAAGGCACCTCGGGTGCCAATATACCACGGCTAAGGGCTGTATCCAGGCACTCCGCGTTGTGTCGTTCGTATACCTTGTGCCTTATTGCTTGAATTTACAATGGCTGTCAACCAATCAGCATGCAGGGCTGGAACCACCAAGTTTATAATCCAGTTTATGTGCCTTATAGTATGTTGACCAATGTTTCTCCCCCCTCGTCTAAATAACAACATCTAGACTTTAGATATTAATTGTATGTCTCTTGATTTTTACTTTCTCAACCATGAATCCCAAAGACAACACAGCTGTCACGTGAACAGCTTCAGAGAGCACCGCTTGACAAGTGTTTTGAGGATTACTTCTATAATGAACATTGCATGGTGTCAGACAGAGGCTGGAGGCATTGTAGCTAGTTATCTGGACAGACCTATCAGAAAGGAGCTGATGGAGGACTCAGGAAGTCAGTCTTTAGTTCCTCTCCATCCTATCAACACAGATCCAATCATGTGTTTCTGGGCGTAGACTTCTTTATGACATGATCATACCACAGAAATAAAGCCACATCCACCAGTAGACAGTAGACAATGAATTAACCCCCGGCCTACCACATATGTGATTTCGAATTCACCGTGATGTGCGACACAATGATCAAGGTCTTCCTTTTATTGTTGTAATTTTCCTTTCTTCTTAATAAACATGTAATTTTCGCCATTATTGATGGACTTTTTATGACTATCATTACTTTCCCCTGCTTTCGACCGCAATGGCTGATGGCTAAACCGGGCGGCGCTCAATCCCCGCAGTCCCAATAAAGCTGACAAGCTGACGATAAAGGCCTCTCCTGCTAGGCTTCCTCTCTGTTCAGTTTCTCTCTGCCTCCTGTGATTCCCATTACGCCATCACACAGCTCCCAGAGACCATTCACTTCTCTTATTCGCTTTCCTTCTCACAAAACCCACTGTTGCACACTATTTCCAATCAATTAGAATAAAAGGCGTGTGGTTATTCAGTCTAGACTCTGGAAGGTTATTGACTTGTTAATTGTTTACTCCATGTGTAACTCTGTGTTGTTGTCTGCTCACACTGCTTTGCTTTATCTTGGCCAGGTCGCAGTTGTAAATGAGAACTTGTTCTCAACTGGCCTAGCTGGTTAAATAAAGGTGAAATAAAAATAAAATAAATAAAAAAAGGTATGTAATAGACATACCTGGGGCTACGCGGTCAGTTTATACTCTTACCAAAAACAAAGGGGTACCCCTTTTTAGCCAAGGGAAGTAGGTTGTTTCTGGTTTGTAGGTTTTATACACCCCATGAAGGAACATATCTTGAGCAGTTTAACTCACCCCATGATGTTGACATTTGATATGAGGACAAGAGAGGTAGACAGGAGGGTCACATAAGGAGAAAGGAGGGTCATCTGGTGAGAAAGTATCAGAAAGCAGACTTGGTTTCGGTTTGCATGGTAAACAGGAAGCAGCATCCCTTTGTGTGGGTGTGAGACAGCCGACTAATAGATGTAGATATGTTCACACAGGTCATAGGGAGAAGAGAAGCCAACTGTTTCATTGCTTTATTATTTTTTTAAACATTTATTTAACTAGGCAAGTCGGTTAAGAACAAATTCTAATGTACAATGACAGCCTACCGGGGAACAGTGGGTTAACTGCTTGTTCAGGGGCAGAACGACAGATTTTTACCTTGTCAACACAGGGATTCAATCCAGCAACCTTTCGGTTACTGGCCCAATGGTCTAACCACTAGGCTACCTGCCGCCTGCTATTATTATGTTTTGAACTGAAATCTACTGAAGTAAGTAGAAACAGATTGCACTATGCAGAAAGGGGTGAAATGCAAAATGTGTAAGATTAATGGTGGCGGGTCGTGTTTCAGAGGATGCATAGCTCTCGACCTTCGCCTCTCCCGAGTCCATACGGGAGTTGCCGAGATGAGATAAGACTGTAACTACCAATTGGATATCACAAATTTGTGGAGAAAAAAAGGGGTAAAAGTAAATAAAATTAAAAAATTAAAAATTGAAATTCCTCAAAGTGATTTAGACTTAAATCCTTGAGTCAGATAGCTCTGATAATTGTGTGACAGTCCATGATCCAATCATTGACCCTGAAGTTCAATTACAATCCAAAATTACTTTTAAATTGTACATCACCTCCAAAGATGATTTTCAAAAAGAATACAGAAACTAATACATTCTAAAAGCTTTAACAAGAGCAAGGTATTGTGTTTCATTTGAAAACAGCACAACAGTTTGTAAAAGCAGAATATTTCAGGTCAGGGTATACTACAAGGTATTGTGTTTCATTTGAAAACAACATCACAGTTTGTAAAAGCAGAATATTTCAGGTCAGGGTATACTACAAGGTATTGTGTTTCATTTGAAAACAACATCACAGTTTGTAAAAGCAGAATATTTCAGGTCAGGGTATACTACAAGGTATTGTGTTTCATTTGAAAACAACATCACAGTTTGTAAAAGCAGAATATTTCAGGTCAGGGTATACTACAAGGTATTGTGTTTCATTTGAAAACAGCATCACAGTTTGTAAAAGCAGAATATTTCAGGTCAGGGTATACTACAAGGTATTGTGTTTCATTTGAAAACAACATCACAGTTTGTAAAAGCAGAATATTTCAGGTCAGGGTATACTACAAGGTATTGTGTTTCATTTGAAAACAGCATAACAGTTTGTAAAAGCAGAATATTTCAGGTCAGGGTATACTACAAGGTATTGTGTTTCATTTGAAAACAGCATAACAGTTTGTAAAAGCAGAATATTTCAGGTCAGGGTATACTACAAGGTATTGTGTTTCATTTGAAAACAACATCACAGTTTGTAAAAGCAGAATATTTCAGGTCAGGGTATACTACAAGGTATTGTGTTTCATTTGAAAACAACATCACAGTTTGTAAAAGCAGAATATTTCAGGTCAGGGTATACTACAAGGTATTGTGTTTCATTTGAAAACAACATCACAGTTTGTAAAAGCAGAATATTTCAGGTCAGGGTATACTACAAGGTATTGTGTTTCATTTGAAAACAGCATCACAGTTTGTAAAAGCAGAATATTTCAGGTCAGGGTATACTACAAGGTATTGTGTTTCATTTGAAAACAACATCACAGTTTGTAAAAGCAGAATATTTCAGGTCAGGGTATACTACAAGGTATTGTGTTTCATTTGAAAACAGCATCACAGTTTGTAAAAGCAGAATATTTCAGGTCAGGGTATACTACAAGGTATTGTGTTTCATTTGAAAACAACATCACAGTTTGTAAAAGCAGAATATTTCAGGTCAGGGTATACTACAAGGTATTGTGTTTCATTTGAAAACAACATCACAGTTTGTAAAAGCAGAATATTTCAGGTCAGGGTATACTACAAGGTATTGTGTTTCATTTGAAAACAACATCACAGTTTGTAAAAGCAGAATATTTCAGGTCAGGGTATACTACAAGGTATTGTGTTTCATTTGAAAACAGCATCACAGTTTGTAAAAGCAGAATATTTCAGGTCAGGGTATACTACAAGGTATTGTGTTTCATTTGAAAACAACATCACAGTTTGTAAAAGCAGAATATTTCAGGTCAGGGTATACTACAAGGTATTGTGTTTCATTTGAAAACAGCATAACAGTTTGTAAAAGCAGAATATTTCAGGTCAGGGTATACTACAAGGTATTGTGTTTCATTTGAAAACAGCATCACAGTTTGTAAAAGCAGAATATTTCAGGTCAGGGTATACTACAAGGTATTGTGTTTCATTTGAAAACAACATCACAGTTTGTAAAAGCAGAATATTTCAGGTCAGGGTATACTACAAGGTATTGTGTTTCATTTGAAAACAACATCACAGTTTGTAAAAGCAGAATATTTCAGGTCAGGGTATACTACAAGGTATTGTGTTTCATTTGAAAACAACATCACAGTTTGTAAAAGCAGAATATTTCAGGTCAGGGTATACTACAAGGTATTGTGTTTCATTTGAAAACAGCATCACAGTTTGTAAAAGCAGAATATTTCAGGTCAGGGTATACTACAAGGTATTGTGTTTCATTTGAAAACAACATCACAGTTTGTAAAAGCAGAATATTTCAGGTCAGGGTATACTACAAGGTATTGTGTTTCATTTGAAAACAGCATAACAGTTTGTAAAAGCAGAATATTTCAGGTCAGGGTATACTACAAGGTATTGTGTTTCATTTGAAAACAGCATAACAGTTTGTAAAAGCAGAATATTTCAGTATTTTACGACAGAGGGTACCCATACCTTTCAAGTCAGTTTCTCCTTTTGACAAACCGAAAAGAGCCTTTTAGAACCCACAAGCTTCCAATATGCATCATTATCTGCTTTTGAGATATGCCTCACATGAATGTCTAATAGTGGTATAATTTTATTTCCATTTTTGGTTGAAGTAGATTGATTGACCATGACGCTCACTGTCGTCTGTGCAGGTTAATATAATATAAGAGATTCTAGTCACTTGATCCTTTAGTTTTCTTCCCAAAGGACTTTAATGCCTTCCCCATACCAGACAAACCTATCGGATCACAAAGCACTGGGTACAATGAACCCTAAAACCCAACAATTCCTATTTCGATACTCTTGACTAGGGTTAAGTTTAAATAACGTTACCTGGGGTCCGATGGCAGAAAAAGAGACTTATAAGAGCCATGACCTTGAACAGGGAAGAGCCATGAACAGAGAATCTTCAAAGCTGTCTACTGTTTTTACATGAGAGGCATTCGATTGTACATTTTGACAGATGTACAGTATGTGCATCACAGGCCACCATATGGCTTGATTTATGCTAAATTATGCACCAGTAGACTAAATTACGAGTAAGCCTTGGGTCACACACAAGAAGCGACCTTCACATCATATAAATCTTCAAAACATAAATCACAGGATATTTGTTCAATGTCACCCAAAGGCATTTATGTTCTTTCCTTTCAGTCACATGATGCTCTGAAAGACCCCTACAGTCCATAACTAGCCTAGCTATAGTTTCAACATTACTACTATTGGTGTCTTGCTTGCTTCGAAGGCAGTAAATGCAAATATATCAACCTGAAATAAATGACATGCACACAAAGGGAAAGGGTTTAAGCTCTGTCATTCATCACTCTCAGTGTCAATCACTCAACATATATGCATAGATGATTCAATCCTGGTCTCCTCCAAGGCCTATTTAAAGCTGAAGTGTAAGAGGAGACAGTGAATGACATTTCTCACAGGTCTCCAATCACATCAATTGCTCAGCTGAAGTCCATTCACTATGGGCATTCCATTGAACCTGGGTACTCTGCTCCTGATACTCCTCTTCTACACACAAGGTAAAAAAATAAAATACCTAGACTGCACATGTACAGTGAGCTCCAAATGTATTGAGACATTTGTTGTTGTGGCTCTACTACAGCGCATTTGATTTGAAATGATGCAATGACTTATGGAGGTTAAAGTGCAGACTGTCAGCTTTAATTTGAGGGTATTTTCATCCATATCGGGTGAACCGTTTACAGCACTGTTTACATAGACCCCCAATAGAAATGAATGGAAAATAATGTATTGTGTCATTTTGGAGTCACTTTTATTGTAAATAAGAGTAGAATGTTTCTAAACACTTTCACATTAATGTGGATGCTACCGTGACTATGGATAATCCTGACTGAATTGTGAATAATGGTGAGTGAGACAGAGGCATAAACATATTCTATTTTTATTTACAACAAAAGTGACTCCAAAAAGACACAATACATTATTAACCATTCATTTCTATTGGGCACAAAATAATCAGAAACAACCAAAACAAACAGTAAATGCTTCCAACAAATGTGTAGTCACAAGCTTGAGGTAGTACTTGCGTGCTATGAATATGGGACCAAATACTTTAAGTAGTAAAGTTACAGTAAATTTGTCCCAATACTTTTTCTCCCTTAAGTGCTGTAGTTTCTAAATGGTTCACCTGATATACACTACCGTTCAAAAGTTTGGGGGTCACTTAAATGTCCTTCCTTTTTGTCCATTAAAACAACATCAAATTGATCAGAAGTCATTGCTAATGTTGTAAATGACTATTGTAGCTGGAAACGGCTGATTTTTTATGGAATATCTACATAGGCGTACAGAGGCCCATTATCAGCAACCATCACTCCTGTGTTCCAATGGTGCGTTGTGTTAGCTAATCCAAGTTGATCATTTTAAAAGCTAATTGATCATTAGAAAACCCTTTTGCAATTATGTTAGCACAGCTGAAAACGGTTCTGATTAAAGAAGCAATAGAACTGGCCTTCTTCAGACTAGTTGAGTATCTGGAGCATTACAGGCTCAAAATGGCCAGAAACAAATAACTTTCTTCTGAAACTCAGTCAATTCTTGTTCTCAGAAATGAAGACTATTCCATGTGAAAGTCCTCAACAGGCAGCTTCATTAAATAGTACCCGCAAAACACCATTCTCAACGTGAACAGCAGAGGCGACTCCGGGATGCTGGCCTTCTGGCAGAGTTGCAAAGAAAAAGCCATATCTCAGACTGACCAATAAGAAGAAAAGATTAAGATGGGCAAAACAGACACTGGACAGAGGAACTCTACCTAGAATGCCAGCATTCTGGAGTCGCCTCTTCACTGTTGATGTGGAGACTGGTGTTTTTTGCACTTACTATTTAATGAAACTGATAATAGGCATCTGTACACCTATGTAGATATTCAATTAAAAATCAGCCGTTTCCAGCTACAATAGTCATTTACAACATTAACAATGTCTATACTGTATTTCTGATCAATTTTCTTGTATTTTAATGAACCAAAAAATGTGCTTTTCTTTCAAAACAAGGACTTTTCTAAGTGACCCCAAACATTTGAACGGTAGTGGAGATGGAAATCTGATGGAAAAGCTGACAGTCTGCACTTTAACCTCATAGTCATTGTATCATTTCAAATCCAGAGCCAAAATAACAAAAAAATATGTGTCAGTCCCAATACTTTAAGCACACTGTATGCATTGATTCAGGGTCTTGTACTTTTGCAGTCTACTACTACTAATCCAATCAGGTATTATGCAAGGTGGTATCAAATAAGAAAAATCCACAAAAATCCACAACGTTTTAGATATTATGGGTTGAGTGGATCCTGTTTGTTGATGTTGTCACAGTATACGCGGGGGCAAGGAGGCTGTGGCCCACAGTAGACCCTACATGGTTCTCCTGGAGAAAGCTGTTGCCAATAATCTGAAGCCAGGAAGCTTTTGTGATGTTCTAGTGAGAGAGAGGACTTTGTGAGGACTGCTGCCCACTGCACTGGGGGGGGGGGGGGGGGGGGGGGGTCAGTAATGTCTGCTTATCTAGTGAGGGAAAACCAATAGAAAATGTGTGGAGCCCATTGGCCTCCATTATCTGCCCTATAAATGCTTCAACTGTTTCTCCTTGAAACTCACTACCTTATAGCTCTATGCCTAGAATTAGAATGCATGCTGGTCAAACTACTCTTTCAATTGGACTTTTCCTGCAATCTCACCAACATTTTAATAGGGTACCATTTCAATGTCTCTAGGTTTTTCACACCTTAATATCTTGACTGTTTTTAGCCTAGGGCTATCCTACCCCATGCTTCACATAGCTCTTCCTAATGTTGCATTTACACATGTTAACAATGTATTTCTAATGTCCCCTTTGGAGCATTTAGACGTGAAACACAGCTTAGCCCAGGGCTAAGACCTCCAATAGCCAAAGGCTGAGATAAAAGGTGCAGTATGGAAAACCTACCAATAAATGTAGTCATGCACCATTAAGATATACTGCAGACTATTTAACCCTTATAAGAAAAAACATGAAATCATGTTTTTGGAACACTTTATGTGTGTCACGTTGAATAAATGATTGGAGACAGGCACAGTAATGCCATGAATAGGCATCGGGACGAAGCCCAAAACAAACACGTTTCCAAAAATATTGAGCTGTAACCCAAACCAAAGAGCGAGGTAAAACCTCTAATAAATACACGGGGCGAGACCCGTAATAACAAATGCACAATACACGCAGCACGAAAGCCGAAATAACAACACACATGTACTCAGACCAACAGACATGGGAACAATAACCAACAAAACAATGGTGAACAGAGGGCACATGTATAAAATTACAAATCAGGGGAATTGTATTCAGGTGTGCGTAATGAAACAGTTCAGTGACGCCTAGAGGCCGGTGACGTAGACCTCTGGAACTGGTGCACGGAAGGAGCAACAGTACAGGGGGAATCTGTGACAACATGCTCACATGTTGCTTTACATGTTGTCACATTAACTTCCCATAAGATTACGTGATCACATGAAAACGTGTTTTCGGAACACTTTACGTGATCATGTGAAATTAATGTGGTTTTTCCGTAAGGGAAATGTCAGCGCATAGGTTGAACCAAGCGGGAAGCAAGGATATACGGTAGATTGACATTATGTTTTCAATCAGTGTCTGTGTTTGTCCACTATGTTCAGTTGCAGATATGTGTAAGAATACAGTATATTCCATTGTGTTGTGCCTCTGTCTATGTGTATGCTACAGATCTATTAAGGTCAAGCTGGGAGTCCACAATGTGCAGCAGGAGCAAGGTCAGGAAAGGCTTGTGAAACAGGCGTTTCTGCATCCAAATTATGATGAAGAATATAATAATGATATCATGCTACTCAAGGTAAAAGTCCAAGCTAGGACCTAAAGCTGCACTTATTTTTACCTACACAGGTGAAATTGTGCATGCACATTATCACTAATGTCAAAGTATGAAATTGATTGATAAAAAAGTTAACCACCATTAAATTAACTACCAGGCTTGCTGAATAGACTATAGAACCAAGGATGTAAGTTGTAACAGTCAACAAACCTGCACTCTCTGCCTCAAAGCTGGAGGAGATTGCAGTTTTCACCGACCATGTGAGACCCATTGGCCTCCCGCTGACAAAAGATGAGGAGGTGCCCAAGGACTGTCTGGTGTCAGGCTGGGGACACACTATCAGGAATGTAAAGCAAGGCTCCCCTGTGCTTCAGGACCTCAATGTGACACTGGATGAGAATCAACTTTGCTCTGACAACCATCAGGTCTGCTCATCAGGACTAAATGGACCTGCTCAGGTAAGTGGCGTCTGAAAGTATGTAATGTTAAAGGGGAAATAACATGAGAGGAATGAAAGGAAATTATAGTTTCCCTTTGGTTTGAGGACATGAATCATTCCAAGGGAAATGTGCCTTTTCATTTGCCTGGCTACCTAAACTCCTTGCTTTGGCCAAACGCTACGCCACGCACACAGACGTTAATTTGTTCTCGGGGAGGTACTCCGCAATGAGTAGCTCCTCGATTATTTCTAAAACGCAAATACATTCTAATCGTTCTGATTGGTCCTAGAAAACAATGGGTTGAGCTAAAACACAAGTGGGTAAAGAGGTGTTTTGAATATTCGGAATTGGCTGTGATACTCAAATTCAGTGTTTCTTAATCCTGGTCCTGGGGAACTGTTTGTGAGCACATCTTTGTTTTTGCCCTAACACTACACAGCTGATTCAAATGATCAACTCATCGTCATCTTTGATGATTTGAATCAGGTGTGTAGTGCTGAGGCAAACACAAAAATGTGCATCCCTTTGGATCCCCAGGACCAGGATTAAGAAACAAATCGCTGATAACTTTGTTTTGTACAACATTCATAATTTTGACATCACCACAAACGACTTCAACTATGGAAGTCTCAGACTGAAGTATGTAGTGAACATAGAGCAGCGGAAGAATTCACTTTGAGTCGCCAGGCAACCTTTTCATTTGTTCGGTATTGTGGTCTATGTGTGTTACTTCCAGGGAGACTCTGGTGATCCATTAGTCTGTAATGGTGTGGCTTATGGGGTGGTGTCTACCAAGACTAGAAACAACACCTACATCTACATGCACATCCCTGACTTCCTGGACTAGATCAATGACACCATGAAGAATTGATATGTCACTGACCAGAAACATTTTGTTAATTTGGTCAACCAGGTGCCTAGAACATGACTGTGATACTGTGAAGAATCCTAATGTGCTTATCCTGCTTTCTGATTGATTTACCAGTGCTGGTTAATGTCTTTGCCCAGAGCCGCCTCTTCCTAATACTTTTTGTTTTCTTTCCCAGTGGAGTTCTCAACTTACTGATGAGAGTTTGAAAAGTAGAATACACAAGGTGCCATTTCGAAATTTGGTTGTGCATCAGCAGTAAAAAAAAAATCTCAGTCACTGACAGTCATTCAATTAACCCATGCTAGCTAAACAATTTGTATTGCTAGGTAAGGTAGTCTAGCCAGCTATCTAAACCTTGTAGATGGCCTAATCATCACCAAATTACCGATCGGGCATGCACCCAGGGGCCCTGACCTCTAGGGGCCCCCATTGATTTGTTAGTCACTCTCACACAGATATCACATTTTTGAATTTGTATTTATTAGGGATCCCCATTAGCTGTTGCCAAGGCAGCAGCTACTCTTCCTGGGGTCCAAACACATTAAGGCACTTACATCACACAAAACAAAAGATAAAACAGTACTTCATGTAACATTATTACACCACTACATATCTACAATATAAAATGTATAATACCACCATACAACAATATTACAACGTACATGTGTGTAGAGTGCATGTGCTAGTGCTAGTGTTTGTGTGTGTATGCGTGTCTGTACCTGTGTATCTCTTCACAATACCTGCTGTTCCAAAAGGTGTATTTTCCTCTTTAAAAGAAAAATCTGATTCTACTGCTTGCATCATTTACCTGATGTGGAATAGAGTTCCATGTAGTCATGGCTCTATGTAGTACTGTGCGCCTCCCATAGTTTGTTCTGTACTTTGAGACTGTGAAGAGACCTCAGGTGACATGTCTTGTGGGGTAAGCATGTGTGTCAGAGCTGTGTGCTAGTAGTTTAAACAGACAGCTCGGTGCATTCAGCTTGTCAACACTTCTTACAAAAACAAGTAGTGATGAAGTCAATCTCTCCTCCACTTTGATCCATGAGAGATTGATATGCATATGATTCATTCATGTTAGCTCTCCGTGTACATTTAAAGGCCAGCCGTGCTGCCCTAATTGCAATTTTCTTAATTTTTCTTAAGGTCCAGGTGCGACAAAACTAGGGCCAGTAGGACCTGTGTTGTTAAGAAGGCAGAGCAGTGCTTTATTATGGACAGACTTCTCCCCATTTTAGCCACATGCTGTATTAACATGTTTTGACCATGACAGTTTTACAATCCAGGGTTACTCCAAGCAGTTAAGTCTCCTCAACTTGCTCAATTTTCACATTATTCATTACAATATTTTGTTCAATGATTTGTCCCAAATACAATACTTTTCATTTTTGAAATATTTAGAATTAACTTGTACCTTGCTACCAATTCTGATATTAACCGCAGCTCTTTGTTTAGTGTTTTTATATCAGACATTAATAATAAATGAGACATAAAACATGTAGAATTGCAGGAAATTAGCCTTATATGCCCCTACATGCACTAACAATTGAATCCTCTGAATTTCCATCTGTCAAACAATGCTTTCAAATCCTGTTCTGTGCTGCAGCAGTTTTAAATCTTCAATTATTTACTGTGGGATTAAACAGTAGAGTAGGGTGATGTTATTGGACACATTTATTTTGTGAATATCCAAGCAAACGGATAAGATGCGCTTTTATCAAGCTGGCCCTTCACCAGTAAGGCAACAATCATATATCTGGTAAAAGGTTCATTTCATTGAGCAATAAATTGAAAATATATAGTAAAATACATTGAACACACCAAAGATCTTTGAGACAAGACTGCCCCCTTGTGCACATCTGGATAACATACTGTCCATGTAAAATACATTAAAACAGTCTGGAATGGATTTTGAGGGCAACAGGAAAGAATGTCTCATGACTACTATTGAGATTACTAATATTGTGACATATGAGATGAAAACGTATATGAGATTCCCTAAAAACTGCTTGGGATAATTAGGTTAAGGTTAGGATAAATAGGTTTTTTCATTTTTTTATTTCACCTTTATTTAACCTTTATTTAACAAGTTCTCATTTGCAACTGTGACCTGGCCAAGATAAAGCATAGCAGTGTGAACAGACAACACAGAGTTACACATGGAGTAAACAATGAACAAGTCAATAACACAGTAGAAAAAAAGAGAGTCCATATACATTGTGTGCAAAAGGCATGAGGAGGTAGGCGAATAATTACAATTTTGCAGATTAACACTGGAGTGATAAATGATCAGATGTTCATGTACAGGTAGAGATATTGGTGTGCAAAAGAGCAGAAAAGTAAATAAATATAAACAGTATGGGGAAGAGGTAGGTAAAATTGGGTGGGCTATTTACCGATAGACTATGTACAACTGCAGCGATCGGTTAGCTGCTCAGATAGCAGATGTTTGAAGTTGGTGAGGGAGATAAGTCTCCAACTTCAGCAATTTTTGCAATTCGTTCCAGTCACAGGCAGCAGAGAACTGGAACGAAAGGCGGCCAAATGAGGTGTTGGCTTTAGGGATGATCAGTGAGATGCACCTGCTGGAGCGCGTGCTACGGGTGGGTTTGCCATCGTGACCAGTGAACTGAGATAAGGCGGAGCTTTACCTAGCATGGACTTGTAGATGACCTGGAGCCAGTGGGTCTGGAGACGAATATGTAGCGAGGGCCAGCCGACTAGAGCATACAGGTCGCAGTGGTTGGGTGGTATAAGGTGCTTTAGTAACAAAACAGATGGCACTGTGATAAACTGCATCCAGTTTGCTGAGTAGAGTGTTGGAAGCTATTTTGTAGATGACATCGCCGAAGTCGAGGATCGGTAGGATAGTCAGTTTTACTAGGGTAAGTTTGGTGGCGTGAGTGAAGGAGGCTTTGTTGCGGAATAGAAAGCCGACTCTAGATTTGATTTTCGATTGGAGATGTTTTGATATGAGTCTGGAAGGAGAGTTTACAGTCTAGACAGACACCTAGGTACTTATAGATGTCCACATATTCTAGGTCGGAACCATCCAGGGTGGTGATGCTAGTCAGGCGTGCGGGTGCAGGCAGCGAACGGTTGAAAAGCATGCATTTGGTTTTACTAGTGTTTAAGAGCAGTTGGAGGCCACGGAAGGAGTGTTGTACGGCATTGAAGCTCGTTTGGAGGTTAGATAGCACAGTGTCCAAGGACGGGCCGGAAGTATACAGAATGGTGTCGTCTGCGTAGAGGTGGATCAGGGAATCGCCCGCAGCAAGAGCAACATCATTGATATATAGAGAAAAGAGTCGGCCTGAGAATTGAACCCTGTGGCACCCCCAGAGACTGCCAGAGGACCGGACAGCATGCCCTCCGATTTGACACACTGAACTCTGTCTGCAAAGTAGTTGGTGAACCAGGAAAGGCAGTCATCAGAAAGGTTAAGGTTAGGAAAAGGGTTAGAGAAAATGCTCTCCTAAACTGCTATTAAGAGTCACTTCCAGCCATTTTTATGTAGTTCCATTGTTTAATGCAGCATGATAGCAAAGCATCCCTCCCTACCTAACCTACACCATATTGAGCCATTATACTAGAACCCTGGCATGCCAGTCCTCTAGATCTGTTGAATACTGGCGAGTCATTGGTTTGATCGGACCACAGGTAGACGGGATACTCCTTAGTTTGTCTACACATGCATTGTATTTTTTTACAGAATAGAAGACAGCCCCTGCTGGAATTGTTTTATACTGGCATGGCCTATAAACCCTATAGCTGTAGTTTCATGCACAACTTATTACCAGACTTTCCAGAAAAGAAGGATCTCATGTGGGGCTGTTCCAATAGCCAGCATGACTTTTATATCAATATTCATTAGCAGGTGTGAGTGTACCTCAGACAATATAATTTCATTTCTACCCAGATACGACTTTCAACAATCTCATAAATGTATATCTATCAAGTCACCTCTTTTTGAAACACATGCAAATGAGAAAAGAATGCCTATAATGTGGCCTATATCAAAACCAGCACCAGAGATTTGTAAAGGTTTTTTATTTAGGAAAAATACAACCATGAAGATACAGAATGCTTTAAAAAAAATCAAATACAAAACCAATCTGATGCTATGACGAGAACAGTTGTGAAATCACTCCATTTGTACCATCATAAAAAGTAGGTTTGTTGAAAAGAGCTAAGTAGTAGTTACCTTTAAGAACTGGCCCGCTTCACATTAATTCACCGCTGTGTACTCAACTGTCATGTGACAGTTCCTTATTCAAAATGTGCAGCTAATAAAATAAAAAATGTTCTCAGTAGAAACCAAAATAAATTAGACAAGAACCTGCCATAGATAGGTCAGTCAAACAACAGATCAGTGATCCAGAAAACAATTGAGTAGGCCCTCTTCATTTACCAGAACCCACAGCGATCCTAAGAAGCCCAGTGGACTAGAGAACGTTTAGAGAAGGTCTCCACCATCCCTCCCTCTGTCAGGTAGAACAGTGCAAACATGGTGGTGATGGAAGGTTTCAGACATTTGTGTACATTTCCCTCATTCAGACTCATCACCATTAATGGGTGGCAAAGCAGTCACAATCAAATCAACCAAAATAAGTGCCAAGCATTTTCATACTTTGTTACAGAGCAGAGCTTTGAAACTACAACAGCATTACCATTCTCTATCCAAGATACATTCCCTGTCTTTCAGGTTGTGCACAGCCCAAAGTGAGGCAAAGGCCTACAGCACATGAGCCTTGCTCTTTCGAGCTCCCCACAAAAACTGTAAATTAAAATGTCGTTCTCTGCGGTTTTCAATAACAAATAAGGAGGATCAGAAAGTAAAAAACATAAACTTGGAACAGACCGGTGGTGGGTGGCTCGGAGTGCAAGCCAGCCCTCCCCGCACTTATCCAGGACTGCTCTTATCTACATGGTGGGTTTCAGAAGAAGATTTAAAGTGTCGCGGAGCAGCAGGCGCTGGGCTAGGACCAGGCCAGGCCCGCCGTCATCGGGATGGGGCCCCCGGTTTGGGGTGAGGGGCCGTGCCCAGACGACAGGCATCCGGACGCCACTGTCCTACCAGCCACCCTCGTCACCTGCAGAGAAGTTGGAAAGACACACACAGGTTACCTTGATTCTGTGGATGGTAGGGGGCTCATCTCTCGAAAGGGGCCCTGCTGCTACTGAACGTTAATTCCTTTTGAAGATACTTAGAAGTGGTAGCAAATTATGCTGGAGTGAATGACATTTTCTGTGACAAATACTCTATCTGAAGGCAGGCCAGCTGATTGAGAACCTTTTTGTTTCTATTTAGCAAGCGCAGTCAACCTCCGCTCGATGAAAGCAATTTTATGTCGGCTTATTCCATGGATAGAAAACTTTCAACAACAAAACTACAGAGCAGACAGACAAGGCAATCCTGCTACTTCTATATGCAAATTACGTCAACAAGAAAGGTAACAGGCTCCATTGTGTGTGTGTGCAGATCCTTGTACTGCAAGGCAAAGAAGCAAAGGAAAATACACCTCTACAAAAAAGCTGCTACAAGACAGAGAGAAAAAGCTTATGACAAGAAAAGCAGGAAGTAGAGAGCTAATGCTATGGCCCCTGTAGGACAGCTCGCGCCAAGACAGTTGCAGACCGAGGTCAGCCTACCTTGGCTTTCTGCAGTGCTAAACTGGGCCTTCAACATATTTCAACTACAGGAGTCAGCCTCACTGTGCGCCACTGACAACAGCACCGCCTGTTCAGAGAAGAGAAAGCCCAGTGGTTAATGACGAGGTCCCAGGTTCTCCAACAAGGAGGGAAACACAAGTACACTAAGGCCCATCTGCAGACCCTCTTCCACAGATGCTCCCTAAAGGAATGGATGTTGTATATTGAGTCTTTCCTATACCACATACCTTTAACACCAAATGACTCCCATTTTCCAATACTAACCTGGTAGGGCATTTGTTTGTAAGAAATACCCAGTGTCCACCACTAGGTTCATTTGAAACTCTTTATTCTTGAAAATGAATTATGTACCACATATTGTGAAACACCAAAAGTGTAACTTGGGAAGGTGTATTTCTCAATATGGTCAGGAAAAAATGGGATTAGGGAACCCATTTCTCCATTACACATGACTAAAGGCCTCATACATTGAGAAAATTTCACTGATCTTTTCATCCATCAGTTGGTCCAAGACCATAGGGGGCAAACCCGGTCCGAGAGGAGCCCATCCAGCTGCTATACAGGGCAAGAACCTGCCTCAGCTCTGGTGTTGATTGGCAGATTCCAAATTTATGGTAGCTTTCAGGGATGTTGCTGTCCAGGCACCAGATTGGCTGCCTATCCTGACTCCCTACACTTGTGTAAGCTTATAAGAAGCCTCACCATAGCTATCGTAGCTGTCTCTGTACGAACCTCCTGAACGATCTCCATATCCTCCTCCTTGTGCTCTGTGGACAGAATAAGAAATGTCCATCAGCAAACAAGAATTGGATGAGCAGAAGCAAGTTGAGTAACATCAAATTCAAAATGGTCTTCCTTAAAGTGCTTGCCTACTGTCAAAATGGGCACATAGCTCCTTAAAATGCATTGTGATTTACCTATAGGATCTATACTCTTCACCTTTCCGTTGTCTTCCCAAATTCTATCAATTGCTAACATATGGTAGCTATGTATATGCAAATTTAACTTTATGTAGCTGAGGTGGTATATCATCACTATTCACCTGTCTTTGTTGTAGTAGCCTCTTTCTGATCCGTATGAGCCTCCACTTCTGTTGTCGTAACGTCCACCACCATATCCCCGGTCTCCACCACCTGTAATATAACTTGTGGTTAACAGCTGACTCAAAGGAGTGCTAAAAGCAGCCATGGACTCATCTTATGGTTAAATGTGTTAAGAGAATATTGAACACCACTCTTCAGTTTGGACATGCTATCAGTAGCCCAACAGATGTCTCAATCAAACCTCTACAGCTACTAGACAACAGCAACAGTCACTGCAAAACAAAAAGACATGGGAACGTAGGAGTGGTTATTAAGGATGAGGGATTGGGGGGGGGTCAGAGTGCGGGGTGCACGCATACGCACTGACTACTTCTGGTTAGTTCCGCAAGCCACAGAATCTCAGGCTTGCGCAGGTGTGAGGACATCTTTGTAGGGTTGGGACTGGGGTGTCAGTCACTCCAAGGCAAACGAGGGAGGGACACTCAAGGTCAGGGTGCTGTCGGATAGAAAACAACAAACTTGCCTCGTGAGAAGCCACGCCCACCTCTTCCACCACCACCACCTCTGCCTCCACGGAAGTATCCTCCTCCACCTCCTCTGCCGCCTGAAGAGCCCCCTCGGAATCCGCCTCCGGACCTGCCACCACCGCCAGATTTGCCCGCCTGGTCGACACGGATCTGTCTGCCATCAAGAGACTGACACAGAAAGGGTTGGGGATATAAAGAATACACCATTAATATCGTCGTTGCACAGTCAAGACAGAGTTGTGTTTCAGGGCGGAGTTGAGGTTTAATTGTCACCTTGCCGTTCATGGCCAGCATAGCATCCTTGGCCTCATCTGGGTTCTCGAAGGTAACGAAACCAAAGCCCCTGGACCTCTGAGTTTCTCTGTCTTTAATTACAACAACTAGACAGAGAAATGTTATTTAAAGACGAGACACAAGGCAACCTTGCAAGACGTTTATCATTCAAAGCATGTTCAAATAGTGGACCACCAGATACATCTTTTTATATATATATATATATATATATATATATATATATATATTTATTTTTTACATTGCACCCAATATCCAACAGTCGCTTACCTTCAGATATTTGCCCATATTTAGAGAATACATCTTCTAATGACTGTTCGTTAGTGTCAAAGCTGAGGCCACCCACGAAAAGCTTCCCTTCGTCAGACATCCTTCCTTTTCACCACTGCAGAAGGGAAGAATTAACATGTTTATTATGGATGCAATGATTTATTTGCAATGAACTGTTAGCAGCAGGGCTGGAATTCATTGGTGGATGGGCTAAAGGGGGAGTTCTGAGTGTATATATATATATATAAAAAAGTTTTTTTTAAAGCTAAATCTGATTAGGTGGGCCTGGCAGTGCCTACGCCACTGGATAGGTTATTATTGGATGCAAACCTCTGTTCTATTCTTGCAATGGTGCACTTACACACGCAATAACAAAATATTTTAAAGTTGTTTGGCTTGATTCTGACTTGTATTTTTACCCTATGCCAAGTATGTTGTATTACCAACATGAAGGTAACCTAGCAAGTTTGATTTAAAAAACAGTCAAGTGCCAGCGAGTGAAGAACAAATGCGTATGGGGGGGCTTAGCTCATAAAGGCCCAAGACCATCCTACCCCCCTTTATGGGCCTTTATGAGCTAAGCCCCCCAATAGCTAGCGCTGCCTTCTCGTCCTCTTTCCCAATATAAGGCTAGCCAATGAAATTTGCGTTTTCGCAACAAAAAGCGGTCCTCGCTCCACAAGCAGATGAGTGCGTGCGATTCAGTTCCGTTTTTAGTACAAATCAGTAAGCGACATCGTCTTCCCTGCCCCCTCATGTCCCAGGCCTAGATGTGAAACTCCCTTTGTTCAACATTGTCCAACAACCACAACGGCGCCATTTATGACAGTGCTAATGGCCCCTGACTAGCCAGCTATCACTGCGTCATTGCATCGACTAACGTTTGAGCACGCTCGCTTGTATAGCAAAATGTGGGCATCGGCATGACAAATTCAACGTTGTCTGTTCCGCACACCACAATATAAATTGTCCATTAATTCGGACATCGAACACAATTTACTATCATGATGTCGTTGGCTACCTGCTCGCTAGTTAGCTGCATCTTGAGCCACCTTCAGACTCCTCCTCAGGTGATGTCACACTCATTTAGCCTGCCACAATCTTGGTAGCGCCTGTCACGAATTAAATCAAATACGTTTACGAACACAAACATTTATGGAAAAGGTTATTACAATCGCTTACCTCCAATAAAACAGAATATCTTCCGAACGACCTGCAGCAGATGGGAATGAATGAGATGTGAGGCCTCCCGGTATATGTATTGATGCGTCCCTTGCAGTTACGCCCAGCTTATGAATATTAAGCAGAGAAAACCCTCCACAGCTCAGGAATAGCATTTGATATATTTATTTTTAAATCAAAGTAAATTTGTTACGTTGGAGGGTCAACTACAGCCAACTGCCTGTGCATTTGCCTATCTTTGGGTCAATACAGCCACCGATTCAATGAGTAGTCCTGAACGGAAAGTCTGTGCTGTACAACAGACATTACAAGAACGTCCCATAAAATGTGCAAGAGACAACCAATTTGAAAAAAATAATATTTAATCCATTCAATTTCCAAGATGTTCGTTTGAGTACTTCACCAAAAAAATACAAAGTGTATACTTGTAATACAGGTACTGTATTGGCACGCCAGAATGACAAACCATTTGGTAAACGTCATGTATATATAAAATCTGGTTCAGATATGCACTCCCATTCCAAGGCAGGTCTTGACTAAACAACAAGTCCAGTTCAGCAGCACATCTCCAGTTCAGTCTTAGATATCTCCTGGTGATGATTTTCCAAGGAGCAGTTTCAGGGCAAACCATCCTGTGGTGAACCTGGAATAAAGAATAAAGTAAGAATTAGTCAGAAGGAATACAGTAAAATGAGAAGAGTGCACTGCTAGAAATGTAAACTCAAGTTAGTTGCACCATACACTACTGTTAAGTCAGATCAACAGCATGCAGCCCCAATTCTTACCAAGTGTGTACTTCTCCCCACTTAAAAGCATTGGATTGGTGTAAGCATATTCTGTAGGGAGTTCCCACAAGGTCGTACACACTGGGATTGAGCAAAAAAAACCTGCCTGTCCTTTGATGCAACTCTTCTGAACACGGCCAAAAGTTAGACAAACAGACAATGTAGGTCGTATACGATTTCAGTGTTCATGTACCTGAGTGGGACCATAGCCTTATTACAAGCCAATTTTAAAACATGCACTGGTTGTATACTGTAAATATGAACCCTTCCGTGAGTGACACCTGATCTCATCTGACTAAAGGACAGATAAAAGCAGGGTTTCACAACACTGCCTTCAACAATAAATGTATCAGATCAGTGACTGTCATTTAAGGGGAACGCAAACAAGGCCCATGACGTCAGCTCGAAGGCATTCAGTACACGTCAGAGAATACCCACCTCCAAAGGAAGCACTGGAACGAAACAGTCAGCGTCGAAGTCCACAACCTCGTGTTAAAGCAGGCTTTCACATCCAACGCTTAGTTTAACCTGATCGAGTAACAAGACTGTAATTAGTTGAGTACAGCTTTTGAGGGCAACAATATGACAAGCATTTGTTTATGATTATCAATATAAACTACAGATGTGCCAAACAGCATCAACTTCTAGCATTAGACAGTGTTAATCCTATCAGTGGATTGAATGTTATGTTTATAGAAAACAAATTACATAGTGATAAACTTGACAAGCAAAAGTAGAAAGGTGATAGCTGTCTAGAATTGAGGTAGACTCAGCAATATGACGTAGATACAGAAAGTGAACCGCATAGTGGGCCAATTTCCACAACTACTAAACACTTGAAGCACAAGGCTCAACTTTGCTGTTTTCGTGCCCTGGCTAAAACGCTGTGAAGCGAACCTGTGCACAGAGTGACCAAGTCTATTGCGGCCCAATCAATGTCTGCACTTCTGCTTGTGCCAAGGTCATTTTGCTGAGTCTACCTTTAAGATGAAGACATCTTTTTGCAATCACTGGGAGAACAATACTTGTAGTTTCACAGATCAAAACTGAGATGATCTCGTTTTACACTAGGGATACTTGAGCCATGACAACTTATGGAATTTTCTCAATGGTCATTTTCAGAGTCTAGTAGTCCCAATGGTCTATGGGGACAGGGTGAAAATAAAATAAAAATACAAACACAAAAAAACAGGATACGCTACTGAACGTACTCATGCAACTCAGGGTTCTGAACAGTAACGGCTAGGGCCTGAAGAAGTGACAGCGGTAGTTGTGTAAAGTTGAAGGCAGTTAAGATGGACATCAAAATGAGAACTTTGAGGGATGCGAACAGGAGAGCAAAAGTCTTTACCTCACATTACTGGCCTATTTCCACTTATGAACTAGCCAAGAGAGCAGCATTCACCAGAGCGGATTCACGTGTCGGTAGGCACAACACTTCATTCTCCAAGGACTTTGTTGAGTTCCAAAACGATAGTAGAGCTCTTGGGCGCAATGAAGCATTATAAAAGAACCAGTGCCAGCACGACATTTCATTTCTATTCTGTTGCAACACACCCAGGCCCCCCAAAATGACTAGCTTCAGGTTAGATCTTTTTTTTTTTGCATCCTCTGAGTATTAAGTCAGCCACCCTTCCAAAATGAGATCCCACCTTTCAGAATACCTTTTCCAGCAGAGACTATGCTTTCATTTCTCAACATCGCTCCCTAACAGACTCGCATTGCATAACATTTAGCTGGCTTAGTGTGAACAGGCTTAAGTTCTTTGAAGGCACAAGAAATCAGAGAATTTTCAACGGATTGTTTAATAGGCTTCATGAAGCCAGGATATACAAAAAAATAATAATTGGGTGTTTGTACACAGAACAGAGCACATATCCTTGTAGTAACATTGAGTGATCGTGAATGTTGAGTCCATATTATGCACGTTTGAGAAGAGCAAAGTACCTTAGGCCAACTGCAAACACCTAGTATACCTTTCAATGAAAGTAAGTTATTTCGCCAGTAAGTCATTCACTCTTTGGATACTGAGTATTTACACATCTTTAGCAATATCAAGGTGGTCTGCTGGAAACCAGTGCTCCCACTTAGCATTCCTACCTTGTTACACTAAAGGAATGCATTACAGAACTGAAGGAGCACATCACAGCTTGTCAAGCTTCTAGTGTAAATTTCACAGATTTTTTTTTTTTAAGTCCAGAATTCACAACGTCAGTTAAAATAAGCTTAAATGGAAACATGTTACTACTGATATTTGAGTCTTCCGATTGAGCAGGAACATGGGCAAGACTGAATTTGTCTTAGAAGCTATCAGGCTGTGTTGAACAGATTACGAGTTAACGGTGGGAACAGGTTTCATTGCAAATAAAGCCATTAATTATCAAATTTGATTCTCCCAGTGTCCACTCTTCCTGCAACACCAGGAGGGCATACTGAACTTAAGGTATTAAGATCCTTAGTGAGCGTCAAGGCTTACAGTAATTAAACGCTACAGGATTTCAATTACTGCCATGACAGATCCTGTAGAACACAACACAAAAAAACTAAAGATACTGCCAAGTTTGCTAAAGAAAACACTAGAACCAGATACCACAAACAGAAGGGGAAAAAAAGTGTCTTCGAAGAGCGCATCTTTTAAAAAACAGCCAGCGAAGGGACGATCTTGCAATCAGGAAGTTTGTTTTTGTTTTTACTCGTGTGTAGCTGAGGACAAGAAGAAGCCACAAGTGTAAAGGCACTGCAGCATTCGGACATTTCTCACACAGTAGACTAGAAGCTATTCATATTTTGTGCCACAGTTCTCATTGTAACAGTAAAGCATCAGAGCAAGGGGCATTGGACGTGAACTTATGCCTCTTCAGAAGAAAACTGACTCAGTGAAAAAAAATATTGAAATGTCTTTCTGCTCCTGTGTGGGTGGCAGAGCTGGATTTTTGAGCAGGCCTGGGTATTTTAACATGCTAATCCAAGAGGGCACAGGCTTTCGGATACTGAGCAACAAAAGTCTTAAAGGGCCATTCTGGGAGTCTATGCAATCATGTCCAGTCCGTACTAAACATTTCTAGTCCATACCAACAGTGAGTTCATGGCAACGTCAAACTTACCATAGCTGTCATAGCTGTCTCTGTAGGATCCCCCAGAGCGGCCACCATAACCACTTTCACCCCCACTCCTAAAAATGTGCACATATGAACGCTGGTTAACGGAAACCAAGGAAAAGTACATGATTATCCTAGAAAAACAACTTCTGAAGCTAAAAGCCTATTAATGTTACTAAAACCAGCTGACTGATCACTTAGGTCAGCACTTTAGAGAAAAATAAAACCATTAAATTAAGTCTTGCCTGGCCTCTCTGTAACCTCCGCTGCCACCCCCAGAGGAGTATCCTCCACCACTCCTGTAGCTACCACCGTAACTTCTGTCTCCTCCACCACCGTAACTTCTGTCACCTCCATAGCTTCTCTCCCCCCCATAGCTTCTCTCTCCTCCACCATAGCTTCTGTCTCCTCCACCATAGCCACCACCTATGGCAAAAATAAAAGCATTTCAGTCAAAGGCCCTTCAGTTTGGAGCCAGGTCAAATAAAAAGGGGTGTGACAGAGCAAACGGAAGCTAACCACTTCGCAATGCCAGCCCTTAACTCCTCCTAAATAACCATGCCCACCTCTTCCTCTGCCTCCTCTGAAGCCGCCAGAACCCCCCCTGAAGCCGCCAGAACCCCCCCTGAAGCCGCCACCACCACCACGGTCAGATCTCCCTCCCGACTTGCCAGCTTCATCCACACGGATCATCCTGCCATCAACAGACTGAAGGGGGGTGGGGGGGGGGGGGTGTAAGTTAATACCAGTGATTTATATCAGTTGAAGATCTGCATGTGTCTGTGGAAAGAATCCCCTCACCTTGCCATTCATTGCAGCCATTGCGTCTTTGGCATCTTCAGGGTTTTCAAAAGTCACAAAGCCGAAACCCCTGGACCTCCGAGTCTCTCTGTCTCTTACAACATCAACTGTGTATGGGGGGGGGGGGGGATTAATTTTTTTTTTTTTTTTTATCAACCACCCATATGGCCAAAACCTACTTGAGGCAACACAAGCATCATTGCCAAACTGTTAACCAGGTCCTGGAGAGGCAACATACCTTTAGCAATGTTGCCATACTTGGAAAACGCCTCTTCCAGTGAAGTTTCATCTGTGTCAAAACACAATCCTCCAACAAAAAGCTTTCCTTCGTCAGACATCTTTATCTAGAGAAAAAAATAAGCGCCTGGCCTACACACAGACACATTGTTTAGAAGACATTCACTGTTTTGAGAACTGAAGGAAAAACTACTGAGAAAAACAATTTCACATACGGATGGCACCAGAAGCGCTAATTGCTATGAAGCCATACATTTTAGGAGATAAGGCAATTTTCTTCCACCAATAGTTTAAATGCGTGCAGGCAGCCGTGTTTTGACCCGTGCAAAAAAAGTTACCGAACGTCATACACTCGCTATAATTTAGCAGGCCAATTTACTAACGTTAGCTAAATTACCTAGTTACCTGGGAAACAGTGGTAAAATGCTCAACCACGGTGACTAACCAAACAGGCAAGTACCCACCATAACCTTGAGCTGATGTTAGCTAGAGAGGCGCTAGCCAAAAAACAGGCAGCCCACAAAGGGTAGTTAACAAACTAGCTAAGCGTTAGCAGGCGAACGATAAACCAGTCACATTAGCCATTTCAATCCTCACAGTAAACACGACCTGGCCCCGATTTGGCCTATCCTGCAACGTCAGCTAGCGTATTATCTGGTAATTCGTTAACGTTACCTAAACAGCGGCAGTAAAATAACATGTTGCCACGCCGACGTCCAAAATATATCTAGTTAACTTTAGTTAGTTAACGGTTAATGTTAGCTAATGAAACGTGCATTAGCGGACGGCCATTTTGTAGGTAACTACCAACGACGTTGTTAGCAAGTTACTAGACCGAATTTGGCTTTGAAATACCATCCAGGTGTAACGGCAAATAACGTGAAAAAAACAAGTAAACATTGGCACTGGAAATGGAATAATGTTACATACCGAGTAAAGTTACACACGAGGACGGGGGCCTAAGGAATAATCATGGCTAACGCTAGCTCGTTAACGTTATAATCGCTTCAATTCCTTCATCGTCATGAATACGTTTCCTTGCCAAATTGCAAAGCGAACGTTGATTAGAAAGTAAATGGTCAAAGACAATTATATCCCATAGGAAATTAAAAGGCATTGTGGTACATTTACCCGGTAATGATTAGAATTGAGTGAGTAAACAGTTACCTTTGTGTGGTTTGGCGTCGTCTGAGAAATATGTCAAAATGGCTCCAATATATGAGCATCTGCGTGAGTCATGAATAAATAGCAAAAGGGGCGTGCGCATCATGGAGGTAAAATAAGAACGGTGTGCATGCGGCGAGTAGTTTTTGCGCAGTCCACCTGACGGCGGTAAAGCATCATGTAGTGTACAGGGGAGGACAAATAAAATAAAACAAATGTGGGTAGGCTAGGTATACTGTATTTTCATGTGTGGTATTATCTCATGATATTCCGAATACACTTGGTGAAAGATTTGGACTGACAGTTGCAGAGTTCGTGCAAAGATTATTAACCCAATATAGGACATCTGCATCGTTTTCAATGGCAGCAAATGGCCACTGTACTCCCAAATTCGCTGCTCTGGTGTCTGGATTGGGATGTTTTCTGATAAACCAAAACTACTGTACATAGGCTACATTAAGTATACAAACCAAAGGTTTGCCATTCAAATTCCTATACACCAGACCGGTCTGATCATATTTACAGTTTTGCAGCCCCTCTGAAGTTGCTGTTCTTGCACTAGACAAGACCAAGGAGCATATTGGTGCCGACCACAGCCAGGCTATAAATACCAGAGCTAACAGGCCAACATGAGTGCTGCTATCCTCTGCCTTACCTCCTACACACATACGCTCTGCGGCTTCCTGTTCGTTACCACAGTTTTCCACCCAGCGCTGACTGCCTCACCGCCTCCTCATATTCTCTCTAAGCAAAAAGCCATCCTTTCCACCTAACTGGATGACAGATGTGCAGGCCACCGCCATCTCTCTCTTTTTTAATGTCCCATTATTCACTCAGGACCTCAAACTATTACTAATAATTCAAATTATGTGAGAGAAGAGTAAGGAATGCCAAAAACACATGCACATGTAAACTTATCTAGTATGTGTGTCTGTGCAACCTCAAATAATGGTAGCATATGTAATGCAGATGAGGTCAACATATTATTTAATTCAAGTAAAGCTGCGCTAATATACAATCAGACAGAGGGGGACGCTGTAAGTGCATGTTTTGATGGTCGGATGGCACCTGCCTTCTCATAGTGCTGGCTGGAACAGTGTTCCACAGAGGTTCATTGACTGCAGCAGATATTGCTGTGCCCTGGCAGTGGGCTCTCTGTTAGATGTTGATTGTTATTCTGTGGATGCAGCATTTCAGAGGCAGTGTGAGCCTAGATGTGTTCAGGCTTGGCTGCCATGGCATGTTGTTTATCTCACATGATTATCCCACAAAACACTCCCTCAAATGTATTTATGAAGCCCTTTTTATATCATCAGATGTCACAAAGTGCTATACAGAAACCCAGCCTAAAATCCCAAACAGCAAGCAATGCAGATGTAGCAGCACGGTGGTTAGGAAAAACAACACCGCTGTCTGCCCTGGTTCTTAGCACCATTGCCAAGCCCAAAACTGACAAGCAGAGCAAAGCAATACATCTGCTAAAATAGGATAGCAATGGACAATGGGTTTTTGTGGCACTATGATATATAATTTTAAAGATTGCTTTGATATGTTGTGCAATCAGAAGCCACAGTACATAACAAAAGTACTTTGCCCCAACCACATAAATAGCAAGCCTTTCACATTCACTTCCCTTTTAAAGCAGTATGACACTGACCACACCTACCAGAAGAGAATAATTCATCTACCTATGTTGAAAACATTCAGAGAGAAATCTGAAATAGCAGCTCCTGACGCAATGGCCCTGTGCCTTTAAGAGGTAAAATAAGATCACATTGTTATTCTGGGTTTGTTCACACACTGCTTGTGGAGGTGGATGTATAGTGGTGGTGACGAGGGTGGGGCGATATGTAGGAGTCTTGAAACATGTGTCTCCGGAGGCCAATATGGATTAGGGAGAGAGGGAGGGAGGGAAGGTGAGAGAGAGAGAGAGAAATGAAGACAGCAAGAGAAAGAGAGGATAGTCCTTTGAGTGGATCCTCTCTGATTTACTTCTCTTCAATGATAGAAATGTATCATTTCCCCAATTTCTGTCATTATGTTGAGACCACAGCTGATGCCTCAGATGCTACACTTCTCAGATTTCAGCACTGCGAGGAGAATTTGCGCCTGTCATTATAAAGCTAACCTCTCTCAACCATTGTTTTTGAGATGTAGGTCTATGCTGAAAAAACCTGAATGCATTTTTTTTCACTCACCTTAGAAAACCCATTCACAGCAGACTCAATGCAATAAATCAATATATTAAGTGTTAAGTAACATGCTGCAGTCCCTACACCTAAGCGTTAGACTAGTGATTAAAGCTAATTGTAATTATTGAAATGCTCTATGGTGGTGCTAGAGTAAATTGAAGGGCTCACACAGATGAAGGAGGGAGAGGCTGGAGAGGGTTGGCAGTACTCCAGGTAGAGGAGGTGAGTCATGTCCAACTCAGACAGACTATCAGCGAGTGTGTGTGTGTGTGTATGTGCAGTCTAAAATCTGTACATGCGTATGTGTGTGTGTGCTTATTCCCATTTGAGTGAGGATGTGTGTGTGTGAGCATGTGCCAGACATAGTGACTGTAGCCTTCTTTATCACCCTGGGCCAAGTGCCCTCCAGTGCCCAGTGGGAGTCATGGCTCATGTGACCTATAGTAGTATCAAACTGCTTAGTGGATGGAAGGAACCTGTAAAAAAACACAGAAAGGATTTTAGGTTATTCTGATTAGGACAGGAGATGAGTTTATGAGTCACTCACTGCACACACACACACACACACTCACACACTTGTATATCAAATTACACAAGCAAATTTGGGTAGAGTAAGATTTGAATAACCATCAGTGAGCATGCCAGTGACTCTCTGGTCCAATCCCAAATCGACCCATAGACCCTACACCCTATGCACTTGTAAAGATCTGAGGATTTGACAGGTGTAAGCAATTTGGTAATAGTACCAACTTGCCCTCTGATAGGCTTGGTGGAAGTTTTACCATATTTCTTAGACCCATAAATCATCTTCAATCTCCACAAGTGCATAGGGGCTGGGGATCTATTTGGGATTGGGCCAGGTATCTTCCTCGGCCTCTATCTAACACCACCCAAAGGCACAGAGCACACACTGAACCATGAAATGTCCCCTCTTATAAACACCAACACTTCTAGAGAAACAAAACCTATTGCTGATACTCTGCTGCTCAGTCATTCTGTAAGTGTGAGCACCAAAATGGAAACATCTATTGATTCTATCAAGACAATGACTGAACCCAAGACCAGGAAGCCGCAGAGTGTGTGTGTAGGAGGTAAGGCAGAGGCAAGCAGCACTCACATTGGCCTGGCAGCTCTGGTATTTATAGCATACACACACACACACGTTTATTTTACTCTCTTTGTGGGGACCAAACAATTTCCCCCAACCCATGGGCTCCCGAGTGGCGCAGCAGTCTAAGGCCCCGCATGTCAGTGCTAGAGGTGTATGGATCTGTCTGAGGGGGGACAGAAAGGTGACTTGGAGTTGTATGGCCAAATATGTTCCTTGTCACCCACACAGATGCTTGTCACCCCCAGGTGCTGTGTAGAGGGTCTGTCTGAATCATTCTGGGGCCCTGGAGAGTCATGCCAGTGGCTGGGTTTTCTGGCACAATAATATGAAGACTACTACCTTAGGCCCACCTGTCCCCTGCTCCTCAATAGTATTAGTGGTGTACCTGGACCACAGTGTAGGAACTCTGACCCTCCTCCACAAAGTCCAGACCTCATTCACTGAGCCCCTCTATCCTGGGTGCTTTATATGGGATGCGTCTGTGAAGATGCTGACAACCAAACAGTGAAGAACTTTGATAATACAAACGTGCATGTATGACATGCTCAAGTATCCTAAGGTCTAAGATTTCAACCTAAAACCCCTTAATTGAATAATTTACGAAGTTTAAATAAATGTGTGCATGGATAATCAAGATTGTTCTTTCTTTTAAAACTCCCAAGTCCAAGTCTTCCACAGTCAGCATCATTCATCGATCAGAGGGGAACACAGGTATGTACCTAGCAAACAATGCAAGCTAAAATATTGGCCCCATGTAGGCTCATTTGGTAAGTCATGGCACTTGCAATGCTAGGGTTGTGGGTTCGATTCTAGTATGAAACATTTATGCATTCACTACTGTATGTCTGGTGAAGGCAGCTCACACGTGGCCTGAAATAAGCCCACACTTTGGATGGTTTGCCTTTATTGGGCCTCAATGAGCTCATGGTATTGGCACTGTCAACTAATCAGTTTTATTTATTAGGAATTTATTACAATTTAACTCAATGCATACATTTGATCATTTTCATTGTGTTTTATTGCCTGCTGTATGCGGTCATGTTATCTGGTTGTATGATGTGAAAATGGTGTTTGTATGGCTCTGCATAGTGGTAAAAAAATGTCCCGCTGTTCTGGAGCTAGAGCACTATACTCAAATCAATGTCTATTGGTCGTGTACACCGATTTGCAGATGTTATTGCAGGTACAGCCAACTGCTTTTGTTTGTATCTTCAACAGTGCAGTAATACAGAACAATACACACAATCAAAAATGTAATAAGAAAGAAATTAAGAAATGTCGTAACGAATCCAATTAACAACCCAAATAACTAACAGTTAACCAAATGCAAACTATACTACACCGGTGTCACGATCGTCGTATTGAGGAGACCAAAGCGCAGCGTGGTGTGAATACATACTTTTAATGTTAGACGAATGAACAAGAAGAACACTAAACAAACAAAATAATAAGACGAACGTGACCTCTAGCAACACTGTGTGCAAACATGCAACATCACATAGACAATAACACAAGAAATACCCAAACAAGATGCTTAAATATGGTTCCCAATCATAGACAACGATAAACAGCTGCCTCTAATTGAGAACCAATCTAGGCAACAATAGACATACATAAACACCTAGATGGTAAACAACCCCATAAACCTACAAAACCCCTAGACAGTACTTAAACACATACATCACCCATGTCACACCCTGACCTAACCAAAATATATAAAGAAAACAAAGAATACTCAGGTCAGGGCGTGACAACCGGATTAATTTACACAAGATATACTAGGAACGATATGTACAGCATATTAGAGTGAGCTATGTCAAGAATCTAGTGTATAAATAACAATGCAGTGTGTATAAACAGTGTAACTAAAATGCAATGCACAGTAGTTGAAATATTAGAATGAGCTATGTCAAAAATAAAGTTTATCAATACACAGTACAAAACCCCATTGAAAAAGTAATAGAATTGCAGGAAATAAGCTTTCCGGACCTGAGTCGGGAATATAAATAAAATATACAGTTGATGTCGGAAGTTTAAATGCACTTGGGTTGGAGTCATTTAAATGATTTTTCAACCACTCCACAAATGTATTGTTAACAAACAAAAGTTTTGGAAAGTCCGTTAGAACATCTACTTTGTGCATGACACAAGTCATTTTTTCAACAATTGTTTACAGACAGATTATTTTACTTTAATTCACTGTATCACAATTCCAGTGGGTCAGAAGTTACATACACTAAGTTTAAACAGCTTGGAAAATTCCAGAAAAGTATGTTATGGCTTTATAAGCTTCTGATAGGCTGATTGACATCATTTGAGTCAATTGAAGGTGTACCTGTGGATGTATTTCAAGGCCTACCTTCAAGCGAAGTGCCTCTTTTCATGAACTCATGGGAAAATCAAAAGAAATCAGCCAAGACCTCAGAAGAAAAATTGTAGACCTCCACAAGTCTGGTTCATCCTTGCGAGCAATTTCCAAACGCCTGAAGGTACCACGTTCATCTGTACAAACAATAGTACGCAAGTATAAACACCATGGGCCCATGCAGCCGTCATACCGCTCAGGAAGGAGATGCATTCTGTCTCCTAGAGATGAATGCACTTTTGTGCGAAAAGTGCAAATCAATCCCAGAACAACAGCAAAGGACCTTGTGAAGATACTGGAGGAAACGGGTACAAAAGTTTCTATATCGACAGTAAAACGAGTCCTATGTCAACATAATCTGAAAGGCCATTCAACAAGGAAGAAACCACTGCTCCAAAACCGCCATAAAAAAGCCAGACTACAGTTTGCAACTGCACATGGGGACAAAGATAGTACTTTTTGGAGAAATGTCCTCTGGTCTGATGAAACAAAAATAGAACTGTTTGGCCATAATGACCATCATTATGTTTGGAGGAAAAAGGGGGAGGCTTGCAAGCCGAAGAACACTATTCCAATCATGAAGCATGGGGTGGCAGCATCATGTTGTGGTGGTGCTTTGCTGCAGGAGGTACTGGTGCACTTCACAAAATAGATGGCTTCATGAGGCAGGAACATTATGTGGATATATTGAAGCAACATCTCAAGACATCAGTCAGGAAGTTAAAGCTTGGTCGCAATGGGTCTTCCAAATGGACAATGACCCCAAGCATATATGTCCAAAGTTGTGGCAAAATGGCTTAAGGACAAATAAGTCAAGGTATTGGACCTCATCCTATAGAACATGTGTGGGCAGAACTGAAAAAGCGTGTGCGAGCATGGAGGCCTACAAACCTGACTCAGTTACACCAGCTCTGTCAGGAGGAATGGGACAAAATGCACCCAACGTATTGTGGGAAGCTTGTGGAAGGCTACCTGAAACGTTTGACCCAAGGTAAACATTTTGAAGGCAATGCTACCAATTACTAATTGAGTGTATGTAAACTTCTGACCCACTGGGAACATAGTGGAAGAAATAAAAGCTGAAATAAATCACACTCTACTATTATTCTGACATTTCACATTCTTAAAATAAAGTGGGGATCCCAACTGACCTAAGACAGGGAATTCTTACTAGGATTTAAAGTCAGGAATTGTGAAAAACTGAGTTTAAATGTATTTGGCTAAGGTGTATGTAAACTTCTGACTTCAACTGTCTGTCAGTATGTGTGAATGGCGCGGTTTTGCATGTGAATAGAAATAGTCGTTATATAGGATGAGCCATGAGTACAATACAGTATATACATGTAAAGTGGGTAAAACCGTTTGTAAGCATAATTAAAGTGACCAGTGTTCAATTACTATGTACATAGGGCAGCAGTCTCTAAGGTTCAGGGCAGGGTACTGGGCGGAGGCCCGGCAAGTGGTGACTGTTTAACAGTCTGATGGCCTGGAGATTGAAGCTGTTTTTCAGTCTCTTGGTCACTGTACAACCAACAGTGTGCTTTAAACCGGAGATTCGTGGCAGTTAACTATGTTGTCATGTGTGCTCCTAAAATATGCCTCCTCTGATATTTGCTATCAAACGTTACATGGGATGCTAGCTGTAGCCCAAGCTAGCCCACAAACAGGCTAATAGGTCAATATAACACCACAGTAAAACAATATATATTTATTATTTGAGAAAGTAAGTTTCTAATTATGTCACATACCTATATTTTTTTAAGACATCAACAATGGCATTGTACATGGTTACCTT
Source organism: Oncorhynchus kisutch (assembly GCF_002021735.2). Classification (NCBI taxonomy): domain Eukaryota; kingdom Metazoa; phylum Chordata; class Actinopteri; order Salmoniformes; family Salmonidae; genus Oncorhynchus; species Oncorhynchus kisutch. The sequence goes on from NC_034177.2 coordinate 20,837,991, forward strand.
TTTGGCATGACATAATAGAACAGTTAAACTGGAACAACACTCAGTAATTGTTGCACAAAACAACCTGGACTCAGGGGTAGATGTAATATAGTCAACAAAAATCCAGGCTACATATGATATGGTACAAATTCCAATATGTTATGGCTAACATTAGCTAGGCGTGGCTAATGCTAACGTTAGCTAGGCGTCTAACGTTAGCTAGTAGGGGTTAAGGTTAGGGTTAGGAGTTAAATTAAAGGGTTAAGGTTAGGGTTAGGGGAAGGGTTAGCTAACATGCAAAGTAGCTAATTAGCTCAAATGCTAAATGTATCTGTGATGAGATTCAAACACACAATCTTTGGGTTGCTAGACATTTGCATTATACACCTACATTATACACCCCGACCAACCACTCTACTTTTGTTTTTGACTTAAAGGAATAATCCATTCAAAACCACACATATATTGTTAGTAGTTCCAGTTTAATAGTCAAATATGTGAGAACAATATATGTTGTGAAAAAAACAGGCATTTCGCATTTATAACAAGTTAGGAAGCAACGTGAAAATTGTTGTGAAAATCTGCAGAGTTCAAATCAACTACAATACCCACAATGCAATGGTCTCTCTAGAAAGGCTGTCTGTCTAGCTAGGTAGTGTAGCAAGCTAGAGAAATTAGCTACACACAATAATACCAGTCAATATCTGCATGTGAAGTAGTTAGCTAGTTGTCAAATCCCTGAAACAAACTGCAGTATCCATTTAGGAGTTACAATCTCACAATTTTCAACCTGGTAAAGATTGTGTTTCTAGCTCAAAGCTTTGTGAGTCAGGTTGCTATGGCAATGCGCAAGAGCCCTGCGGGTCTGCAAGCAGGGAGACAAGAGGAGAAAACCGCTTTGCTCCATGGTAGTTAAAGAAAGGATATTAATCTGGCAGCGCACTGTGAACTTTGAGGACATTTGAAAAAATATATATACTTTGTCATGATGATATACTGTAGACAAGTATGCCCATAACATCTATTCTGTCTTATTTGGCAATCTGGAGTACAGGTCATCTCCCATAATTATAACTTTATCATAATGATGTATCAAATAATATTTCATGTCTAGGGTGCATTATTCCTTTAACCCTTAGCCTACAATGGTTGCACCCCGCTAAAATCAAATTAATATAATAAAAACATCTGGGTCAAAATCAGTCTGTTTAAGCTAGAGATATCAGATTTCTTTTTGCATGGGCTGCATCTCAACCCACTGCATCCGCCAATGTCGCCCTTCCGCATCTGCGTTAAATGGTGTCAGAGCTCGAGCGGTGTTTGTCAGACCATGAGACATCCTGAAAATCTGTCTTCTCACAGAATCGTATGTAGTAACCTAACTATCATCTATTGAAAGATGACACTCACGAACACGATGGTGTTCTCCGTTTTGCTCTAAGACACCCACACGCCTTACAAGACTCCTCTGAAGTTGGTGCAACCTCTTTTGACAACGTCTGTCTGTAGGGTCTGAAGGTTGGTACCAGTTAAAAAACGAATGGAAGTATATATGGAGATAAGGGGATAAAATAAGGGGATAAATACATGTCAAAATATATATTTTTGTGTTTCCTGATCTTTCTTATCTCTCAGCTATAGAACGAACACTAAAGAACACTTTTTTTTACTGTTGTTCCATGTAGTGAATCTGTTATTCAATGCATTTCTATTGGCTAATAGCAGTAATGTCAAATTCAATGTTTTATCCCCCCCCCCCAAAAAAAAAAATTTTTTTTATTACCTTAAGGGGTCTTAACATTTCTAAATGGGTTAAGTAACTTTCTGTCTGATGTAACCATATCAAATGTAATATCACACTAATTTCAGCATCCCAGATTTTCGTTTACTATGTTACGTCTAGTCTATGAGACTAGTCTGCACAAAAAGACCTGTGTGTAAACCAACACCCACAAATATTCTAATAAGCACCTGCCTCTACATTATGAAGTAGCTGGACTTGGTATGGCCTAGCCCATGCTGGACTTTGTGTGGGCTAGTCCGTGCTGGGCTTGGTGTGGGCTAGTCTGTGTTGGGCTGGTGTGTGCTTGCCCATGCTGGGCTTGGTATGGGCTAGCCCATGTTGGGATTCATGTGGGTGTGCCTGTGCTGGGCTAGCCCGTGTTGGGCTGGTGTGGGCTAATCCATGCTAGGCTTGGTGTGGGATAGCCCTTGTTGGGCTTGTCGTGGGCTAGCCCATGCTGGGCAAGCCTGTGTTGGGTTCATGTGGAATTGGTGTGGGCTACCCGTGTTGGGCTGGTGTGGGCTTGGTGGAGGCTAGCCTGTGCCCACCTTGTCCACCGAATACCTACACAGGACCAATGGGGTCAGGTTTGCTGAGGTATTTGTGCTAAAGAACAAGTGATGAGTCGGTAAGTTGGGAGGGGTGTATACGAGCTGGCTTCCACGCTCGCCTGCCCAACTCAGCGCACCAACCTGTCTCTTTGCCTAATAACTTTGCCAGACCCTTTCCTCTACAACAACGCCATTGAGGAAGCACAAATAAAAATATGTTGTCATGGAAACCGGCCGTGCCCTCCTCCTCACCCACCCAACTCTCATGTCTGTACTCGGAGGACATCAAGAGGAAACAGATACAGTGCAATGCTGGCACACTCTTCAGGTACAAGTGCCAGCACATTTTTTTATGTTGACATTTTGGTCATTTAGCAGACACTCTTATCCAGAGCAATTAGGGTTAAGTGCTTTGCTCAAGGGCACATCAACAGAATATTTATCTAGTCGGATCAGGGATTCAAACCAGCAACCTTTAAGTTACTGGCCCAAAGCTTGTAACCCCTAGGCTACCTGCCTCTGTCCATATCCCTATCAAGGTGGTAAAACAGCAGTATGGATTTAAATAACTACATCTCAATTCCAAATAAGACATGGCATAGACAAAGATTCCGTGATAGAGGTTACAGGAAATAAAATCCTGGCAGGAGGCCAGGATGTCTGTCTAAACAGCACAGGGAGGAGCTGTTATGTTGTTGTGGTTATGTAGTTCTTCCGGTGAGAACATAAGAGTCTTTTAGGAAGCCAGCCAGCCAGCGTCAGTGTCAGCTTTGCCATATCCTGGCACCAGGGTACAAACAACCCTGTTTGCTGTGGGAATGTCCTGGCTGCCTGGCGGGCTGACGCACTTCCACTCCTCCCCTACGCTCCTGGGAGAGAAGCCTCATGTTTCCCCTCAGGTCTCTATTCATTCAAGGTGAGATGCAGCTGACATGACAAGAGGGCTGCCATGGCAACCGTTGTGGGTACAGCAGAGCAGCATGCACCTACACGTCAGATAATGAAGTTTCTCAGCTCATACTCCCTATGCTCTTACCTCTTACTGGCCTCCTTGGGTTGGCTGACTATCTATGTATCTCTCTGGATCTCTCTGTGTTGTGAAGGTGGTTGGATACATGAGGATACAGTTCAATGCTGAACAATGCTATATGTAGTTAATGCTGTCCTCATTTCTTTACTAATCCATTTAATTTATTCTGTATTGTTTATTCAAAATAAGGCTGCTACACTTCTGCTTGTTCAATGTGTTCGGGTAGAAGCAGTAGTAAATACAGACTCCTTGTCGTACGTAAACAACAGACATGTTTCAATGCTGAATTAAGCTGACACTTCCCTCTGATGCACGAAGCAGCATGATTGGCACGTGAAAAAACGTGCCAATCAAAGAACAAAGTGTTTGGAAAATTAGTCGATCACCCCCCCAACAGCTAGTGTATTTGATATGATAATTAAGTTCATTTGTTTATTTGTTTTCCAGCAACTTGTCAGACTAATTAGAGTTTAACAAGCCAATTTAAAGCACTTCCCTTTTTTCCAATGAGATGGGATGTTGTTGTTTTGGAATAATTTATGTTAATTTGATGCCAACCACCACAGCCTTGTATTGATATTATCTTCTATATCATAAGATTGTCACGTTTGATACCAGCCCCTAATGGTAGTACTTTTGGCGATATATTTCGTTTTTGTAAATTCATCAAATTTAATAATAGAGCATTGTGCACCATAGGTGACAGTTATATTGTTCAGTATTCAACATGACTTGGCCTGTTGAAACGTGATGAAACAGAAACAAGTCTCTTCAATTCAAATTAAGACCCTATAACCTCCCTCTCTCAAACCCCCTCTCCTTCTCTCATATAGAAACATGTCCCAGCCAATGCTCTATAAACACATAACACATCTTTCCTTCTAAAATGGTCCTCTAATGGTGTTTTCAATGGACCCACCGCAGCCCTTTAGATGAGAGGATACCTTCCCTGTGACATTCAAAAGCAGTCACTACCCCTCATCCACCCTTCCATTGTGACCATCTTCTGTGCCCTATAATGAGTGTGTGCACGCCCAGGCCATTATAAATAGCCAGTGTCCTGGTTAAAAGCAATACCTCTCTCTATGTGCCGTATAATTGGCCTGCATGATTCACCATGATTCATGCCAGTACATGTTCTGCTCTCTGAACGCGCTGTCATGTGTGTGTGTGGGGGGAGGGTTTGTTTGTGTGTGTTTGTGTGTGTCTGGGTTTTGTCAACCCACATTGTTTCACACCCTCACAGCAATCAGGACAACTCACAGACATACAAAAAAGCATTACATCAAAAGAAGAAGAAAATAAATGCACAGGGCAAGACAGTTTGATTGTCTGTAGACACAAATACAATATGTGGTCCAGGAATTTTATGTATAAGGTGTGTGTGTGTGTGCATGTACATGTGCATGCATGCATGCATGCATGTGCGTATATTTGTGGTTCAGGTGCAGGCAGCGGAGGTGTGACAGGTCCCATTGTCACTGTGTTGGTATTTTCCTGCCTTACATTCCCTCCCTTGTTAATGGTGATAGACCGTGACTGATTGATGGAAATGTTATTAATTGCCACCTGCTGTCTCTGGCCTATGAGCCAGCTAGGTAGGTGGGGAGGGTAATAGCTAAAGAGGAGGTGAAATATGAGGCATCTCCAAGCGGACACAAATACATGCCTTTTGAACAGCCTAATGTGCTGGATGCCTATTTAGCTATGTGTGTACACCATTGGCATCGGTAAATGTGTGTGTGCTTGCATCAGTGTGTACACCCCTGTGCATGTGTATGTGTGTTTATGCACCCATTGTACATGTGTGTGCTCCCAACAGCACATGTGGGTTTATGGTGGGTAGCTGAGAGTTGCAGTAATAACCTGGGGGCAGGGAGTGAGCAGTGAGGCAGGAAAAGGAAATACAGTTCACTGGTCGCCCACCACTTCCTGTGTCTCTGTCTCCTACTCATGCAGCCCACAGACCAGCACTGCATCTAAAACCAGTTTGTTTGGAGGCACTGATATAGAGGCTTTAAGATAAAAACAAAGTGAGAGAAGGCTTTCGCTCTGGCTGTCATGCCACTGCAGAAAGATTATGCAAGAAGACATTATCCAGTCCAAATCAGATTAATGTTTATCTCTGGTTAGATCTGTAGACTGAGGCGGGTGCATCAGCAAACAGATCGCTCAATCAATATATAATTTATGCTCCATTGTTAAGAGTGATTAAGTCTGCATTGCTCAGCTGGCTTGTCTTGATTGTTGCAATTAGGTGACCAGACATGCAATGAGACTGTAGGCTGACTGACTACAGATTTTTTAACATGCAGACCCAAATCAGTCACCTTATGATTCATAAATACGATAAACTGTTTTGATCACATACCAATAGACCAGATAACTTAAAGTCATATAAAATCTGTCATTTGTCTCAATATTACTAAGTCTGTACCCAAACAATTTGAGCTTCTACTTCTAAAATTCACCTTTCCAGGAACAAGTCTCTCACTGTTGCCGCTTGCTATAGACCTCCCTCTGCCCCCAGCTGTGCCCTCGATACCATATGTGAATTGATTGCCCCCCATCTATCTTCTGAGCTCGTGCTACTAGATGACCTAAACTGGAACATGCTTTTAACACCCCGGCCATCCTACAAACTAAGCCTGATGCCCTCAATCTCACACAAATTATCAATGAATCTACCAGGTACAACCCCAAATCAGTAAACACGGGCACCCTCATAGATGTCATCCTAACTAATCTGCCCTCCAAATACACCTCTGCTGTTTTCAATCAAGATCTCAGCAATCAATGCCTCATTGCCTGCATCCGTAATGGGTCTGCGACCAAACGACCACCCCTCATCACTGTCAAACGCTCTCTGAAACACTTCTGCGAGCAGGCCTTTCTAATCGACCTGTCCGGGGTATCCTGGAATGACATTGACCTCATCCCGTCAGCAGATGATGCCTGGCTATTCTTTAATAGTGCCTTCCTCACCATCTTAAATAAGCATGCCCCTCTCAAAACATTTAGACCTAGGAATACATATAGTCCTTGGTTCACGCCAGACCTGTCTGCCCTTGACCAGCACAAAAACATCCTGTGGCGTTCTGCATTAGCATCGAATAGCCCCCGTGATATGCAACTTTTCAGGGAAGTTAGAAACAAATATACACAGGCAGTTAGAAAAGCTAAGGCAAGCTTTTTCAAACAGAAATTTGCATCCTGTAGTACTAACTCAAAAAAGTTCTGGGACACTGTAAAGTCCATGGAGAATAAGAGCACCTCCTCCCAGCTACCCACTGCTCTGAGGCTAGGAAACACTGTCACCACCGATAAATCCACTATAATTGAGAATTTCAATAAGCATTTCTCTACACCTACCCCGGTCAATTGCCCGGCACCCTCCACAGCAACCCGCCAAAGCCCCCACCATTTTTCCTTTACCCAAATCCAGATAGCTGATGTTCTGAAAGAGCTTCAAAATCTGGACCCCTACAAATCAGCCGGGCTAGACAATCTGGCCGAAATTGTTGCAACCCCTATTACTAGCCTGTTCATCCTCTCTTTCGTATTGTCTGAGATTCCCAAAGATTGGAAAGCTGCCGCGGTCATCCCCCTCTTCAAAGGGGGTGACACTCTAGACCTAAACTGCTACAGACCTATATCTATCCTACCCAGTCTTTCTAAGGTCTTCAAAAGCCAAGTTAACAAACAGATAACTGACCATTTCGAATCCCACCATACCTTCTCCGCTATGCAATCTGGTTTCAGAGCTGATCATGGGTGCACCTCAGCCACGCTCAAGGTTCTAAACTACATCATAACCGCCATCAATAAGAGACATTACTGTGCAGCCGTATTCATCAACCTGGCCAAGGCTTTCGACTCTGTCAATCACAACATTCTTATTGGCAGACTCGACAGCCTTGGTTTCTCAAATGATTGCCTCGCCTGGTTTACCAACTACTTCTCTGATATAGTTCAGTGTGTCAAATCGGAGGGCCTGTTGTCCGGACCTCTGACATTCTCTATGTGTGTGCCACAGGGTTCAATTCTCGGGCCGACTCTCTTTTCTGTATACATCAATGATGTTGCTCTTGCTGCTGGTGATTTTCTGATCCACCTCTACGCAGACGACACCATTCTGTATATTTCTGGCCCCTCCTTGGACACTGTGTTAACTAACCCCCAGACAAGCTTCAATGCCAGACAACTCTCCTTCCGTGGCCTCCAACTGCTCTTAAACGCAAGTAAAACTAAATGCATGCTTTTCAATCGATCACTGCCCACACCTGCTCGCCCGTCCAACTACTCTGGATGGCCCTGACTTAGAATACGACAACTACAAATACCTGGGTGTCTGGTTGGACTGTAAACTCTCCTTCCAGACTCACATTAAGCATTTCCAATCCAAACTTAAATATAGAATCGGCTTCCTATATCGCAAAGCATCCTTCACTCATGCTGCCAAACATACCCTCGTAAAACTGACCATCCTACCGATCCTCGACTTCGGTGATGTAATCTATAAAATAGCATCCAACACTCTACTCAACAAACTGGATCCAGTCTATCACAGTGATATCCGTTTTGTCACCAAAGCCCCATACACTCCCCACCATTGCGACCTCTACCCTCTCATTGGTTGGCCCTCGCTTCATACTCGTCGCCAAACCCACTGGCTATAGGTTATCTACAAGTCTCTGCTAGGTAAGTCCCCGACTTATCTCAGCTCACTGGTCACCATAGCAGCACCCACTCGTAGCACACGCTCAGCAGGTATATCTCACTGGTCACCCCCAAAGCCAATTCCTCCTTTGGTCGTCTTTCCTTCCAGTTCTCTGCTGCCCATGACTGGAACGATTAGCAAAAATCTCTGAAGCTGGAGACTCACATTTCCCTCACTAGCTTTAAGCACCAGCTGTCAGAGCAGCTTACAGATCACTGCACCTGTACATAGATGGGCTGTTTACAGATGGGCTATCTACCTACCTCATCCCCATACTGGTATTTATTTATTTATTTATTTTGCTCCTTGGCACCCCAGTATCTCTTCCTGCACATTCATCTTCTGCCGATCTACCATTCCAGTGTTTAATTACTATATTGTAATTACTTCGCCACCATGGCCTATTTATTTCCTTAACTTACCTCATTTGCACTCACTGTAGACTTTTTGTTTTCTTTTGTTCTACTGTATTATTGACTGTATGTTTTGTTTATTCCATGTGTAACTCTGTGTTGTTGTATGTGTCGAATTGCTATGCTTTATCTTGGCCAGGTCGCAGATAAAGGTGAAATAAAAAAATATATATATATATATAAGAATCTGGACGTCTAAATTTCAACAGTCTGGTTTCACAGACTAGATGTAACATAGTAAATGTAAATCCAAGACATTGATATTAATATGATACATTATACAGTGCCTTCGGAAAGTATTCTGACACATTGACTTTTACTATTTAGTTATGTTACAGCCTTATTCTAAAATTGATTTAAAAAATGTTTTATTCCTCAAACTCCACACAATACCTCATAATGACAAAGCAAAAACATTTTTTTAGACAGTTTGCTAATTTTTATACTTTTGTTATTTAACCTTAAATTAACTAGGCAAGTCAGTTAAGAACAAATTCTTATTTACAATGATGGCCTACCAAAAGGCAAAAGGGAGCTGGGAGCTGGGATTAAAAATATAAATAAAAACTATAAAAAATATAGAACAAAACACACATCATGATAAGAGAGACAATACAAAACTACATAAAGGGACAACATAGCATGTCAGTAACACATGACAACACATGGCAACACAACATGGTAGTAGCACAAAGCAGGATACAATCGTTATTGGGCACAGACAACAGCACTAAGGGCAAGAAGGTAGAGAAAACAATACATCACACAAAGCAGCCACAACTGTCAGTAAGAGTGTCCATGTGTCACGTGTGCTCCCTGTATTTACTCCCTGAACCTGCTTCCCGACTCCCAGCGCATACGTTACAGAATGACGGAGGTGAAGGTGGGTCCGGGTATCCTAACCAGAGCAACCTGGGATGCCTCGGCGGGTTCGACGGGCTCACATGCCTCGGCGGGTTCGACGGGCTCCCATGCCTCGGCGGGTTCGACGGGCTCCCATGCCTCGGCGGGCTCGACGGGCTCCCATGCCTCGGCGGCCTCGACGGGCTCCCATGCCTCGGCGGGCTCGACGGGCTCCCATGCCTCGGCGGGCTCCACGGGCTCCCATGCCTCGGCGGGCTCGAGGGGCTCCCAGGCCTCGAGGGGCTCCCAGGCCTTGGCGGGCTCGAGGGGCTCCCAGGCCTCGGCGGGCTCGAGACGGTCCCATGCCTCAGCTGGGTGAACAGGTTCTTGTGCTGCAACCAGGGCAACCGGGGAGGTCACAGCCGGCTCATCAGGCCCTCACGCCTCAGCCGGTTCATCAGGTTTCTGCGTATCAGTAGAGGCGACAAAGTCCGCTCCTGATCCCCGGGATCGTCCCTGTGGTTGGCGTTCTGCAGCAGGAGCTGCGCACCGGGTAGGGGGTACTGTCATGTAAGCGCTCTCGTCGGTGCTCTAGGTCGCCATGCTTCCGCGCCTCAGCCAGATCGACAACTTCCTGTGCCTTAGCAGAGGTGACCGGTCCGTTCCTGATCCCCGGGATCTTTATTTTGGTCGGTGTCCTGCGGCTTGAGCCGCACATTGGGGAGGGTGTACTGTCACGTGTGCTCCCGCTCTGGCCTCTGTATCACCAGGCTGCTCGTTATGATGAACACCTGTCACCATCGTTACACGCAACAGTGCATAATGACACTCACCTGGACTCCATCACCTCCTTGATTACCTGCCCTATATGTCATTCCCTTTGGTTCCTTCCCAAAGCATCATTGTTTCTGTTTCATGTCTGTGCGTTGTGTTTCTTGTTTTGTTTATTCCTTAAATGTATTCACTCCCTGAACTTGCTTCCCAACTCCCAGCGCACACGTTACACCATGATTGAGTCTTTGAATGAAGAGATTGAGATAAAACCGTCCAGTTTGAGTGTTTGTTGCAGCTCATTCCGGTCGCTAGCTGCAGCAAACTGAAAAGAGGAGCGACTCAGGGATGTGTGTGCTTTGGTGTGCATTCAACAGAATGTGACTGGCAGAACGGGTGTTGTATGTGGAGGATGAGGGTTGCAGTAGATATCTCAGATAGGGGGGGGAGTGAGGCCTAAGAGGGTTTTATAAATAAGCATTGACCAGTGTGTCTTGTGACAGGTCTACAGAGATGACCAGTTTACAGAGGAGTATAGAGTGCAGTGATGTGTCCTATAAGGAGCATTGGTGGCAAATCTGATGGCAGAATGGTAAAGAACATCTAGCCACTCAAGAGCACTCTTACCTGCCGATCCATCTAGAATGGGTAGGATGGTCATCGGAATCAGGGTTAGTTTGGCAGCTGGGGTGAAAGAGGAGCGATTTCGATAGAGAACACCAAGTCTAGATTTAACCTTAGCCTGGAGCTTTGAAATGTGCTGAGAGAAGGACAGTGTACCATCCAGCCATACTCTCAAATACTTGTATGATGTGACTACCTCAAACTCTAAACCCTCAGAGGTAGTAATCACACCTGTAGGGAGAGGGGCATTTGTCTTACCCAACCACATTACCTTTGTTTTGGTTCAGAGCAAGGTTAAGGGCAGAGAAAGCTTGTTGGACAATAAGAAAGCTTTGTTGTAGAGCGTTTAACACAAAATCGGGGGAGGGGCCAGTTTAGTATAAGACTGTATCATCTGCATATAAATGGATAAGATCTATGGATAAGATATACTGCCTGAGCTATGTTTATGTAAATTGAGAAGAGCGTGGGGCCTAGGATCGAGCTTTGGGGTACACCCTTGGTGACAGGCAGTGGCTGAGACAGCAGATGTTCTGACTTTATACACTGCACTCTTTGAGAGAGGTAGTTAGCAAACCAGGCCCAAGACCCCTCAGAGACACCTACTTTTTTAAGATACTTTGCAACTACATAGCATGTTAACTAACCCTTCCCCTAACCCTTTAACCTAACTCCTAACCTTAACCCTAGCCTCTAACCCTTAGCCTAGCTAACTTTAGCCAAACAATTTGGAATTTGTAACATATCATATATTCTGCTAATTTGTAACATATCATGTGATATCGAATGGACACCCACAAATAGCATACGAAATTAAACATATTTTATTAATTGGAGCATTATTGATTTACATTCACTATGTTACGTCTACCTTTGAGTCCAGGTTGGTTCCGGAAAAAACAGCGTGATCTCAGCAGAGCTGCTGTAGCGCTTAGTGTCCAGCAGGGGTCCTCCACTCATTAGCGGACAACTGACTGGGACTGTCCTCCCTATCCCAGAAGAGAGAGAGAGGGAGAGAGAGAGAGCAGCTGATCTGTTCATAGTGGCTGAACTGCAGCACTTCTCTGTCCAGTGATCCCAGTATGGATGAGCAGTCTGGGGCACATTTCAGTCCCTCTGCACCCCTCAGGGCTTCAAACCACCATACAGTCTAGTCACCCACTTTCACTCAATGGAGCAAAGTGGCCTTGCAGAGAGGAGAGAGATGGGAATGGCTGATAAAACGTGTCTCTTTTGTTGAACAGCGAACCCCATGCCCTTTTGGGCTTCTACATCCCCAATGAATCTTCCGCCCACTCACTGAGGAATGTGGAGAGAGCAGGGAGGGGGGGAAAGAGGGAGGGAGATGGAAAGGGAGCAAGGGAGAAGGAATACAGAGAAGGAAAGGGGAGGAATGGCGATGCGAGAGAGATATAGGGGGAAAGATATAGAGGGAGGTAAGTAAGGGAGACATTATGAAACATGTTATACCAAGCGTTGACACCTGAGCCATCTCATCTCATCTGCTTGCTGGGTTATGTGATATGAGCCCAGGGCCTGTATGTTTCACTGTGTGTCTCCCAACAAGGGATTTATATGCTTGCATGGCCATATTTGGGTTGAGAGCTTCCTCCTGTGTTAACTGACTAGGTGGAGATTGTCACAGAAGAGCATTGGAGCAGGATGACAAACACCCTGCTGTGAATCAAAGGCTGGTACGTGGTGATGTTTCACTGTGGTGATGTTGTTTACCTGGAGTACAGCAATGTATAGGTGACATCACCCATGGGGCGCAATGACAAACCCAGGTGGGGTCACACCTGGGAGGCAGTTACAAAGCAATTGGAATGAGGATAGTGGAGAAACACAGAGGTGGTGGGTTGTGAGATGAGGTGTGTCAATGAGCAAAGCTGAACTAGCCTTATATATCACAGGACAGTCTGATCTGAATGGCCTCACTGTGTTGTAACTAACAACATAAACCTGTTTATGACTCATGACATCATAAGATGCCCTGAGGTGTTTGATTCACTTTGTTTATTTCACCTCTCTCTTGTCAACAAGGCGCTAATATCCTCTCTGTCTTTGCCAACTGGGCAACAGTTCTTCAAAGCACATTGGTATTGCTGAAAAAAGGGCTGGATATTGGTAGAATGGTGTTCATTGAATGTGGAATTCCACTGCCGGCACGGCGTAAAGTGTGGCATTGTTGATAAAAGGTTAGAGCTGTTTCAAATTCCAGAAATGAAAGGAGCTCCTCTCCAGTGGCTGCACTGAAATAATGGTGACATTTTGGTTGCATCAGCTGTATCTTTAATGTGGCAGAAGTTAAATGCCAAAATGATCAAAGCCAAATCCAGAGAATAATGAGCTCCTTTTCTTTCTATCGACAAACAAACTTCAATCAAAAAGCCCCTCAAATAATAATTAGCTGAATAATCATCATTAATGATAAACAAAACTGTTAAGAGAATTCCGCTGGAGGGAATAGCATCTGCTTTATGGGCTCCTGACCAATTGTGCTATTTAGTGTTTTTTGCCCTGACCTTAACTTTTATGAACATAATGCTTCCGGCATAGTTTCCTATGACTGAAAAGAGCTTCTAGACAGAACAGCGATCACTAACCTTGATTTGGAGGAGGATTTCTACTTCAATGAGATGGCGGTGAAAGGACATACTGTACGGCTCATCCCGGACCAGGCCCAAATCCCCTACACTCAAAAAAGGAAGAGGCAGTGCTATAGAGGCCACCGTGTGCAATTCCTGACGAAACTACGTCGGCGAGTGGAGAAACTGCCTTTGCCCTAATATAAATCATATAAATATACATCTAGCTGCTTTTTCTATACATCGGCAGGACAGAACGGCAGCGTCGGGTAAACTCAAGGGGGATGGTGTGTGTGTCTTTGTTAACAACAGCTGGATGTCAATCTCTAATATTAAGGAGGTCTCGAGGTTCTGCTCACCTGAGTTAGAATACTTCATGATAAGCTGTAGACCATACTATTTACCAAGATAGTTTTGATCTATATTTTTTGTAGCTGTCTATTTACCTCCAAACGGGCTAGCTGTATAGTGCCATAAGCAAGCAAGAAGATGCTCACCCAGGAGTGGCGCTCCTAGTGGCAAGTGATTTTATGCAGGAAAACTGAAGCATGTCACCTGTGCAACTAGAGGAGAGAGAACTCTTGATCACCTTTACGCCACACACAGAGACGCATGTGTGATGGGGCAAAAAATACATTGGGGCAAAAAAGTATTTAGTCAGCCACCAATTGTGCAAGTTCTCCCACTTAAAAAGATGAGAGAGGCCTGTAATTTTCATCATAGGTACACTTCAACTATGACAGAACAAATGAGAAAAAACAATCCAGAAAATCACATTGTAGGATTTTTTATGAATTTATTTGCAAATTATGGTGGAAAATAAGTATTTGGTCACCTACAAACAAGCAAGATTTCTGGCTCTCACAGACATGTAACTTCTTCTTTAAGAGGCTCCTCTGTCCTCCACTCGTTGCCTGTATTAATGGCACCTGTTTGAACTTGTTATCAGTATAAAAGACACCTGTCCACAACCTCAAACAGTCACACTCCAAACTCCACTATGGCCAAGACCAAAGAGCTGTCAAAGGACACCAGAAACAAAATTGTAGACCTGCACCAGGCTGGGAAGACTGAATCTGCAATAGGTAAGCAGCTTGGTTTGAAGAAATCAACTGTGGGAGCAATTATTAGGAAATGGAAGACATACAAGACCACTGATAATCTCCCTCGATCTGGGGCTCCACGCAAGATCTCACCCCGTGGGGTCAAATGATCACAAAAATCCCAGAACCACACGGGGGGACCTAGTGAATGACCTGCAGAGAGCTGGGACCAAAGTAACAAAGCCGACCATCAGTAACACACTACGCCGCCAGGGACTCAAATCTTGCAGTGCCAGACGTGTCCCCCTGCTTAAGCCAGTACATGTCCAGGCCCGCCTGAAGTTTGCTAGAGAGCATTTGGATGATCCAGAAGAAGATTGGGAGAATGTCATATGGTCAGATGAAACCAAAATATAACTTTTTGGTAAAAATTCAACTCGTCGTGTTTGGAGGACAAAGAATGCTGAGTTGCATCCAAAGAACACCATACCTACTGTGAAGCATGGGGTGGAAACATCATGCTTTGGGGCTATTTTTCTGCAAAGGGACTAGGACGACTGATCCGTGCAAAGGAAAGAATGAATGGGGCCATGTATCGTGAGATTTTGAGTGAAAACCTTCTTCCATCAGCAAGGGCATTGAAGATGAAACGTGGCTGGGTCTTTCAGCATGACAATGATCCCAAACACCCCGCTCGGGCAACGAAGGAGTGGCTTCGTAAGAAGCATTTCAAGGTCCTGGGGTGGCCTAGCCAGTCTCCAGATCTCAACCCCATAGAACATCTTTGGAGGGAGTTGAAAGTCCGTGTTGCCCAGCAACAGCCCCAAAACATCACTGCTCTAGAGGAGAACTGCATGGAGGAATGGGCCAAAATACCAGCAACAGTGTGTGAAAACCTTGTGAAGACTTACAGAAAACGTTTGACCTCTGTCATTGCCAACAAAGGGTATATAACAAAGTATTTAGATAAACTTTTGTTATTGACCAAATACTTATTTTCCACCATAATTTGCAAATAAATTCATTAAAAATCCTACAATGTGATTTTCTGGATTTCTTTTCTAATTTTGTCTGTCATAGTTGAAGTGTACCTATGATAAAAATTACAGGCCTCTCATCTTTTTAAGTGGGAGAACTTGCACAATTGGTGGCTGACTAAATACTTTTTTTGCCCCACTGTATCTATGGTCATATTTTTTATGTACCATGACTGCCACTTGAGGGGAGTGGTGCTGCAACCGGGTGATAGAGTCCTTGTACAAAACCTGAGCGAGAGAGGTGGTCCTGGAAGTTAAGGTCATACTGGGAAAGGACAATATACGTAGTGAAAGAGCAAGTGAGTGACAAACCAGTGTACGAAGTCTGTCCCGAGACCCGGAGGGGGGGGGGGGGGGGGGGGACAAGACCCGTGCCTTGCACTGGAATCTCCTGCAGCTAGGTCAACGACATGCTTGCAGACTTAACGCCGCAGGCCACACAGACTAACACATCTAAAGAGAAGAGGGAAACGGAAAGCTGACCCTAAACAGTGATAGAACAGACCGAATAAAGCTCAGGAGCACATTTACTAGTTGGGAATACCTGGAAAAAGACCAGAGAATAGACAATGTGAGACTTATCTGTGATCCTCAGATAAATACAGCCCGTGTAGGACTCGCACACGATGCTGTACCTACCTGAGTTGTTGCACCTGAAAAATAAATCTGAAGACCAGAAGAGTGCGAAGAAGGAGAACAAGTAGAGGAATACTTACCTGCTGAACAAGCATGGTCAGACACAGAAGTGGGTAATGGACAAAGAATACCTGTAGAAGAGGAAAGACACATAGTGAACCCCTCACTAGTTGACACAGATTGAACAGGCTAGGATGTCCACATGTGAGAGAAGGCCTGCACAGATGTTACTTACCAGACACTAGATCAGCCATCCTTACAGCCACACACCGCAATCAACACTGTAGAGGTTTATGGGGTACCACCTATGACAGTCTGGTAACTTACACCATACCACATTCTTACCAAAAACCTAACCTACCACACACTCTGTTTTTTTATACCGTGAATAACAGTAGAGAGTGAGAGCTACAAAATGGTATATCATACACTACAGTTGAGGAACATGGGAAAGTAATTCTGCTTTGAAAGTTGATAGACTTGTTACCCCACTTTGAGAAAATGGCCCTTGAATGTTTTAGTACACCTACTGGAGAGCTCTTCTTTGTCTACTCCATTCAACATCGTTCACACCCTCTTAAGCCTTAGCCCTACCCATCTCTTTAACGATTCACATGAGGCTAGGTGCTAATCAGAGTGAGTAAGGTAGTAGTAAACAATCAAAGATTTCAAGACTAAAAGTGGTGTAACCTCTCTAGGGTAGGTGAGACGCTAACGTCCCACCAGGCCAACATCCGGTGAAACTGCAGAGCGCTAACATTCTAAATACACCATTTGTTATAGTAAACATTCTTGTAAATACATGTATCTCTCATCATTTAAAAGATGAAAATTTTATTATTCCAGCCGCTGTCCGATTTCAAAAAGGCTTTACTGCGAAAGCAAACCATGCAATTTTCTGAGGACAGCTCCCCGCACACACAAGTATTACTAGCATTTTCCAACCAAGCATTAGCGTCATGAAAGTCAGAAATAACAATCAAATAAAATTGCTTACCTTTGAAGATCTTCCTCTGGTGGCAATGCCAAGTGTCCTAACTACACAGTGAGTGCTTGTTTTGTTTGATAACATCCATTTTTATAGCCTAACACAAAACATTTGTAAACCACTTGCGTCGTGATTTCTGTCTCATTCAACTTTGGACGAAGCGTTCGTGGTAATTACACACACTAAACAAACGTTTATCCAGTCAGTTGGTTGGTTTCATTGCAATCCTCTGGTTGTTACTAACACAACCATACGTGATGGTTCTTTTCCCGGGACGTATTGTCCGAAACAAACCGATTTGAAGACACCAAACAATGACCGGTCTATCGTTGATTGACTGTATTTTGGCCCAATGACCACTGATCATCTTGAAATCTAGCTTGGAAGATATCCAATGAGCTGAGGTAAACGGCAATATGTAATGGTTATACGTTCGATGACCAGCCTTTGTCGTAAACTCTGGGGTAAAAGAGGTTCATTCACCATTGCAAATTCTACTTGACGGAGCCACAAGTGTTACACATAGCAGTACATAGTCAATAGCATTTTCAGAAAGTTTATATATTTAAATTATGGCGAATAAATCATGAAAAGCTAAAACAAAGTCTAGGTATACAGATTTAACCCAAATTATAGAGGAAATTGATAGAGAAAGCGAGACCGAGTAAATAATGTAGTTACCCTTGTTATTTTATTTATTTGTAATTTTATTTTAAAAATATTTTTATATTTTTTTGGTGTGTGTTAGAATAGCATTTATGTATTTCGTATATAGTTATTTCCTTCAAAATGTATCACTGTACCAATTCGGCCACTTGGCTACATTTGGTTACATTTGTGTTGGACACCTGGGGGACTTCATGCTCAATGTCATGTAGCTTGCTCATTTTTGAAGTTATCTGTCTAAAACTTTGCTCAGCTATTGTTGCCATCTTATGTTCTTCATTAAAATCATCCCCAGCATCCTATCTGTATGTTTGGCTGTTCTTCGTCATTTGAAAGATGATGCAGCAACAATAAAAAACAGAAAACGTATGTTTATTTCCTTTATTTCTACCAGATCTATTGTGTTATATTCTCCTACATTCAATTCACATTTCCACAAAATTCAGAGTGTTTCCCTTCAAATGATACCAAGAATTTGCATATCCTTGCTTCTGGGCCTGAGCTACAGGCAGTTAGATTAGGGTAGTGTCATGTCTTGTCATATTATGTCTTGTTCCTGTTCTTTCTCTTCACTCTGTCTCCCTCTGCTGGTCGTATTAGGCTACCTTCTCTTTCTCTCCTCCTCCAGCTGTTCCTCATCTCCTCTAACTACCTCGTTCACCCTTTTCCCACCTGTTCCCTTTTTCCCTCTGATTAGGTCTCTATTTCTCTCTCTGTTCCTGCTTCTTTCCTTGTCAGATTCTCGTTTGAGTTTCTCATGCCAGAACCAAACTATCGTCTTGTTTGCCTCACCCTTGTCCCATCCTGTTGGAATCTGCCTGTTCTTCTGATGCTACGTGTGATCAGGTACCTCTGTCCGCTACGACCCGCGCCTACCCAGAGAGACCAGCAGTCTGTCGCCGCAACCCAGCTATTCTCCTCTGCTGCTAAGAAGGGGACTCTTTAGTAAATATCAGAAGGACTTTCTGTTTCATTTGTCGCCCTCTCTGAGGGTTGTCTATTTTGCCATTTTCTACATCTGAAGAGGATCTATGTCTTCCCTGTGTTTTTACATTAAAGGACTCTGTTTTTGTTAAATCGCTTTTGGGTCCTCACTCAAGTGCACAACAGAAGAATCTGACCAAGAATGGACCCAGCGATTTCGGATCCTTTCCACTCAGCCGTCGAGATCCAGGGAGCGATGCTAGGCAGACACGAGCAGGAATTGTCTGTTGCTCGACATGCCGTTGAGACCCTGACCGCCCAAGTCTCCGACCTCACAAGACAGGTTCACCATCTCCGCCTCGATCCACCGGCCACTTCCAGGGCTTCCGAATCTCCGGAGCCCAGAATCAATAACCCGCCGTGTTACTCTGGGGAGGCCACTGAATGCCGCTCGTTCCTCACCCAGTGTGATATTGTGTTTTCTCTCCAGCCCAACACTTACTCCAGGAGCACAGCTCGTATCGCCTACGTCATATCTCTCCTTACTGGACGGGCTCGTGAGTGGGGCACGGCTATCTGGGAGGTGAGGGCTGAGTGTACTAACCAGTATCAGGACTTTAAGGAGGAGATGATACGGGTTTTTGATCGTTCTGTTTTTGGGGAGGAAGCTTCCAGGGTCCTGGCTTCCCTATGTCAAGGTAATCGATCCATAACAGATTACTCTATTGAGTTTCGCACTCTTGCTGCCTCCAGTGACTGGAACGAGCCAGCTTTGCTCGCTCGTTTTCTGGAGGGTCTCCGCGCTGAGGTAAAGGATGAGATTCTCTCCCGGGAGGTTCCCTCCAGCGTGGATTCCTTGATTGAACTCGCTATTCGCATAGAGCGACGGGTTGATCTTCGTCACCGAGCTCGGGGAAAGGAGCTCGCGTTCTCCGATGCCCCCCTCTCCGCATCACTACCATCTTCCTCCGCCGGCTCGGGTGCTGAGCCTATGCAGCTGGGGGGTATCCGCATCTCGACTAAGGAGAGAGAACGGAGAATCACCAACCGCCTCTGTCTCTATTGCGGTTCCGCTGGTCATTTTGTCACTTCATGTCCAGTAAAAGCCAGAGCTCATCAGTAAGAGGAGGGCTACTGGTGAGCGCTACTACTCTGGTCTCTCCTTCAAGATCCTGCACTACCTTGTCGGCCCATCTACACTGGACCGGTTTGTCAGCTTCCTGCAGCGCCTTGATAGACTCTGGGGCGGAGGGCTGCTTTATGGACGAGACCTGGGCTCAGGAACATGACATTCCTCTCAGACAGTTAAAGGAGCCCACGGCCTTGTTCGCTCTGGATGGGAGTCCTCTCCCCGGGATTCAGCGTGAAACGCTACCTTTAACCCTCACTGTCTCTGGTAATCATAGCGAAACCATTTCTTTTTTAATTTTTCGTTCACCTTTTACACCTGTTGTTTTGGGTCATCCCTGGCTAGTTTGTCATAATCCTTCTATTAATTGGTCTAGTAATTCTATCCTCTCCTGGAACGTCTCTTGTCATGTGAAATGTTTAATGTCTGCTATCCCTCCTGTTTCCTCTGTCTCTTCTTCACAGGAGGAGCCTGGTGATTTGACGAGGGTGCCGGAGGAATATCACGATCTGCGCACGGTGTTCAGTCGGTCCAGGGCCACCTCTCTTCCTCCGCACCGGTCATATGATTGTAGTATTGATCTCCTTCCAGGAACCACCCCCCCCCCCCCCGGGATAGACTATACTCTCTGTCGGCTCCCGAACGTAAGGCTCTCGAAGATTATTTGTCTGTAGCTCTCGACGCCGGTACCATAGTCCCCTCCTCCTCTCCCGCCGGAGCGGGGGTTTTTTTTGTTAAGAAGAAGGACGGGTCCCTGCACCCCTGCATAGATTATCGAGGGCTGAATGACATAACAGTTAAGAATCGTTATCCGCTTCCTCTTATGTCTTCAGCCTTCGAGATCCTGCAGGGAGCCAGGTTTTTCACTAAGTTGGACCTTCGTAACGCTTACCATCTCGTGCGCGTCAGGGAGGGGGACGAGTGGAAAACGGCGTTTAACACTCCGTTAGGGCACTTTGAATACCGGGTTCTTCCTTTCGGCCTCGCAAACGCTCCAGCTGTCTTTCAGGCATTAGTAAATGACGTCCTGAGAGACATGCTGAACATCTTTGTTTTCGTCTACCTTGACGATATCCAGATTTTTTTCACCGTCACTCCAGATTCATGTTCAGCACGTTCGACGTGTCCTCCAGCGCCTTTTAGAGAATTGTCTTTATGTGAAGGCTGAGAAGAGCACTTTTCATGCCTCCTCCGTCACATTTCTCGGTTCTGTTATTTCCGCTGAAGGCATTAAGATGGATCCCGCTAAGGTCCAAGCTGTCATTGATTGGCCCGTTCCTAAGTCACGCGTCGAGCTGCAGCGCTTTCTCGGCTTCGCGAATTTCTATTGTCGTTTCATCCGTAATTTCGGTCAGGTGGCAGCTCCCCTCACAGCCCTTACTTCTGTCAAGACGTGCTTTAAGTGGTCCGATTCCGCCCAGGGAGCTTTTGAGCTTCTCAAGAATCGCTTTACATCCGCACCTATCCTTGTTACACCTGACGTCTCTAGACAGTTCGTTGTCGAGGTTGACGCGTCAGAGGTGGGCGTGGGAGCCATTCTTTCTCAGCGCTCCCTCTCTGACGACAAGGTCCACCCTTGCGCGTATTTTTCTCATCGCCTGTCGCCGTCGGAACGTAACTATGATGTGGGAAACCGTGAACTGCTCGCCATCCGCTTAGCCCTAGGCGAATGGCGACAGTGGTTGGAGGGGGCGACCGTTCCTTTTGTCGTTTGGACTGACCATAGGAACCTTGAGTACATCCGTTCTGCCAAACGACTTAATGCGCGTCAGGCTCGTTGGGCGCTGTTTTTTGCTCGTTTCGAGTTCGTAATTTCTTATCGTCCGGGCTCTAAGAACACCAAGCCTGATGCTTTATCTCGTCTCTTCAGTTCTTCAGTAGTCTCCACCGGCCCCGAGGGGATTCTCCCTGAGGGGCGTGTTGTCGGGTTGACTGTCTGGGGAATTGAGAGGCAGGTAAAGCAAGCACTCACTCACACTCCGTCGCCGCGCGCTTGTCCTAGGAACCTTCTTTTCGTTCCCGTTCCTACTCGTCTGGCCGTTCTTCAGTGGGCTCACTCTGCCAAGTTAGCCGGCCACCCCGGCGTTCGGGGTACGCTTGCTTCCATTCGCCAGCGTTTTTGGTGGCCCACTCGGGAGCGTGACACGCGTCGTTTCGTGGCTGCTTGTTCGGTCTGCGCGCAGACTAAGTCCGGTAACTCCCCTCCTGCCGGCCGTCTCAGACCGCTTCCCATTCCCTCTCGACCGTGGTCTCACATCGCCTTAGATTTTATCACCGGACTGCCTTCGTCAGCGGGGAAGACTGTTATTCTTACGGTTGTCGATAGGTTCTCTAAGGCGGCTCATTTTATTCCCCTCGCTAAGCTCCCTTCTGCTAAAGAAACGGCACAAATCATCATCGAGAATGTTTTCAGAATTCATGGCCTTCCGTCAGACGTCGTTTCGGACAGGGGTCCGCAATTCACGTCTCAATTTTGGAGGGAGTTTTGCCGATTGATTGGAGCTTCCGTCAGTCTCTCTTCCGGCTTTCACCCTCAGTCTAACGGTCAAGCAGAACGGGCCAATCAGACTATTGGTCGCATCTTACGCAGTCTTTCTTTTCGTAACCCTGCGTCTTGGTCAGAACAGCTCCCCTGGGCAGAATACGCCCACAACTCGCTTCCTTCGTCTGCGACCGGTCTATCTCCTTTTCAGAGTAGCCTCGGGTACCAGCCTCCGCTGTTCTCGTCTCAGCTCGCCGAGTCCTGCGTCCCCTCCGCTCAGGCTTTTGTCCAACGTTGTGAGCGCACTTGGAAGAGGGTCAGGTCTGCACTTTGCCGTTATAGGGCGCAGACTGTGAGAGCCGCTAATAAGCGTAGAACTAAGAGTCCTAGATATTGTCGCGGTCAGAGAGTATGGCTCTCCACTCAAAACCTTCCCCTTAAGACAGCTTCTCGCAAGTTGACCCCGCAGTTCATTGGTCCGTTCCGTATTTCTCAGATCATTAATCCTGTCGCAGTGCGACTTCTTCTCCCGCGATATCTTCGTCGTGTCCACCCGGTCTTCCATGTCTCCTGTGTTAAGCCCGTTCTTCGCGCCCCCGCTCGTCCCCCCCCCCCATCCTTGTCGAGGGCGCACCTATCTACAGGGTCCGTAAGATTTTGGACATGCGTCCTCGGGGCCGTGGTCATCAGTACCTAGTAGATTGGGAGGGGTACGGTCCTGAGGAAAGGAGTTGGGTTCCCTCTCGGGACGTGCTGGACCGTTCGCTGATGATTTCCTCCGTTGCCGCCAGGTTTCCTCCTCGAGTGCGCCAGGAGGCGCTCGGTGAGTGGGGGGGTACTGTCATGTCTTGTCATATTATGTCTTGTTCCTGTTCTTTCTCTTCACTCTGTCTCCCTCTGCTGGTCGTATTAGGCTACCTTCTCTTTCTCTCCTCCTCCAGCTGTTCCTCATCTCCTCTAACTACCTCGTTCACCCTTTTCCCACCTGTTCCCTTTTTCCCTCTGATTAGGTCTCTATTTCTCTCTCTGTTCCTGCTTCTTTCCTTGTCAGATTCTCGTTTGAGTTTCTCATGCCAGAACCAAACTATCGTCTTGTTTGCCTCACCCTTGTCCCATCCTGTTGGAATCTGCCTGTTCTTCTGATGCTACGTGTGATCAGGTACCTCTGTCCGCTACGACCCGCGCCTACCCAGAGAGACCAGCAGTCTGTCGCCGCAACCCAGCTATTCTCCTCTGCTGCTAAGAAGGGGACTCTTTAGTAAATATCAGAAGGACTTTCTGTTTCATTTGTCGCCCTCTCTGAGGGTTGTCTATTTTGCCATTTTCTACATCTGAAGAGGATCTATGTCTTCCCTGTGTTTTTACATTAAAGGACTCTGTTTTTGTTAAATCGCTTTTGGGTCCTCACTCAAGTGCACAACAGGTAGGTCTTTAGGCGGAAATTGAGAAGTGGGGGTACCCCAAAGAAGTTTAGTATCCTACAATAAGGAAAAACTTGTTAATGGGATTTATATGTTTAAATGAATGATTAGAATATTCCACCCTGAAACCATATGATTGTAGGAAATTGATTAGAATCATGAGATTATTCTAATGATGTGTGGTTTTAGTCAGTAGAATTATATATCCGTGAGTGTAGTTTTTAGTCAGAATTAGGGTATAACAATATTTCTGTACAATATGTCTATTACAGTATCTTAAAAACAGACTGTCTGAGCAGGATTCGGTGCCGACCTTGGCTGGGGGACACAGAGTACTTCCCATGGTCTCCCTATCTTGAAGGAGGATGGGGAGTGATTCTCATGGACTCCCCTAATCTTTGTCGGCTGGGTAGCAGGACAGTGTGTGCGTAGGATACCTAATGTTTGTGTGTGAAAGTATGTGCGTAAGAAGCCAGTATAAAATGAATGGTTTTGCACAACAGACCAGCGCTCTCGTGAATAAACCTTTTTGACTATTTTAGCTGGGCCTCCGTCTGTTTCATTCGACCAGAATCTTACAAATTCTGAGTTGCAGATTGAGTAGTATAATTGGCCTATATCCTAATCTGTCCAGATAAAAATATTGTGTCAATATTAGATGATGCTTGCCTAGACACTTGTCTAAATTGATGGGCCATATGAAAGAAATGCTAGACATGTAGCTAGCTAGCTAAACAATCTACCATTATACCAAACCATAGCTACAGTACAACCAGAGTGTTATAGCTATCCACCATGCCTGAAATGCTGGAGTATGAATCTGCAGGTAGCTAAAGCTAACCAACTGGGTTCAGTGTTAGCTAGCTAGCAAACATTAAGCCATAACTAGCAATGCAAATGAATTTCTGAGATAAGAATAAAATTACTACACAGATCATAGACTTAACGTTAGCTAGCGAGCCATCAAGCTAACGTTTGCTAGCTAGCTAACAGTACCCTTAAACTGGTGAAGAAAACGACTTTCTGACAAAATTTGAAGCGTATAATATCTGAAAATGCATGGATGAACACAGCACTGCAGTGTGTCTTTTCCATTTGGTTTGTAGCCCGTAGCTGTGTCAAGTCACCCCGGTTCACACTGATCGTGTGCAGAAAGTAGTCCATCACTACAGCCACAGTTGCAAGGATTATCTACATATACTGAGCAGCTCATGTTATAGAAAGAGGTTTGCTACATGGCAGACCAATCCGAAATCATCTCTCAGCCCATTTATAATCTCAGCCAATCATAGCTAGCAGGAAGGTTTCTGTCTTTTTCCATGGCTAAACCAACTAGGTTCGTAACAATTGTATTCATATTTACAGATGGTATACAAGTTTGTTATTAAGGTACATGAAGTTCACATATTCCAGAAGGCATTTCTCCCCAAAAAACGCATTTAGAAAATAAATGTTTTTAAAAAAACATTAAAATGCCTCTCCTGTGAAGTAGTGACGTGCGACATGCTTCTTGAAACGGGTCACATATTCCCATTTTATGTGCTAGGAAAGTAAGAAAGAATCTAAAGTGATGTAAAAAATAAAAAAATTCAATGTCAGGAGCAATTTCATGACTATATGTATGGCCATATTTTTTACGTTTTATTATTTTAATTATTTTATGTACTCCAAATGTTCTAGGCCTCCCAGTTATTGCATTGAAATGTATATGATTTCTGTCACCAGGGGGAGCTGTGAGGTATTGGATGTTGCTTCTTCAATCTTGGAGAATGCCTGCTAGTGAACACTAACTTTTCTATGTCTCATCATTCCACCCTGTTAATTTAAGTATGTAATACGCAAAAGTGCAATATGACTCACGGAATACTGAGATAACATAGTTAACTAATGGTTTATATGTAAGAAAAGGGAATAAGATGGCGTCCAAACTTTTTGTGCTTTTTTCAATAATGTTTTTAGCTCCTATTTGTTTTATTTTCTATGAACAAAGGCATTTTGCTTCAGGTAAAATATGTGCATCTGCGATGTGACAATAAAATGTGTTTATATTTGTAAGAAAAGAGCATTTAACAGTTCGTTAGCTTTATGCTAACCAAATTTGACCTTCCTAACCGCTAGCTAGCTCTGGGCTATTGGGTTTCAGATAGTGTTAGCTCACATGTTGATGGTTTAAAATACAATGGTTGTAGCATTGTTTAGCACAGGTCTCCAGTCATTTGTAGCTTTATTGAAATTGACACTGCTAGTACAGTCAAATCAAATCAAATCAAATCAAATTTATTTATATAGCCCTTCGTACATCAGCTGATATCTCAAAGTGCTGTACAGAAACCCAGCCTAAAACCCCAAACAGCAAGCAATACAGTGAGCTCCATATAATGTAATGTATCCTCTTATGGTACAATTGTATGGTTTTACATGCCAATTAGCTTTTGTTGCTAGATACTAAATACTACTGATTGAATAGCCTCAGGTTATATGCACAATTAGTTTGACTATTAGTGAAAGGTGAATGTATTTGAATGTGAATATGGAGAAAACTTTTAGAACTTGATACTTTTATTTTAAAAATGGAATTTGAAAATACTTAATACTACAATGCAGTTGTAATGCATAATTGATTTTGGCAACATAAAAAAGATAAACAAAGGAAAGCTTTATTTTAATAAATGTTGGAGAATGCCTAATCCTGAACACTACTGACTTTTCTCTGTCTCATCATTCCACCCTGTTAAATTCAGGGCAATTATCTGCATACCACGTCTCAGTCTGAGATGTGTAACACATACAAAGCTCTTCCTCACCTTCCATTTGGCAAATCTGACCATAACTCTATCCTCTTGATTCATGCTTTACAAGTAAAAAGTCATACAGGAAGTACGAGTGACAAGCTCAATATGGAAGTGTTTTGCTAGCACAGACTGGAATTACGTTCTGGGATTTATTCAATGGCATTGAGGAGTTTACCACATCAGTCACTGGCTTAATTAATAAGTGCATCGATGATGTCATCGTACATATCCCAGCCAGAAACCATGAATTACAGGCAACATCCTTACTGACCTAAATGCTAGAGCTGCTGCTTTCAAGGAGTGGGACACTAATCCAGACGCTTTTAAGAAGTCATCAAACAGTCAAAGAGACAATACAGGACTAAAATTGAATCCTACTACAGCATCTCTGATGCTTTTCACATGTGCAAACTATTACAGATTACAAAGGGAAACCCAGCTGCGAGCTGCCCAGTGACGCAAGCCTACCAGACAAGCTAAATTGTCTTACTTAGAGGCAAGCAACACTGAACCATGCATAAGAGCACCAGTTGTTCCAGACAACTGTGTGATCATGCTCTCGATTTGAGTAAGACCTTTAAACAGGTTAACATTCACAAGGCCAGTCGGCTAACCAGGATGGGTAATCAGAGCATGCACTGATCAACTAGCAAGTGTCTTCACTGACATTTTCAACCTCTCACTGACCCAATCTGTAATACCTACTGTATATGTTTCAAGCAGACTAACATAGTCTGTGCCCAGAAACGCCAAGGTAACCTTTCTAAATTACTATTGCTCCGTAGCACTCACATCTTTACCCCTACCTAAATGTACAAATTACCTCAATTACCTCGATTAACCAATACCCCCGCACATTCACTCGGTACCGGTACCCCCTGTATAAAGCCTCATTATTGTTATTTTATTGTGTTACTTTTTAAAACTTTTTTTTATTTAGTAAATATTTTCTTAACTCTATATTTTCTTAAAACTGCATTGTTAGTTAAGGGCTTGTAAGTAAGCATTTCACAGTAAGGTCTACCTACACCTGTTGTATTCAGCCCATATGACAAATAAAAAATGGTTTAATTTGTAGCCATTAAATGCTTTGAAAGACTGGTCATGGCTCATATCAGCACCATCATCACAGACACCCTGGACCCACTCCAATTTGCATACCTCCCCAACAGATCCACAGATGATGCAATCTCTATTGCACTCCACACTGCCCTTTTCCACCTGGGCAAAAGGAACTCCTACGTGAGAATTCTGTTCATTGACTACAGCCCAGCGTTCAACACTGTAGTTCCCTCCAAGCTCATCACTAAGCTATGGACCCTGGGACTGAACACCCCCTCTCCAACTGGATCCTGGATTTCCTGAGGTGGTGACGGTAGACAACAACACATCCACCACACTAACCCTCAACACGAGGGCCCCTCAGGGGTGCGTGCTTAGTCTTCTTCTGTATTCCCTGTTCACCCACGACTGCCTGGCCATGCAAGACTCCAACACCATCATTATGTTTGCTGACGACATGTGTTTGGGTTGATCACAGACGACTATGAGACAGCCTACAGGGAGGATGTCAGAGACCTAGCAGTGTAGTGTCAGGACAACAACCTCTCCCTCAACATTAGCAAGACAAAGGAGCTGATCATGGACTACAGGAAACGGAGGGCCGAGCACGCCCCCATTCACATCGACGGGCTGTAGTGGAGCAGGTCGAAAGTTCCTTGGTGTTCACATTACTAAGGATCTATCATGGTCCAAACACACCAACACAGTTGTAAAGAGGGCACGACAATGCCTCTTCCCCCTCAGGAGGCGGAAAAGATTTGGCATGGGCCTCATCCTCAAAAAGTTATACAGCTGCAACATTGAGAGCATATTGACTGGCTGGTTTGCCACTAGGTATGGCAACTGTTTGGCATCAGACCGCAAGGCACTACAGATGGTAAAGAGTACAGCTCAGTACATCATTGGGCCGAGCTCCCTGCCGTCCAGGACCTCTATACCAGGCTGTGTCAGAGGAAGGCCCTAAAAATGTTCCAATAATCTAGACTCTAGCCACCCAAGTCACTGTTATCTCTGCTACGGTACGGCAAGCAGTACCGAAGCATCAAGTCTGGAACCAAAAGGCTCCTGAACAGCTTCTACCCCTAAGCCATAAGACTGCTGAACAGTGGCTACCCAGACTATTATCATTGACACTCTTTTTTTTGTTGCACTGACTTTTTAGCACACACACACATGCTCACAAACACAAAATACAGACATGAATATTGATGCCACACGCACACACGCACGCACACACACACACACACACACAGATGCTATTCTGTTTATTATCTATCCTGATTGCCTAGTGACTTTTAACCCTACCTAAATGTATACTGTACACAAATATAAACGCAACATGAAACAATTTCAAAGATTTTACTGAGTTACAGTTATAAGGAAATCAGTCAATTAATTAAGCCCTAATCTATGGATTTCACATGACTGGTGATACAGATATGCATCTGTTGGGCACATAAAGTTGAAGTCGGAAGTTTACATACACTTAGGTTGGAGTCATTAAAACTTGTTTTTCAACTACTCCACAAATTTCTTGTGAACAAACTACAGTTTTGGCAAATCGGTAAGGACATCTACTTTGTGCATGACACAAGTAATCTTTCCAACAATTGTTTTCAGACAGATTATTTCACTTATAATTCACTGTATCATAAATCCAGTGGGTCAGAAGTTTATATACACTAAGTTGACTGTGCCTTTAAACAGCTTGGAAAATTACAGAAAATGATGCCATGGCTTTAGAAGCTTCTCATGGTCTAATATACATAATTTGAGTCAATTGGAGGTGTACTTGTGGATGTATTTCAAGGCCTACCTTCAAGCGCAGTGCCTCTTTGCTTGACATCATGGGAAAATCAAAAGATATCAGCCAAGACCCCAGAAGAAAAATTGCAAACCTCCACAAGTCTGGTTCATCCTTGGGAGCAATTTCCAAATGCCTGAAGATACCACGTTCATCTGTACAAACAATAGTACGCAAGTATAAACATCATGGGACCACACAGCCATCATACCGCTCAGGAAGGAAACACGTTCTGTCTCCTAGAGATGAACATACTTTGGTGCGAAAAGTGCAAATTAATCCCAGAACAACAGCAAAGGACCTTGTGAAGATGCTGGAGGAAACAGGTACAAAATTATCTATATCCACAGTAAAACGAGTCCTATATCGACATAAGCTAAAAGGCTGCTCAGCAAGGAAGAAGCCACTGCTCCAAAACCGCCATAAAAAAGCCAGACTACGGTTTGCAACTGCACATGGGGGCAAAGATCGTACTTTAGGAGAAATGTCCTCTGGTCTGATGAAACAAAATAAACTGTTTGGCCATAATGACCATTGTTATGTTCAAATGCAAAGTCAAGGTATTGGAGTGGCCATCACAAAGCCCTGACCTCAATCCTAAAGAAATTTTGTGGGCAGATCTGAAGAAGCGTGTTTGAGCAAGGAGGCCAACAAACCTGACTCAGTTACACCAGCTCTGTAAGGAGGAATGGGCCAAAATTCACCCAACTTATTGTGGGAAGCATGTAGAAGGCTACCCAAAACATTTGACCCAAGTTAAACAATTTTAAGGCAATGCTACCAAATACTAATTGAGTGTATGTACATTTCTGACTCACTGGAAATTTGATTAAATAAATAATAGCTGAATAAATCACTCTCTCTACTATTATTCTGACATTTCAATTTTTTTTAAATAAAGTGGTGATCCTAACTGACCTATGATAGGGAATTTTTATTAGGATTAAATGTCAGGAATTGTGAAAAACTGCACTTAAATGTATTTGGCTAAGGTGTATATAAACATCTGACTTCAACTGTACCTTAAAAAAAAGGTAGGGGTGTGGATCAGAAAAACAGTCAGTGTCTAGTGTGACCACCATTTGCCTCATGCAGCGTGACACATCTCCTTCACATAGAGTTCATCAGGCTGTTGATTGTGGCCTGTGGAACATTGTCCCACTCGTCATCAATGGCTGTTTCAAAGTTGCTGGATATTGGTGGGAACTGGAACACGTTGTCGTAAACATTGATCCAGAGCATCCCAAACATGCTCAATGGGTGACATGGAATTGTGTACAGATCCTTGTGACATGGGGCCGTGCATTACCATGCTGAAACATGAGATGAAGGTGAATGGCACAACAATGGACTTCAGGATTTCGTCCTGGTTTCTCTGTGCATTCAAATTGCCATTGATAAAATGCAATTGTGTTTATTGTCTGTAGCTTGTGCCTGCCCATACCATATCCCCACCATGGGGCACTTCACAACGTTGACATAAGCAAACCGCTCACCCACATGACACCATACACGCTGTCTGCCATCTGCCTGATACAGTTGAAACCGGGATTCATCCGTGAATAGCATATTTCTCCAGCGTGCCAGTGGCCATCGAAGGTGAGCATTTACCCACTGAAGTTGGTTACAACGCTGAACTGCAGTCAGGTCAAGACCCTGGTGCGGACGAGCACACAGCTGATGCACCTGGCTGATGAACACACAGTTTCATCAGCTGTCCAGGTGGCTGGTCTCAGACGATCCCCCAGGTGAAGAAGCCAGATGTGGAGGTCCTGGGCTGGCGTGGATACATGTCGTCTGCGGCTGTGAGGCCGGTTGGACGTATTGCCAAATTCTCTCAAACGACGTTGGAGGTGGCTTATGATCGAGAAATGAACATTCAATTCTCTGGCAACAGCTCTGGTGGACATTCCTGTTGTCAGCATGCCAAATGCACACTCCTTCAAAACTTGAGACATCTGTGGTATTGTGTTGTGTGGCAAAACTGGACATTTTAGAGTTGTGTTTTATTGTCCCCAGCAAGAGGTGTATCTGTGTAATGATCATGCTGTTTAATAAGCTTTTTGAGATCCGCGATCCGCGATCCAGTTCAGGTGGCCACTGCCTGAGCGTCTCAGCTCTTAGAGATGTCCACTGAGAAAAAAGGAAGGAAAACTCCACCATCAAAAGGTGCTGTTAAATGGCAGGACAGGAGAATATGACTCTTCCTTGACTTTCATTGTCACAGACATCCATACAGGTCAGGCCTTTGAAGGTCTCCTCTAAATTGTTCATTGTGAGGAAAACAGGCAGTCTGTACCTAGAACCTGGCTGATGCCTCTATGCCTTAGTCCCGCAGTGACTCACTAAAGAACCAAGCTTTTAATATTGACTCCTCCTTCAAGCAATACCTCTCTGATTGAGTGACTGGGAGTAGCCAGTCTAGCTCAAAGCTGGAATCCTTAATGGTGAAATAGCCTGTTTGTGATACTACAACAACAAAAAAGTTACTGCAAACAATAAACACCGTTTCTTGCCCTCTGACATCATTGTACACTGACATCATTGATAGAAGAGTATAATATGTACTGCACATTTTTTTTTACCATGCTGCTTGTGACACTCCTCAGCTCAGCAACAAAAACTGTCACGCCCTGATCTGTTTCACCTGTCCTTGTCTCCACCCTCCTTCAGGTATCGCCCTTCTTCCCAATTAGGCCCTGTGTATTTATACCTGTGCTCTGTCTGTTTGTTGCCAGTTCGTCTTGTTCGTTCAAGCTAACCAGCATTTTTCCTGTCAGCGCCTATCATTTCGCACCCTCTTTCCTCGTCCTCCTGGTTTTTTACTTTTGCATGTCCTGACCCTGTACCCGCCCGCCTGACCTCTCTGCCTGACCCTGAGCCTGCCTGCGGTCTTGTACCTTCGCTCCACCTCTTGATTACTGAACTCTGCCTGTCCCTGACCCTGAGTCCGGCCTGCCGTCCTGTACCTTTGCTCCACCTCTGGATTACTGAACTCTGCCTGTCCCTGACCCTGAGTCCGGCCTGCCGTCCTGTACCTTTGCCTTACCCTGGATCTTCGACCCCTGCCTGCCTTGACCTGTCTTTGCCTGCCCCTGTTGCTACAATAAACATTGTTACTTTGACAGTCTGCATCTGGGTCTTACCTTGATTCCTGATTTAAAAAAACAATAACAACAGTGTTGGGGTGGCATGTATAACCTGGTCTCTGAGCATTTTGTATTCTGTATGTGAATCTGAGATACTACATTTAGTATGATATGTTAAATTTCGTATGGTATGTATTAATTTGTGGATGTCCATCACCCATTTCAAATCAAATCAAATCAAATTGTATTTGTCACATACACATGGTTAGCAGATGTTAATGCGAGTGTAGCGAAATGCTTGTGCTTCTAGTTCCGACAATGCAGTAATAACCAACAAGTAATCTAACTAACAATTCCAAAACTACTGTCTTATACACAGTGTAAGGGGATAAAGAATATGTACATAAGGATATATGAATGAGTGATGGTACAGAGCAGCATAGGCAAGATACAGTAGATGGTATCGATGCGCTAGTAGATGGTGTTAATGCGCTACACTCGCATTAACATCTGCTAACCATGTGTATGTGACAAATAAAATTTGATTTGATTTGAGTACAGTATATACATATGAGATGAGTATGTAAACAAAGTGGCATAGTTAAAGTGGCTAGTGATACATGTATTACATAAGGATGCAGTCGATGATATAGAGTACAGTATATACGTATGCATATGAGATGAATAATGTAGGGTAAGTAACATATAAGGTAGCATTGTTTAAAGTGGCTAGTGATATATTTACATCATTTCCCATCAATTCCCATTATTAAAGTGGCTGGAGTTGAGTCAGTGTCAGTGTCAGTGTGTTGGCAGCAGCCACTCAATGTTAGTGGTGGCTGTTTAACAGTCTGATGGCCTTGAGATAGAAGCTGTTTTTCAGTCTCTCGGTCCCAGCTTTGATGCACCTGTACTGACCTCGCCTTCTGGATGATAGCGGGGTGAACAGGCAGTGGCTCGGGTGGTTGATGTCCTTGATGATCTTTATGGCCTTCCTGTAACATCGGGTAGTGTAGGTGTCCTGGAGGGCAGGTAGTTTGCCCCCAGTGATGCGTTGTGCAGACCTCACTACCCTGCCTTACGGTTGAGGGCGGAGCAGTTGCCGTACCATGCGGTGATACAGCCCGCCAGGATGCTCTCGATTGTGCATCTGTAGAAGTTTGTGAGTGCTTTTGGTGACAAGCCGAATTTCTTCAGCCTCCTGAGGTTGAAGAGGCGCTGCTGCGCCTTCTTCACGATGCTGTCTGTGTGAGTGGACCAATTCAGTTTGTCTGTGATGTGTATGCCGAGGAACTTAAAACTTGCTACCCTCTCCACTACTGTTCCATCGATGTGGATAGGGGGGTGTTCCCTCTGCTGTTTCCTGAAGTCCACAATCATCTCCTTAGTTTTGTTGATGTTGAGTGTGAGGTTATTTTCCTGACACCACACTCCGAGGGCCCTCACCTTCTCCCTGTAGGCCGTCTCGTCGTTGTTGGTAATCAAGCCTACCACTGTTGTGTCGTCCGCAAACTTGATGATTGAGTTGGAGGCGTGCGTGGCCACACAGTCGTGGGTGAACAGGGAGTACAGGAGAGGGCTCAGAACGCACCCTTGTGGGGCCCCAGTTTTGAGGATCAGCGGGGAGGAGATGTTGTTGCCTACACTCACCACCTGGGGGCGGCCCGTCAGGAAGTCCAGTACCCTGTTGCACAGGGCGGGGTCGAGACCCAGGGTCTCGAGCTTGATGACGAGCTTGGAGGGTACTATGGTGTTGAATGCTGAGCTGTAGTCGATGAACAGCATTCTCACATAGGTATTCCTCTTGTCCAGATGGGTTAGGGCAGTGTGCAGTGTGGTTGAGATTGCATCGTCTGTGGACCTATTTGGGCGGTAAGCAAATTGGAGTGGGTCTAGGGTGTCAGCTAGGGTGGAGGTGATATGGTCCTTGACTAGTCTCTCAAAGCACTTCATGATGACGGAAGTGAGTGCTACGGGGCGGTATTCAGTTACCTTAGCTTTCTTGGGAACAGGAACAATGGTGGCCCTCTTGAAGCATGTGGGAACTGCAGACTGGTATAGGGATTGATTGAATATGTCCGTAAACACACCGCTGGTCTGCGCATGCTCTGAGGACGCGGCTGGGGATGCCGTCTGGGCCTGCAGCCTTGCGAGGGTTAACACGTTTAAATGTCTTACTCACCTCGGCTGCAGTGAAGGAGAGACCGCATGTTTTCGTTGCAGGCCGTGTCAGTGGCACTGTATTGTCCTCAAAGCGGGCAAAAAAGTTATTTAGTCTGCCTGGGAGCAAGACTGGGCTGGATTTCTTCCTGTAGTCCGTGATTGACTGTAGACCCTGCCACATGCCTCTTGTGTCTGAGCAGTTGAATTGAGATTCTACTTTGTCTCTGTACTGATGCTTAGCTTGTTTGATAGCCTTGCGGAGGGAATAGCTGCACTGTTTGTATTCGGTCATGTTACCAGACACCTTGCCCTGATTAAAAGCAGTGGTTCGCGCTTTCAGTTTCACGCGAATGCTGCCATCAATCCACGGTTTCTGGTTAGGGAATGTTTTAATCGTTGCTATGGGAACGACATCTTCAACGCACGTTCTAATGAACTCGCACACCGAATCAGCGTATTCGTCAATATTGTTATCTGATGCAATACGAAACATATCCCAGTCCACGTGATGGAAGCAGTCTTGGAGTGTGGAGTCAGCTTGGTCGG
The DNA here is from genome assembly GCF_002021735.2 of Oncorhynchus kisutch. NCBI lineage: Eukaryota > Metazoa > Chordata > Actinopteri > Salmoniformes > Salmonidae > Oncorhynchus > Oncorhynchus kisutch. Next base: position 20,873,075 of record NC_034177.2, read on the forward strand.
ACCAGCGTTGGACAGACCTCAGCGTGGGAGCCTCTTGTTTTAGTTTCTGTCTGTAGGCAGGGATCAACAAAATGGAGTCGTGGTCAGCTTTTCCGAAAGGGGGGCGGGGCAGGGCCTTATATGCGTCGCGGAAGTTAGAGTAACAATGCTCCAAGGTCTTTCCACCCCTGGTTGCGCAATCGATATGCTGATAAAATTTAGGGAGTCTTGTTTTCAGATTAGCCTTGTTAAAATCCCCAGCTACAATGAATGCAGCCTCCGGATAAATGGTTTCCAGTTTGCAAAGAGTTAAATAAAGTTCGTTCAGAGCCATCGATGTGTCTGCTTGGGGGGGGATATATACGGCTGTGATTATAATCGAAGAGAATTCTCTTGGTAGATAATGCGGTCTACATTTGATTGTGAGGAATTCAAAATCAGGTGAACAGAAGGATTTGAGTTCCTGTATGTTTCTTTCATCACACCATGTCTCGTTAGCCATAAGGCATACGCCCCCGCCCCTCTTCTTACCAGAAAGATGTTTGTTTCTGTCGGCGCGATGCGTGGAGAAACCCGTTGGCTGCACCGCCTCAGATAGCGTCTCTCCAGTGAGAGTATACATTTTGTATGGAAATAAAGTTGCTGTGATGAGATTCGAACTTGCAACCTTTGGGTTGCTAGACGTCCACATTATACACTAACCCATCCACCCTATTTTTGTTTTTTGCCTTGAGTAAGGGAAAGGAAAGGGGGATATCTTATGTAACCATACCAGATATAACATATCATACTAATTTGAGTTTCCCAGATTTATGTTTACTATGTTACGTCTAGTCTATGATACCAGGCTGAGTATTTAAGCATTATCAAAGGGACATGATATCCAATGTGAACTTCTATTTCCTGCAAGGGCTCCAGAGCAAACAGAGTGGATATATTTGATTTTCATGTGAAAATCAATGGGCCCAGACAGATTGCTGTTTGTTTCCTTGGTATTTACTCTCAGGCTCCATGACAAATGCCCCTCTTTCCCTCCTGTGTTGACGCACAGGTAAGCAAAAATACATACTTTCCACCCAACTGGATGACAGATGCGCGGGCCTCCGCCCTCTCTCTCTCTCTCTCTCTCTCTCTCTCTCTCTATCCTCTCTCTCAGCTACTTCTCTGGTGCTGACCTGTTACTGCAAATAGCCTTGAGCTAATTTGAAAAACACATGGAAAAGTGTCACATCTGCAAATTAGGAACATACAGCATAAGCTAAATGCACATTGCACATCATATACAGGGCCTTCGGAAAGTATTCTGACCCATTAACTTTTTCTACATTTTGTTACGTTACAGCCTTATTCTAAAATGGATTAAACGTATATATTTTTTCTTAGCAATCTACACACAATACCCCATAATGACTAAACCTGGCACTATACCTACGGTGAAGCATGATGGTGGCAGCATATTTTTCAGCAGCAGGGACTGGGAGACTAGTCTGAATCGAGGCAAAGATGAATGGAGCAAAGTACAGAGAGATCCTTGATGAAAACCTGCTCCAGAGCACTCAGGACCTCAGACTTGAGTAAAGGTTCCCCTTCCAACAGGTCAATGACCCTTAGCACACAGCCAAGACAATGCAGGAGTGGCTTCAGGACAAGTCTCTGAATGTCCTTAAGTGGACCAGCCAGAGCCCGGACTTGAACCCGATCTAACAACTCTGGAGAAACCTGAAAATAGCTATGCAGCAATGCTCCTCATCCAACCTGACAGAGATTGAGAGGATCTGCAGAAAATAATGGGAGAAACTCCCCAAATACAGGTGTGCCAAGCTTGTACAGTCCTACCCAAGAAGACTCAATGCTGTAATTGCTGCCAAACGTGCTTCAACAAAGTACTGAGTAAAGGGTCTGAATACTTATTTAAATGTGTCATTATGGGGTATTGTGGATATCGTGTGTAGATTGATGAGGATTATAATTGAGCATTTTATTTTTTTAAACAATTTTAGAATAAGGCTGCAACATAAGGCTGCAACATAACAATATGTGGAAAAAGTCAAGGGGTCTGAATACTTACAAAAGGCACTGTAACTACATCACATTGTTGCACATTGCATCTGCAAAGGGTTTTGAATAGAAAATGTCAGGGGTTTATTCCTAGTCATTGATAATTCATAGAGAACAACAGTAGGCTGTC